>NC_138771.1:360046721-360194806 GCF_965119305.1 Pelophylax lessonae | reverse complement strand
ATTTTTTTCACATTTTCATATATTTTCTTAGTATATTCCTAGTAGTAGTATTGATAGTAGGTATTTTTTTTTTTTCATTGTGGAGGTCGAATGAATGTGAACCCTTTTTTAAAAAGCTGGAGAAAAAGAAGAGACTTATGATATTTAATAATTACAAGCAGTTGGCCAGCTTGAGGCTAATCTGCTGCTTTTCACCAAGCTGGAGTGCCAAAATAGCCTATGTTGAAAATAGCAGGAAATCAAATCATAAACAGCTAAATGAGTCAGAGGAAAGATATACCTACTTACCTCTGCTAGAAGATATGAATCTAAATGGGTTTTCAGTTAGACAGAATGCTCATGGGTAAAAAAATTGAACACATATATAAGATAAGCTTATACACTTGTCAATGTTAAAAGAAAATGTAATATAAAATGTACTTTTATCTTTAAACCATGTAGATTGGACAGTTTTAGGGCTATTGTTATGACTAGTAGTAGCACTTCACAGCTTTAAATGGACTGGCAACTCATCCTAACACACAAAAAACAGATGTAGCCCTACCCCCAAGGGGGTGGCTTATTGCATGGGTATCCTCTTCACTTCTACGGCCCTGAGCCTGCTCCGATCCAACTGACACTATTTGTTCTGTCATTCTGAATGATTGAGACCACAAGGATTGCAGTGAAGAATCAGTTTACTGCTTTTGACTTTTGAAATAAACAGGAGTATATAAACAGAATCAAAGATAATGCAAATGTTGCTAAGGACGTTGATCCTGAATTCTCAACCAAAGATTTAGGTTTAGTTCAGCACCCAGGATCTGGAACACAGGCCGCACATGCATGCGCAAATAAATGCGTATGTATGCTAGAGGATTGCGTTCAGCAACAATAAAGACACATTGAATTGTATTAGTGTACTTAGAGAGTGACCACAGATTAGAATAACAACACTTAATAACTTAATGTAGAATACACAATATAACAATGCTAGATTCATATCAGATGCACTAACGGGGCCCCCTTTATGCTGAATTGCAAACGTCTCCTGGAGAGTGAGGCCTCACTAGTCTTCACCCGCAAGGAAATCCCAACAATCCAAGGAAAGTAATTGTAATCAAATAAAGGTAATGATGATGAACTGTATTCCCCCAGGCAATCAATAATTGTAATTCACAGAGATGTAGGCAAACAGATCATGATAATGCGTCCCAACAACTAACAGTCTAAGACTGAGTAAAGGGCTTGAGGCCTAGTTCACCCACCTTGCACTATATGTATAACTGCAGTGTCCAGTGGTATACCTATATGTCAGTATGGACTTGTTGAAGCAATCAGTTTGGTAGTCCTGCCCTAACTCAGCCTAGGTCTGTTATTAATGCAGATGTAGATACTGGATGTCTCTCACCCAAACTGGGAATTCTGCTCTCCGCAGCGGCCAGGCCCCGCTCTGCTCAGTGTCTCCCTCTGCCTGCCAGCAACCTTCCGCTCGGTCACGCTACTGAGACTTCGCCACACACTCACACCGCTCACTACACCCTCGGTGTCCGCCACTAGGCCTCGGCCTATTCTCCTGCGATCCGCAGCAGCTCTTCCCCTTCCTTCCAGTGTGCTTTCCTCAAGGCAAGAGAGCAAGAATTGATCCCACCCCCTTTATGAAGACACTCCCAGCAAGCTCCACGCATCCAATTGCTCCCTGTGTGAAGAGTCTCTCTCTCACAGCAGTCTATGATCCTGGCTCCTCCTGGACTATATCTCCCATAATTCCAGAGTCACTGTCTTTGCAGAACTTTAATAACAGATAACAGTTTGAACAATGCCAGCCGTGCGACCCCGCTACACAGACCTGATGTTTTTTTTTGTTTAGAAATACATGAGCGTTGCGGTGCACTGCAATGTAGGTGCATTGCTGTAAGAGGGCACTAGAGTGCATTTTCAAATGAATGGCTTCACAACGCACCCCAATGCACTGTATTTTGTGTGTTACCTCATGTTGCAGTAACGTTTAAAAAATTGCATGTTTTACTGCACAAAGTGTGGATAGGCCCCCGAAGGAAAGATGGGAATCATTACGTCGGAGAAAACAAAAAAAAAACAAACCTTCACATTTCCTTTATTGTTTTTTTGGATGTTTTTTGTTAACATATGAAAGTTGTATATTCACAAAGCTAAAGTCCTGTTTGGGCATAATAATGTACTTAATAAATTGGCTATGAGAAGAGTTTGAGAGATATTAACATGCAAAGTAGTGTATGGGTAACCATAGAAATTGTTCTAGACACAAAAGCTGAGCAGCTACAATGTATCTCTTGTGCCAAAAGAATTTATATTTTTGCAAAACAATGGTGTTTGCTAGTGTATAAAGGGATACCCAACCCTGCCAATGAGTGTGTGTAAATATACACTATATTTCCAAAAGTATTGGGACACCTGCCTTTACACACACATGAAATTTAACCACTTTACGACCGTCCGCCGCTCATCAGCGGGGAAGCCGATGCACAGGGCAGGCTGTTCTGATTGCCGCCTGACACCCGCGATCGTTCCACCCTGAGAGGGAAGGACAGTCAGCTGTTGTAAACAAAGCTGACCGTTCTTCTCTCTGGAATGATCATAGAGCCCATGTGATCCTTCTATATAGGATCACAGGTCTCTATGATCATTTCACAAGTCACGCCCCCCCACAGTTAGAAACATGCCCCTAGGTACATATTTAACCCCTTGATCACCCACACTGTTAACCCCTTCCCTGCAAGTGTCATTATTACAGTAACAGTGCATATTTTTAGCACTGATTACTGTAGTAATATCACTCGTCCCCCCAAAAGTGTCAAAAATGTCAGTCAGGGGTCCGTTCTGTCTGCCGCAATGTCGCAGTCCCACAAAAAATTGCAGATCACCGCCATTACTAGTAAAAAAAAAAAAACAATAAAAATGATGTAAATCTTTCCCGTAGTTAGTAGACGCGATAACAATTGCACAAACCAATCAAAATACGCTTATTGCAGTTTTTTTTACCAGAAATATGTGGCAGAAAACAAATTGACCTAAAATTTTAAAAAAAATTTTGATTTTTAACCCATTCCATACCGCGCCATGTAAAATGACGTCGGCATGATTCCTTTCTCGATCCGGGCCGCCGTCATATGACGTCGGCCCGTTCTAGCTGGCAGTGCGCGCCCCCGGCGGCGCGCAGCGCCGCGATCAGGGATGGGGCTCGTCCCTCGGACATAGCCCATCCCTGATCAAGGTAAACAGCCAATAGAAATTGGCTGTTTACCACGTGATCGGCTGTGTCAATCACAGCCGATCACATGAGCGGCTCAAGCGCGAGCCGCTCGTTCTCTCTGCAATGCGCGCCCCCGGGGGCGCGCAGAGCAGCGATCGGGGACGAGGCTCGTCCCTCGGACAGAGCCAATCCCCGATCTTGGTAAAGAGCCAATGAAATTGGCTCTTTACCACGTGACCGGCTGTGTCCAATCACAGCCGGTCACAAATGTCAACAAAGATGAGGGTAACTCACTGTTACCAGGCTCTTCTCCTCACACACCGATCCAGTGTGAGGAGATCAGCAAACAGTGAGTTACCAGTGAGAGTACCATTACTATTACTGTGCCCTGATTGCCTGATTGCCCCCATCAAATAAAGAGGACCTGCCCATCTGAGTACCTGTCACCTGCCCATCTGAGTACCTGTCACCTGCCCATCTGAGTACCTGTCACCTGCCCATCAGCGTACCTGAGTACCTTTTCCCTGCCCATCAGGGTACCCGAGTACCTGTCTCCTACCCATCAGGGTACCCGAGTACCTGTCACCTACCCATCAGCATACCCGAGTACCTTCCACCTACCCATCAGAGTACCGAGTACCTTCCACCTACCCATCAGAGTACCCGAGTATCTTCCACATACCCATCAGAGTACCCGAGTACCTTCCAACTGCTCATCAGAGTACCTGACGCCTGAAGTACCCGCCTGCTCATCAGTACCCATCAGTACCTATCAGTATCAGTACTGATCATCAGTACCCATCAGTAACACCTATCAGAATCAGTACTACTCATCAGTACCCATCAATACCTATCACCTGCCTGTCACCTGCCTATTGGAGTACCCGAGTACCTGCCACCTGCTCATCAGTACCTGTCACCTGCCCAGCAAAGTACCCGATTACCTGTCACCCTTCATACAGCCACCATGTCACAGTCCAAAAGGGTTTTCACTGCCGAAGAGGCCTGTGAAATAATATCCATGATGAGTGACAGGGAGCTCTCACCTTCCGACGCTGAAACAATTTCTGAATCCGGTTCAGAATTTGAGCCCTTTGAAGGCTTTACATCCGGCACTGAATCGGAGGAGGAAGAAGTTCGGCCTAAAAGACGCCGCACTGAAAATCAGGCAGACACCAGCAGCGCCAATGGCCAATCGGCAAACGCCAACGGCGCAGGACCCCAGGAGGAAATGCCCAGTACAAGTACTGGGATTTCACACCAGCCCCAAAGAAGAAGAGCCCAAATGCAGCTTCCGGATGCCTTGGCAAACCCATTGTGGCTGCCTTCTAGCTCTGGGTCAGCTACAATCCCCCCCTTCACAGCACAGCCAGGTTTGCAGGTCAACACCGAAAATTTTATTCTGATTGATTTTTTTAATTTATTTTTCTATCTTATTCTAATTTATCTATCTTCTGATCTATTTATATAATTGTTAAATAATTAGAGTAAAACTGATGTGTTCAAGGTTAAGATAATAGTGTAAGTAACATACAATTGATAGCTGCAAATAACAAACTGAGAATAACAAAAATGTTATAAGACATATATGTATATTCACAAATCTAATAACTGTTTTATGTACCTTTAGATTATTAAAGACTGAATCTCTGTTTACATACTTTCCTTTGCTGGACCCTGAGGAAGCGCATAATGCGAAACGCGTAGCTCCAGCATTTTCTATCTGTATTTGTACTAATCCTGTCACTATGTATTGACTGCTTTATCTATTAGAGTGATATACTTTTTGTTTTTACTATGTATTAATAAAGATTTATGAATTTTTTAAAAAAATAACATTTGTGTACTGTTGCTATGTTACAAGAACATGTGCATACTTTGACTGTTCGTAGAGGCACATTTAAACCCCCTTTTCTTCTTGTAGGGACGTAGTCTTGACCCTTTCCATAGGGACAGGCCTATGCCCTTGCTGGAATTCCTTCCTTAATTTATTTTTCCCTTTGGAGTTCCTTCAAAACATCGTGGACCAAACAAATCTTTTTGCCCAACAGTTTATCGAGAACAACCCCATCTCATATCATTCCCGTCCTTTTGAATGGAGACCCATAACAGTAGAAGAGTTCAAAGTTTTTTTGGGCCTTACAATCAATATGGGGGTTACAAAAAAAAATGAGCTGCACTCTTATTGGTCCACCAAACCCATCCACCACATGCCAATTTATTCATCAGTCATGCCCAGGTCCCGCTATGATGCTATAATGCGCTTCCTGCATTTCAACGATAATTCCCAGTGCCCTCCCCGAGATGATCCCAATTACGATAAACTCTACAAAATTCGCCCCCTAATTGATTACTTTTCTGGACGGTTCCCCGAAGTCTATGTCCCTGACCAAAAGATCGCTGTGGAAGAATCACTGGTCCACTTCACAGGCCGGCTGGGATTTAAGCAGTATATTCCCAGCAAGAGGGCGAAGTACGGCTTAAAACTAAACAAGCTCTGTGAAAGCCAAACGGGATATGTGTACGCCTTTCGCGTGTACGAAGGCAGAGACTCCCAGCTCCAGCCCCCTGAGTGCCCAACGTACATGGGAGTAAGTGGGAAGATTGTCTGGGACCTAGCCTTCCCATTGCTGCAAAAGGGGTACCATATTTATATGGACAACTATTATACCAGTTTGCCCCTTTTCCGCCACCTGTACCTGAAGAAAACCTTGGCCTGTGGTACAGTAAGGAAAAACCGGAAGGGCTTCCCGCAGAGTCTTGTCACCACTCAATTACAAATTGGGGAATCCACAAGCCTTAGGAACAAGGAGGTAATGGCTTTGAAGTGGAGGGATAGTAAGGACGTCTACCTCATGTCCACCATCCACGATGACACCGCAGTGGAAATTCGAAGACGACGCGGTCCCGTTAGAAGTTCCATTCGAAAGCCTGCTTGTATCCACGAGTACAATAAGTACATGGGGGGGGGGGGGGGGTGGATTTAAACGATCAAATGTTGCAGCCCTATCTACCGACACGAAAGACCCTCTTTTGGTACAAAAAAGTTGCAGTGTACTTTTTCCATTTGGCCATGTACAATGCCTTTGTCACCTATAAAAAGTCCACAACAACACCAATCCCCTTCCTCCAGTTTATTGAGGATATTGCCACTGCCCTGATTTACCAGCAAGGATCCCCCCCAGAAATCATTCGTTCGGATTGTGTCAGCAGACTTCATGAGCGCCATTTCCCTTTCCATATCCCACCATCACAAACCGGAAGAAGACGCCAAAAAAGATGTCGGGTGTGTGGCAAAAGAGGAATTAGGAAAGACACCAGTTTCCATTGTCCCGATTGTCCCTCCCAACCTGGCCTTTGCATTGGAGAATGCTTCAAAATATTTCACACTGCCCTAAACTTTTAGCCCATATTTCACTGCTGAATATTTTCCTGCTGCCTCAACCAACCATATCACTGCCTTCCTTGTGAACCGACCCTGGCCTGTATATCGACTATGTCTCTGCCTGCCGTCTGCATTGTTTATCCGCCATGTTTCTGCCTTTCAAGTGAACTGACCCTGGACTGTTTATCGACGATGCCTCTGCCTGCCGTCTGCATTGTTTATCCGCCATGTTTCTGCCTTTCAAGTGAACTGACCCTGGATTGTTAATGGATTTTGCCTTAGCCTACCGTCTATTTCTGCCTTTTACCTGCACTGACCTCGGCCTGTTACGACCATGTTTTTTGCCTGCCACTTAGACTGATCCTTCGCCCTGCTACTGTAGTAGTGGGATTCAAAATGACACAGGGGTCTCACTTTTGTGAGGGGCTTCAGAATATAGCGTTCTGATATGAGAAAACCAGTTTTTGGATTTCTCTGGGTTTGTAAACTCAGAACAGGGTCTGGAGTCCGGAGGCTTCAAAGCGATTTGGGTGGGAGAAGCCTCTACCCCTGTCCCCATTCTTTGCCGACCGAGGCCCTAAGCTTGATGGTCCTGCCTGCTGCCTGGACCAATACTTTGGCTGTGCTGATCATATCCCTGCCTGCACTGACCCAGGACATTTTATGGAACATGTGCCTGTTGCCTGGACCAATACTTGGGCTGTACTGACCATATCTCTGCCTGCTGCCTGTACTAATTATGGACAGTATTCCTGCCTGCTGCATGGACAATCCTTTTTCTGCTGCTGACCTGCCTGCTACCTGGACCAATGCTTTGGCTGTGCTGACAATATCTGTGCCTGCTGCCTGTACTGACTATGGACAGTATCCCTGCCTGCTGCCTGGACAATCCTTTCACTGTCGCTGTCTACGTTCCTGCCTGCTACCTGAACCACTTCACTGCTAAAACCACAGGTATTTTTTTGTTTATCCTTTGCTCAGCAGAATGTATTTTGGTATGTATTATGCTATGTGTTAGGGGCCTTCAACAATGTGATAGGTTGTCAGGAATTTATGTGTGTGATTTATGTCCCTACCCACTTGCCAACCGGCCAATGTATATATACGTTCTCCGTTTAAACCTAAAAACCAGTGTTATGGCAGCAGATAGCTGCCATAACCCTGGTATTTTTTTAAACGGTGGACAGTTGGCTTTCCGATAAGGGTGGTCCCAGCGGCGGATTCGCCGCGGGATCACCCTTCCGGGATGGCGGAAGAGGTGACCCCCCCCTCCCGCCGCGTCCCGGTCCTTTTCCCCGCTAACCGGACCCGCCGGCAGCGGGGAAAACGATCCGGTCCCAGATCCTCATGGACAGGATGTTGAGTGAGGGCAAGCTTGCCGTCACTCGACTCTATGGTCTTGGAGGACCGGAGCTACGGCAAACGTTGTTGCCTAGCAACCAGTTTAAAGGTCCCTTTTTTTTTTTTCATTTTATTTTATTTATTTATTTTTTTCTATCTTTTAGTGTACTTGTGAGATCTGAGGACTTTTTGACCCCAGATCTTACAAAAAAGAGGTCCTGTCGTGCCTATTTCTATTACAAGAAATGTTTACATTCCTTGTAATAGAAATAAAAATGATCAATTTTTTTTTTTTTTTAAACGGTGTAAAAATAAAAAATAATAAATAAAATAAATAGTATAAAAAAAAAAAAAAAAAAATGAAAGCACCCTGTCCCCGTTAGCTCGCGTGCAGAAGCAGACGCATACGGAAACCCCGCCCACATATGTAAACGGTGTTCAAACCACACATGTGAGGTATCGCCGCGATCGTTAGAGCAAGAGCAATAATTTGAGCCCTAGACCTAAGTACCAAAGTTTGTCGCCATTCCGTGAGCGTGCGCAATTTTTAAGCATGACATGTTGGGTATCTATTTACTCGGCGTCACATTATCTTTCACATTATGGAAAAAAATTGGGCTAATTTTACTGGTTTCTTATTTTTTAATTAAAAAAAGTGAATTTTTTTAAAAAAAATTGCGTTTGGAAGACCGCTGCGCAAATACGGTGTGATAAAAAATATTGCAATAATCTCTATTTTATTCTCTAGGGTCTCTGCTAAAAAAAAAATATATAATGTTTGGGGGTTCTAAGTAGTTTTCTAGTAAAAACAACTGATTTTAGCTTGTAAACACCAAATGTCAAAAATAGGCCTAGGCAAGTGGCTAGGATGCATGATGGGGCTCCTTGGATGTTGGGTCCCTCTATATGGCTAGGCTGTGAAAAAGTCTCACACATGTAGTATCGCCATACTCAGGAGGAGTGGCAGAATGTATTTTGGGGTGTCATTTTTGCTGTATACATGCTATGTGCTAGGAATATCCAATAAATCGACAACTTTGTGTAAAAAAAAAAGGTTTTAATTTTTTTCCCACATTTTCCAAAAACTTGTGGAAAAAAATGACACGTTCAAAAGACCCATAATGCCTCATAAAATATACGTTGGAGTGTTTGCTTTCCAAAATGGGGTCATTTTGTGGGCGTTTCCATTGTCTTGGTGCTCTAGGGCCTTCAGAAGTGTGATAGGTAGTCCGAAAATGATGTGTGTAATTTATGCTCCTAGAACGCCTGAAGGTGCTTCTTGAATGTGGAGTCTCTTTATGTGGCCAGGCTGTGTAAAAGTCTCACACATGTGGTATCGCCATACTCAGGAGGAGTAGCAGAATGTATTTTGGGGTGTAATTTTTGCTATTTCCATGCTATGTGTTAGAAATATCCTATAAATCGACAACTTTGTGTAAAAAAAAAGGTTTTCATTTGTTTCCCACATTTTCCAAAAGCTTGTGGAAAAAAATTACACGTTTAAACGACCCATAATGCCTCATAGAATATACGTTGGAGTGTTTGCTTTCCAAAATGGGGTCATTTTGTGAACTTTTCCATTGTATTGGTGCTCTAGGGCCTTGAAAAGTGTGATAGGTAGTAAGAAAGTTTTATGTGTATTTATGCTCCTAGAACGCCTGAATGTGCTTCTTGGACGTGGAGTCTCTTTTTGTGGCCAGGCTGTGTAAAAGTCTCACACATGTGGTATCGCCATACTCGGAAGGAGTAGCAGAATGTATTTTGGGGTGTAATTTTTGCTATTTCCATGCTATGTGTTAGAAATATCCTATAAATCGACAACTTTGTGTAAAAAAAAAAGGTTTTCATTTGTTTCCCACATTTTCCAAAAGCTTATGGAAAAAAATGACACGTTCAAACGACCCATAATGCCTCATAGAATATACGTTGGAGTGTTTGCTTTCCAAAATGGGGTCATTTTGTGAACTTTTCCATTGTATTGGTGCTCTAGGGCCTTGAAAAGTGTGATAGGTAGTAAGAAAGTTTTATGTGTATTTATGCTCCTAGAACGCCTGAATGTGCTTCTTGGACGTGGAGTCTCTTTTTGTGGCCAGGCTGTGTAAAAGTCTCACACATGTGGTATCGCCATACTCGGAAGGAGTAGCAGAATGTATTTTTGGGTGTAATTTTTGCTGTGTACATGCTATGTGTTAGAAATAGCTTATAAATTGACAACTTTGTGGGAAAAAAAAGTAAAAAAAAATGTTTTCTTCATTTTCCCAAGAATTGTGGGAAAAAAATTACAACTTCAAAAAACCCACCATGCCTCTTACTAAATACCTTGGACTGTCTATTTTACAAAAAGGGGTCATTTGGGCGGTATTTGTACTGTCCTGACATTTTAGGGCCTCAAGAAAGGAGATAGGCCGTCAGTACATCTGGTGTGATCAATTTTCAGTAATTGGTACCATAGCTTCTAGACTCAATAACTTTCACACAGACTAAATAATATACACTAATTTGGGTTAATTTTACCAGAGACATGTAGCAGTATACATTTTGGCCTAAATGTATGAAGAAAAATTAATTTTTTGCAAAATTTTATAATTTAAACTAAAAAAAAGTGTTTTTTTTTCAAAATTTTTGCTCTTTTTTTGCTTATATCACGAAAAAAAAAACCCCAGTTTTGATCAAATACCACCAAAAGAAAGCTCTATTTGTGTGAAAAAAATGATAAAAATTTTGTTTGGTTACAGTGTAGCATGACTGAGCAATTGTCATTCAAAGTGTGAGAGTGCTGAAAGCTGAAAATTGGTCTGGGCAGGAAGGGGGTCTAACTGCTCTGTATGGAAGCGGTTAAATATTGTTATTTTTGAGAATGTTATTTAGCAGAATGTGAAAAATATTGTTTTTTTTCTTTCAGAATTGTCGCTCTTTTTATGTTTATAGCGCAAAAAATAAAGATCGCACAGGTGATCAAATACCACCAAAAGAAAGCTCTATTTGTGGGGAAAAAAAGGACATCTTTTATTTAGGTACAGTGTTGCACGACCGTGCAATTGTCCGGTAAAGTAATGCAGTGCCAAATCGCAAAATATGGCCTGGTCATTAAGGGGGCAAATCCTTCCGGTCCAGAAGTGGTTAATGGCATCCCAGTCTTAGTCCGTAGGGTTCAATATTGACTTGGCCCACCCTAAACAGCTATAACAGCTTCAACTCTTCTGGGAAAGCTGTCCATAAGGCTTAGAAGTGTGTCTATGGGAATGTTTGACCATTCTTCAAGAGGCGCATTTGTGAGGTCAGGCACTGACGTCGGAGAGATCTGGCTTGCAGTCTCTGCTCTAATTCATCCCAAAGATGTTCTATTGGGTTAAGGTCAGGACTTTGTGCAGGCCAGTCAAGTTCCTCCAGCCCAAACTTGCTCATCCATGTTTTTATGGACCTTGCTTTGTACACTGGTCAAAATCATTTGGTGGAGGGGGGATTATGGTGTGAAGTTGTTTTTCAGGGGTTGGCCTTGGCCCCTTAGTTCCAGTGAAGGGAAAATTTTGGACAATTTCATGATCCCAACTTTGTGGGAACAGTTTGGGGTTGGCCCTTCCTTTTCCAACATGACTAATGCACAAAGCAAGGTCCATAAAGACATGGATGAGTGAGCTTGGGGTGGAGGAACTTGACTGGACTGCACAGAGTCCTGGCCTCAACCCAATAGAACACCTTTGGAATGAATTAGAGAGCAGACTGCGAGCCAGGCCTTCTCATTCACATCAGTGCCTGACCTCACAAATGCACTTCTGAAAGAATGGTCTAACATTCCCATAGACACACTCCTAAACCTGAAACCTGAACAGCCTTCCCAGAAGAGTTGAAGCTGTTATAGCTGCAAAGGGTGGGCCAACTCAATATTGAACCCTATAGACTCTAAGACTGGGATGCCATTAAAGTTTATGTGCGTGAAAAGGCAGGTGTCCCAATACTTTTGGTAATATAGTGTATATATACATTACTGTGCAAACGTTTTAGGCAATTGTGAAAAAATGCTGCAAATTAAGAATGCTTTCAGAAATAAAAGCGGTAATAGCTTATTTTTACCAATTAACAGAATGGAAAGCAAATGAATAGAAGAGAAATCTCAAACAAATCAATATTAAGTGTGACCAACCTTTGCCTTCAAAACAGAATCAATTCTTCTAGGTACACTTCTAGGTACTCTTGCACGTAGTTTTTGAAGTAACTCGGTAGGTAGGTCTTTCCAAACATCTTGGAGAACTAACCCCAGAACTTCTGTGGATTTACAGTAGGCTGCCTCTGTTCCTTCTATGCCTTCATATAATTCCAGACATGGATTTGGAGTTTTGGTTAGGATAAATGGTATGCTTAATGCTGAGAAATATAGGCAGATACCTATCCATCATGCCATACCATCAGGGAGGTGTGTAATTAGCCCCAAATTTATTCTGCAGCACAACAACAACAACGGCCCCAAGAATGCAGCCAGTGTCATTAAAGCGGAGTTCCGGCCACAAAATCGACATAGTCGATTTTGGGCCATCCGCTTCCTATTTGTCACCTGAAAAAGAAATGGGTAGTTACGATTTTTTATTTTTTTTTACTTACCTTGTAATTGCAGAAAAATATACTCACCTTTCTTCCACTTCCTCCCCCGCGCCGTCACTTCCGCTTTGCAATGTTTCCTGGGAGCTGAACGTCATCGCTCCCAGGAATCAATGCGCCTGCACCGGCCCCGACGTCAGTTCTGGTTCAGGCGCGTCATACCTTGCTAAACAGCTTCTGGGCATGCCCAGAAGCTGTGCAGGGATGACGCTGCGGTCCCGGAAGTGACGGCGGGGCCGGCGCAGTGCATCGTGGGACCGAAGAGGACGGAAGAGGACGCAGAAGAGGATCACGCTGGCTTCAAGCTGCCCACACCTGAGATGGCAGCGCTGGAGAAGAAATTTTAAAATTGAGTATTTTTTCGTGCAGGTAAGTGCGAACCGGGACAGATCAGAGGCTAGCCATTGTGGAATGTACTAGCCCTGACTGTCCCGGGGGGTATTTTCATTGAAATTTTTTTTTTGTGCCCTGAACTCCGCTTTAAGAACTATCCTTAGTGCAAAGAAGAACAAGAAGTCCTGGAAGTGATTGTATGGACCCCACAGTGTCACAAGTTAGCCTTTAGTTTTCTTTATATTCTCTTACCTCCTTACTGCAGTGCTTCAATCTTGCTTCTTTTCACATGTGGTGTTTGGCTTCTCTGTTCACCTATGGGCGTCGCCTGCTCCACTGTGGGTTATATCCTGTTCCTGTCTATTACTTCCTGGGTCACCTCCCTGTTTGCTTCCCTATATATATACACATGCTCACTGCTTCTTACCTGAGCAACTTCACTGTTCTCTAGCTCCCATCCATATACCCCTAGGCTTCTGTAGCTGGATTACTGTGAACTGACCCGGCTTTGTTTTCCATCTATGTTCGTTTGCTGCCTGTCCTGACCTTGGCTTGTCTCTTGGATATCCTTGAGTCTGCTACTTACTCTGCACATGCCAGCTGTCTCCACATCCTCAGCTGGGCCTACCTGGGGGCTACGACCAGGTTCAAGCTTGCTGCAAGTCCATCCCCACCATCAGGGGCCCTGGTGAAGAAGCAGGCTGGGGCTTAGACTTCGCACCCTGTGGAATCCTGAGCTGGGGATCTACAAGGGCTCACTACCACAGACCCGCTGACACACAGAGCCCTGATCCTAACATCAGCAGGTCTGTCTAGGATTATATGAAGAGACAGATGGATTTAGGGTAGCCAACATCCACAGAAGATCTGTGCTTAGTTCTCCAAAATGTTTGGAATATTCTACAGTGCCTGCCGAGTTCCTTCAAAAACTGTGTGCAGGTATACCTAGAAGAATTGATGCAGGTTTAAAGGCAAAGAGTGTACACGCCAAATATCGATTTGATTTAGATTTTTCTTCTGTTCGCTCTCTTTGCATTATGTAAATTGATAAAAAACAAACAATGAAAATATATATCTTTAATATCATTCTTACTTTACAGCAATTCTTCACACTTGCCTAAAACTTTTGTACAGTATATAATATATTTTTTTATTTTAGGCACAGATTGTTATATGTTATATATTTATTTTTACTGCCATGGTCACCAATAGTTGATAAAATAGAGATGTTATTTTTCTGGACATTGATCCCTTGACGCAAGCAACCACAGAATCCTTCTGGTTGACTTGGGTGTATGTTTGAATATTTACAATGGTATGCCTTCCTGGAATGACAAACTTTATGTAAGCAAAGGTCCTCTGTATTATCCGTAAATAATCAGCTGTCTAGGTAACAGCATCCTCTTCCCTCCCATTCATAGATATTCTGATTCTATTTCTGAAATATGAGTGGCTTATGTTCAAATATATCTACGGAAATATACTGCACATTTCTCAAGAATGTCCTTTACTGTGGGATTTTCTCATTACATAATAACCTAAGCTATTTCAGGGGGGTCTTTGAGTTACTATATCAAGCACATTTGTATTATTTTGCTGTAATTGCCAGCATACATTATAAAAATTTGAAATAAATGTGCAGAACTATTGTTCAATTCATATAGAAGCATATGTATGAAAAATGTGCTAGCAGGAAAAAGGTTTTGTTGCTGACAGCAGCCTATCACCTTCCAGTTGTCATTTCTACGGTGTAGTGTTTAAAAGGAAACAATAATTCTGTAGGTAGCAAGAAATGTCATATGTAGGCTCCTAAGGGTGGATTTACAACTTTGCGCATGCAATAACACACAATAAACCAACTTGACACACAATACCCAAACACATTGTAATGTCCTATATAGTGTATATTCATTGTCATTCATTCCTAATTTCACCCCACCTATACCGCAAAAACAGATGCGCCTGAACTAGTGCGCTCCACAACACGTGGTAATGCCCTGTGCATTGTGGAGTGTTGTGATGCACTGCTGTGCCAAAAATAGTGCTGTACGTTATTGTGTGCCTTAAACTAGTTGAGAGCTCTTTCAAAGTGAATGGGCTGCCTAAACGCAATGTGTGTCAATGTGTGAAAATGTGTTTATTAACCCATGGTCTTTAATAAAAAAAAGTGTGACTGGGGCCTTCAAAGCCGATTACAGAACAGCTTGTTCATTTCTGTCTATTTTTTTGCGACAATAGGCAAACTGCTGTCAATAACAGGCATAGACACCTGGGCACTGTCATGGGGAACATGTACCAATGCAGAAAAAAATATTTATAAATACCATACTGTGAGAAAAAATACCCTGTTAACATAAAATAAAAATGAAAAAACTCACAAAAGAAGTTTCAACCCCCAAAATACCACTCCTGAAACGTGTTTTACTAGCGTGCCTGAGGACTGTGCTACAAACCTGGGGCACTAATCACTAGAATCCAGGACCAAGCATCGCTGCTGCAGCACTGTGATGAAATTGGGTTACACAAGAGAAAAAGCCCTAGCGGGTGGGGTGATTAGGGTTTGCCCAGGCACATCCACCACACCCCATGCGCAGGCCTATGGTCACTAGCTCTCTGCTCTGCCCCTCCAGCTCTCACTGGAGGGGTGGACTGTACAGGGGGTGGGAGTGGCTGGCTCAGGCTCTCAGTGGCTCACTAAGAGCCTAATCCAGCTGCTAGTCCAGGCTTCTTGGTGGATCCCAACCATATGTTCAGGATCTTTTCAGAGTTTGGACCAGGTATGTGATGTCAGCCTATGTTGGTCTGTGCAGAAAGAACTACACTCCTGTGATCCATAGGAGAAGCATAGCCAAAAAGCTTTGGCTATCCTTCTCCTTTAAGAGGTGATATGAGATAATATGAGAACAATATACAAATATCTTAATAGTGATTCTAGCATAGGGAAGAAACTAGTCAGTCTCAGGTTGCTTAGGAGGACACGTGGCTAATCAATGAAGTTGGATGAGAAGTAGTTTAACCTTAAACCACGTAGGGGGTTCTTTACTGTCAGAGTGGTAAGGATGTGGAACTCCCTTCCACAGTTGGTGGTGTCTGTGAGGAGTGTTGATAATAAAAAAAAAACCTCTTAGATGAGCATCTTAATTAATGCAAAACACAGGGGTATTGGAAACTGTAATGCCATAAACACACACATACACCCACACCCAAACAGATTGAACTGGATAAACTGGTGTCTTTATTTAAGCTTACCAACCATGTAACTATATATGCCAGCACGTTGAACATAGAGCTACCTATTAAAAATCTCAATGTGCGGGAACAGGCAAAAAAAGCAATCATGCTGAGACGCACCTCTTTGTGTGAACGAGCCCTCAGATTGTTGTTCCCTGGGATTGTGCACAATTCTAAAGGGTGCCTTGACTGAAAGAGGGTTGAAAAACTCTGACATACACTATACCATTCAGAGTTTTTTCTAGATCATCATTAGTTTGGATAACCTAGAAAGAAATACGATTTCTTACTTTTTTGAAAGGTACTTGACACCATGGCCATATTTGGCATTTATGATGCTGTATTTTGTATGCAATAGTCTTTGCTAAGGTTCAAAATTTTTTTTTACCAACCATATTCTATTTTTGTAATCCAAAATATTAAACCAAAATAATCTATTTGAGGCATCATGTTTTTTTCATTTAAAGAGCTTGCCCAAGCTACTATTCAATTAACTATAAAGAAAGGTAGGTACTACTGTTGAGCAAATGTTCCAACATTTGATTTTTTTTTTTTTTTGTTTTTTAAAGAATTCTACTCAAATTTCATATTCAAATTGCATTAAAGTCAATGAAGGATCATTTTCAATTATCATTTTTGGCCCTTTGGAAGACTATTGTGATTTTTGTGGAAAATGTTTAGTAATGCAAAAAATAAAAAAGTAAGTGGGGTCCTTTCCAAACAGCAAACTTTGGAAGCTCATATTTGACTGTGAAATTGCTTTTTTTTAAAAAGTTAGTTTCAATTACAACCAGCAGCAGTACTCCAAGAATAAGCAAAAATATCAGAAATTGCTAAGTTATTAAAAAATTAAAAAAGATTAAAATGACCTTTCCTTTTCAATCTCAATCGCTGTATTTTCTGTAATTTTTTTCCCCAATATTTTATTTTTATTAATTATTAAATGGAGAATTTACAAATTGTATAACGATTGCAATCCAAAAGGCCGACCAATAAGACATTCTGACTAATAAACAACCTATCTAGGTCAATTTTTCATTTTACTAAACAAAATATAATCAACAATACCAAGCAGACAAAAATGTCAAGTCTACCCTTTATATACAATAATACTTATTATATATCCAAAATACTCTTGATCATCCATTTTCTTTTTATTTAATTAAAAAAAAAAAAAGAGAAGAGAGGAGAAGAAAAAAAAAGGAGGGGGGGGGGGGGAGAAGAGAGGGACGGAAAGAAAAGAAAGGGAAGGGTAGGAAGTTGGACCCAACTAGGTCCCAGGATCCAATATCAGCAATTTCTGTCATTTTCAAGATCTTAATCTGTACTTAGAGACCCACATTCTTCCGAGTAGACAAAAGTATTCCATTGACTTCATTTCAAGATATATTTATCAAAATGATGGCGAGCAGTTAAAACTAAATTTTCCAACTTATTAATCTCTTCCACTTTCTTAATTCACATGTCTACACTTGGGGCAGATGGACTTTTCCATTTAAGAGGGATACAAATTTTGGCAGGATTCAACAGATGGGGAACAATAGAGTTTTTATATTGTCACCCTGGGATACTAGAGGCATGTAAAAGGAGGAGCGCAGGGTCATTGGGGAGGTGATGGTCCATAAACCTCTCAGCTATGTCACAAATCCATTCCAAGAATTGTTTCAGTTTAGGACATGACCAAAAAATATGTAAGAGCGACCCTCTTCCTGACCCGCACCTCCAACAGCTATCAGTGATCGCTGATGAGAATTTATTCAGTTTCACTGGCGTTTGGTACCATCTTGTTAGAATTTTATAGTTGACTTCTTCTATCTTTGTACAGATAGATGTTGAAAATTAATTTCTGTAAAATTGAATGCAATATGGCAACCTGGAGGCAATCTTTACACAGGTGGTGTAGAAAATACCTCAAAAAAATGTAACTTCCTGCTTGTGTGATTGGTTCACTGATTTTCCCAGAAATCTGCACTAAGATACAAGTCAGATTTTAGGCACCCCCTGCAATAAAAAATGTAATTTTTGGTTGGATACTCCGCAAGGGTTAATCAATTCTAAAAGGGATGCAGACACTGCTGATTTTCTCAGTAGAACACAGAAAGTGCATCAGCTGAATAATAATGAACCAGACCCTCCCATTCATAATGATTATGCAATCAGTCTAGCGAAATAAAGAGCATTTTCTTCACAGCAACAAAAGGGAGGACTCTGCTAGAAATGTTGTTAAAATCCCTGCAATGTACGATGATTACCCAGAGGGGTTTGTTTTTTTCCTCAACAAAAGAGAAGTTACTCTTTAAACTCAGTATGGTACATAGTTACATAGACTTTTTTTTCAACAAGACTAACTATCTAGTTTAACCAATAAAAGGGGGAAAATGATACAACCCCATGTACACAATCTTCTACCCACAGTTGTGTCAGGGTCCGGACTGGCGGCAGGTGACTGCACTGGAGGTGGATCCTCTGTGTCAGTGAGGGATTGGCGTGGACCGTACTAGAGGACCGGTTCTAAGTTACTACCGGTTTTCACCAGAGCCCGCCGCAAGGCGGGATGGACTTGCTGCGGCGGTAGCATCCAGGTCGTATCCTCCGGTAACGGCTCAACCTCACAGACAGCTGATTTAGGCGTGGTACAGAAGGACAAGGCAAAGGCAGGGTCAGACGGAGCAAAAGGTCAAGGCAGGCGGCAACGGTTCGTAGTCAGGGGCAACAGCAGAAGGTCTGATACACAGGCAGGGAAAAATACACCAAACGCTTTCTCAAGGCACAAAAGGCAACAAGATCCGGCAAGGAGAGGAAGGGGAAGTGGGTTTTTATAGAATTTGACTGATTGGACCAGGCACCAATTAGTGGTGCACTGGCCCTTTAAATTTCAATGCAGCGGCGCGCGCCCTAGGGAGCGGGGCTGCGCGCGCCGGGAGGAGGAAGGAACCCGGCGTGCGTCGGGAGGCAGAGCTGACGGGGCCCGGCGGGTGAGTATTGCCGATGCGGGGGAACAGCGCTCACGGTCGGGGACAATGACTGGAGCGCTGCAGCCCGCGGGACGCCTCGAGTGCTCCGGGGAAGCCACGGGACCCGGAGCACTCGGCGTTACAAGTTGATTCAGAGGTAGGCAAAAAACCCAGCAAAGCATGATCCAATTTGCTCCAGCAGGTGAAAAATGTCCATCCTGGCCCCCCCCCAAGGGGCAATTGGATATTCCCCGAAACAACTCTACCTATAAATGTTAGTATCCAATTATATTATGTACATTTTGGAAATAATACAGGCCTTTTTTAAAGCAATCTACTGAGCTGGCCAGAACTAGAAAATCAAAATATTTCTCGACCATATCACTTTTGAGCCAATGTGGATCATTTGGGGCTGTGTCAATACCATCCTCATTATGGCTATGAGCTCCCCCATGCTCCTTTGTATATACAGAACTGAAGAAAGTATTTAACTACTTCCGGTCTGCGCTATAGCCGAAGTACGGCTACAGCGCGGACTCGAATTTCCGGGAGGCCGTCTTTAAAGTAACAGGCTCCCCGCGCACTCCCGCGAGCGCGCATCGGGGAAAATCTGTGTTGGCCGTGTTCCTTGGACACAGCCAATCACAGATCGTGGTAAATGGCCAATCACAGCGGCCATTTACCATGTGATCGGGCCGTGCAATGAGAGATGATCTCATATGTAAACATATGAGATCATCTCTCATCGCCAGCTCTCTTCCTCACACGGAGACTGCAGTGTGAGGAAGAGGAGAGCCCGATCAGCGGTAAGGGGAACACAATGGAATGTAATCAGGGCACTGATCACCAGTGCCCTGATTACAGAAGAGGGGAAAAAATGCCACAACTGCCCACAGTGCCCGCCATCAGTGCCCCCCATCAGTGCCCATAGTGCTGCCAGTCAGTGCCCATCAGTGCCTGCTCATCTAGGCACTGATGGGCACTGACTAGCAGCACTATGGGCACTGAGTGTGGGCACTGATGGTGCTGCCCATCAGTGCTGATCAGTGCCACCCGTCAGTATCCATCAGTGCCCCCCATCAGTGTCACCCATCAGTGCCCATCAGTGCCGCCTCTCAGTGCCCATCAGTGCCGTCTCAAAGTGCCCATCAGTGCCGCCCATCAGTGCTGCCTCTCAGTGCCCAGCAGTGCCACCTCTCAGTGCCCAGCAGTGCCACCTATCAGTGCTCATCAGTTCCGCCTATCAGTGCGCATCAGTGCCGCCTATCAGTGCTCATCAGTGCGGCATATTAGTACCTCCTCATCAGTGCCACCTCATCAGTGCCCATAAGTGCCACCTCATCAGTGCCCATCAGTGCAGCCTATCAGTGCCCATCAGTGCCGCCTCATCAGCGCACATCAGTGAAGGAGAAAAATTTATTTATTTTTAAACTTTTTTTTTTTTTCAAAATTTTCTGTATTTTTTAAGCCAGAGGTGATTAAATACCACCAAAAGAAAGCTCTATTTGTGTGAAAAAAATGCTAAAAATTTCAAATGGGTACAGTGTAGCATGACCGCGCAATTGTCATTCAAAGCGTGAGAGCGCTGAAAGCTGAAAATTGGCCTGGATAGGAAGGGGGTATAGGTGCCCAGTAGGCAAGTGGTTAATACATTTGCCTTCTCTTTGTCCCCAGTCACCCACTTCTGATTATTTTGTAAAGGGCTTACATGCTCAGACCAGACCTTTTTACTGTTGTTGGGGATTTGTTCTACTGTCTTTTGCAATCTATCTTTTGTTTTGAATTTTTGCAGCCTTGATTTCCTTCTTATATATAGTCTGTTAAAATCTTTGTAACATGTTGTTTAAAGCAATAAAATATTTTCTCTGCATTACACAGAAGCCATTGTAAAATTAGATAGAGAGAATATTCTTGCAGTGAATATTAGGAATAGACTGATTTATTTCTCCTTTATATATATAGACACATTGTACAGACTGTCTGTATCTCAGTACATGACATGTTTACATAGTGTACTGAAGAGGCAAATCCTCTGTTCTCAAATGCATCTCATCACAACACATTGTTAGGATCTGGAAGCTGCTAGTGTCTAAACATTATGATATGTATAAAAAATACAACTGATGCAGTGTAAATGTTAACCCTGAAACAATTTAGTGTCAAACAAGATTGGCAAAGAACAGAGCTATAGGTTATAAGCAGGGCTTTTTGTCTCAGAGAATATGTGCAGGTACTCAACCTTTCCGAGTCACCCCATGTCTCTGTCCCCTAACCACCTCTGAGCACCTTCCCTTCATTCCACCCTTTACCTAGATAATACAGAAAAGTATCATTATTTGGTGCTAAGTAGTATGGAATTTGCTAATGAAAGGCAGTGAAATAGATCCCCTGGAGCCAGCAACAATAGTCCCCCCCCCCCCAGCAACAATAGACCCACGCAGCAACAAAGATGTCTCCAGCAACAATAGATCCCCTCAGCAACTATATATCCCCCAGAAACAACAGATCCCCTCAGCAACAGTAAATCCCAACAGCAACAATAGATCCCTCCCAGCAATGCTAGATCCCCAAGCAACAATAGATCCCCCAGCAACAACAGATCTCCCCAAAAAACACATATCTCTCCCAGCAACAATACATCCCCCCAAAATAAAATACCCCCAGCAACAATACATCTATCAGTAGCCAGCATCAATATACTCTCCAGCAGCCAGCAACAATAGTCCCTTCCCTCAACATTAAATCTCTCCCATCAATAATTTACCCCCCCAAAAACAATAGATCCCCCCTCAAGCAGCAATAGAGCTCCCCAGCAACAAAAGATCCCCCCGTGATAATAGAGTCCCCAGAACCCAGCATCAATAGACCATACCAGAAACCCTTGGCATATACATTCAGTGCTGGAGGTGGCAGAACTGCATTCCCCCGCCTTCCCACTGAAAAAAAGACCTGGTTATGAACCATATTATTGTGCCCCCTTCCGCTCGCCCAAAGCTGTCATTTGCTAGCAAACACATATTTCCCCAAATAATTAATTTCCATTATAGATGAAGTCCAAAGATCTTTTTTTTTATTTTTTTTTATTTATTTATTTATTTATTTTTTTGAAGATTACACAAAATGCATGTATGATTAAAATACCCACACCAAAACGATTAGTCAATGGGCAATGTCGGTGGTTAGTATGTTCCATGATTGTATCAATAGTGTAACTAAATACCTTCCTCAATTCAAAAATGTAAGGGAGGGCATATTTAAACCATGCCCCCTGAAGTCATGCTATATTCTGTTAAGCTTTGCCCTGGCATATTGTGACAAAGTCAGTCCCATTTTCAGCAATCTCAACCCTGTCAAGCTTTTTACAGCATCCCTATAGCCAAATCAGAGGAAACCTGTGAAAACAAATTAATTATCAGGCTATGATAGCACATTTTCAGCTGTTGCTATGGTGTATTTAGGTATCGGCAAGGATGTAAGGGGGTATTTATTTAACCCCCCCTTAAGTATCTGATAGGATGCAGTCACTGTTTTTGTTGTAATAAGCATAACATCTTGACAAACATTAACCCACGCGGGGGTACAGCATAATGAACATAGCAGGAATGTGTGGGCTGGGGAAGTCCGATCAAAGAGTTTTTATAGTTACATAGTTAGTCAGGTTGAAAAAAGACACAAGTCCATCTGGCTCAACCAATAATAAAAAAAAAAACAGTAATAAAAACCCAACCATACAATCCCATATACACAATCCTATACCTGCAGTTGATCCAGAGGAAGGTGAAAAAAACCCAAGAAAGAACGATTCCAATTTGCTACAGCAGGGGAAAAAAAATTCCTTCCTAATCCCCCGAGAGGCAATCGGATATTCCCTGGATTAACTTTACCTATAAATATTAGTACCCATTTATATTATGTACACCTATGAAAGAATCCAGGCTTTTTTAAAGCAATTTAGTGAGCTAGCCAGAACCACCTCTGGAGGGAGTCTCTTCCACATTTTCACAGCTCTTACGGTGAAAAAAATCTTTCCATATTTGGAGACAAAATCTGTTTTCCTCTAGACTTAAAGAGTGTCCCCTTGTTCTCTGTGATGACCTTAAAGTGAATAACTTAACACCAAGTTCACTATATGGACCCCTTATGTATTTATACATGTTGATCATATCCCCCCTTAATCTCCTCTTCTTAACAGAGAATACATTCAGTTCCTCTAATCTTTTCTAATAGCTGAGCTCATCCATGCCTCTTATCAGTTTGGTTGCCCTGCTCTGCACTTTCTCCAGTTCCCTAATATCATTTTTGAGAACTGGTGCTCAAAACTGCACTGCATATTCCAGATGAGGTCTTACTAATGATTAATACAGGGGAAAAAATGATATCATTCTCTCTGGATTTCATTCCTTTGGTAATACAAGAAAGGACTTTTCTTGCTTTGAAAACCGTAGCTTGGCATTGCATGCTATTAATAAGCTTAGGATCTACCAGAACACCCAGATCCTTCTCCGATATGGATTCTCCCAGTTCTACTCCCCCTAGGATGTATGATGCATGCATATTCTTAGCCCCCCAAGTGCATAACTTTACATTTAACAACATTAAACCTCATTAGCCACATAGTTGCCCAAAAAAACAATGCATTGAGGTTGGCTTGAAAGTTGGAGACATCCTGTAAGGAAGTTATTCCACTGTAAAGCTTGGTGCCATCTGAAGAGACTGAAATGGTACTTTTAATCCTAGACCCTATATCATTTATAAAGCTATTAAAAAGTAAGGGTCCCAACACTTAACCTTGGGGAACAACGCATTCCAATCTAAATTATCAATAATCAAAACATCATCCACATTCAAAGTAAATGTCCATGATTCTCTCAAAATTTAGTGAACTCCACTGGTTGTATAGTGAAAGTCCACCTCCACATATGCTCCAAAAGCATACAATCTTTAAACTGCTCAATTAACTGTGTGTCTTCATGATTTCTAACCACTTCTAATCACACTGACACTCACCGGACTTTAGGACCCAAGGGTTGTGGGTCAGCTTGCATTTATGTAAACCAGAGATTGTGTCCAGGGCTCCCCCTCCTCTCCTCTCTATCTTGGCTCTCTATGTATATTCCGAAGGAAGAAAATAGACAAACTCCTCATAGCTCAACAGGTATTTATTTAAAAAGTTAAAAGCAATGTGTAAAAACACAATTACAGATTCCAGTAGCCGAGCGGGCACCCAGCAGTAATAGCTTTGTGTATATCTCGCATATCTTGTGTATATGCATGGAGGTTCGGCGTGTGTTCCACCTGGCGGCTGTTACGTCACCCGAATGTGATGTCAAGGACCGCGTAATCCCGTCTTAATGCGTTTTGCCATATTAGCATCATCAGAAGGCTGGGAGCATGGACAATCAGGTTACTTATATACTCTCCTTCCAATTCTAACTATGGGAGAATTATCTTCCTCCTCCCCAATTTGTTAAGGGTTCTTGGTATTACCACTATGACCACTGTTTACAATGCCATCTCTACAGATACATTAAAATAAACATTTTAAAATTCATGAACCTTTATTGAATTACTAGTGGACCAACTTATGCATCTTATCCAACTTTATATCATTTGGATAACATGTGGAGGCAGACTTTCACTATACAGCCACTGGAGTTCACTACATTTTATGAGAAACATGGACATTTACTTTGATTATGGATGTTGTTTTGCTTATTAATAATTTAGATTGGAAGAACTGTATGTGTTCTGCCTCTCCAATCTAAGCACTGAAGTGTGATCTCTAAAACTGATCTATTTGAGGCAAGATAGCTGCAATTTACAGTCTCAGTAGAATTAGCAGACAATGACCCGATCCAAATTACATCTTTCAGATCATGGAAAGTTTTAAAACAGCATATTTAAAAGAATAAAAAAAAATATTTCTTACCTGTAAGCTACGCTGAACAATTTGAAAGTAAACGTTTAGGTACACAGTGGGGACAGGCTGAGTTTCACCTCATTAAAATCTAAGCTTTGAGATCTTTAGAGTGTGAAAACTGAAGGTAGCTGAGCTATAGACTTCTGCCTCCATTAGTCAAACTCTTATGGGGAGAAAGTGAGGTTGTGGCTTTCCAATGCTGTGTTTGTATATGGAGACTAAAGTGAAATTTTGTGCAATATCAATGTAGCCCCCTTCTCGTTAAAATGCTAGGTTTGGCAAGGCAAATTTCGTTTTTTTGGCTCCACTGTAATTAGTTGATCTGTTTGATTTCATAGTCCCCATACTGGCTGGAAATTTCCAGAATCAAGTGGGCAGGAGAATCAAACAGGCCACCTAAATATTACTGTAGTCCCAGCCAATTCCTGGTAAGATATGTCTAGATGGTGGTTGAAAGATACATAAATAGTCTGAAACCACAGAGAGAGGGGTTCTTCTTTCCCTGGAGGAGAGGTTCCCAGTGCCGCAAACCCTATAAGGGACTAAAGAGGGCTGCCATGTGAAAGAGGAGCCTGCTTGCTGGAATCTGACAGTGACATTCCAAGCTTGAGGGACACTGTGAGTACCGACCTAAAATGGAAGGATTTCAGTGACTGTTGCTTCTGCTACTCCTGTTGCACAGAGTAAAATGCTTTCCTGGCCTGGGACATTGCTAGAGGTGCCCCAGTGCTGTCCACTTATTGTCCCAATGCTTACGGGACTTTTCTGCAGAGCTGCTACAGGGAAGATTGTCCTCATTTTTCTTGTTAGTTACTTGGAGTATCCAACAGCTGCCTGAACCCCACCCTAGTAATTGTTGCTACAAACTTTAAAAGACAACCC
Source organism: Pelophylax lessonae (assembly GCF_965119305.1). NCBI lineage: Eukaryota > Metazoa > Chordata > Amphibia > Anura > Ranidae > Pelophylax > Pelophylax lessonae. The sequence continues at coordinate 360,168,956 of NC_138771.1, read as the reverse complement.
CCTAACCTGTGTTTCCTAGAATCAGTAGTGTGGAAGTTACTGTTTGCCTGGCTGCTGCAGTAGCAGGGATAGAACCTGGGACTTTAAACCTGTGGCCCTAGTGAGAGTAGCAATACTTTAGTTTAAAATATTAATTTAATGTTACTCTAATGGAAGTCTCTGAAAAGCAATCTGTGGAAGCAACGGCTTCCATGCATTATGAGGCAACCCTCCTGCCTCATGAATGCCTTTTTTATATTTTTTTCTTTGCAGAACAGCAATTGGGAATTAAACTAACACTCCACAACCATAATACCAGCATTTGGCTTGTGGGTGTGGGACAGTTCCTCTGACCTAATCAGGTGAGTTTGACAGGCAGTGCTACCTGTCAACTCAACAAGCTGTTATTTATTTGTATGTGTACTTTAGTATTTGTACATGGCTCTCTAACTGTACGCTATTTATTTTGTATACTGTGTATATACATATAAGTATATATATATATATATATTTTTTTTTTTATGTGGGTGTTTTTACTGCCCCATGGACATCTTTGTAAAAAAGGCCTGGGGCAACAGACCAAAAATGCACAAACTCAGAGTCTGACATAACAAAGGCAACAAAGGCTGTGTTTAATATTTTTTATCAACATGTCTGAAAACAATTAGCATTTTACATTATAGCTTATGTTTTGAGTTAACTTTTTTTTTTTTTTTTTTTGTAGTGCTACTACGTGTGCCTTTATATGATGATAAAGCATTTAATTTTAGTTGCATTTTAATTGATATTTGCTGATTTTTCAATCATGAATTGAAATTACATTTTAATTACATTCATCACATATTTTAATTTTTTTGCTGCATTTTTCTTGATATGGTATTTTATGGTATTGGATGGTATGACATTAGTAGTTTATTGTCAAATATCTGACAATACATTTCATCATCTTCTCTAAGTGGTCAGAAATAAACCTCTTCTATACTACTCTAAGCTTTAATTAATATAGAATGTTTACATTTCTGTGTCACTATTTAAATTTCGATAGTAGACTTATTTTTTCTCGAAAACAGTACACTAACTCTTCGTGACCCCTTTCTTTTGTTCTCCCTCATGTCACTTCCTGTTTCTTATTAAACTTTTTTTCTGTTAACACCCATGGTTTTCCCCTTTCATAATTGGGAGGGAAACATACAATACTTCAATTATGCAACTGCTGCCAGGAATTAGTCACCATAATCAAACAATAATCCAGGCCGCAAGTTCACCTGACCTCAGAGGAAGCACTCACTTCTCAGTATGTCAGACTGTGGCGTGACTAGTCTTTAAGAGCATTTTTAACAATATCTTGTGTTCTAAGAATTTAAACGTTTTTATCCCAGGACACCATGGAATGTTGTACTTTATTTTCAAATGGCAACATCGAAAATGATGTTAAAGTTGAGCACCAAGGATAACATTTTATGTACCCACAGAGTGCCACCACGAGATCCACTACTGTAAAGGATCTGCTTTTATTAGTCTTCTTGCCTTGCTGCACCTGCTGCCATTCCTAATATTTTTTGGGGGATTTTCCACTGAAAGCAATAACGCATTCTGCCTAACAGTGTCAATATTTTCAAAGACGATATATCACGGATGATAAAGACACTTTGAAAACAGCCACTACTTGCCATGCAATGACTTAAAAAATACAGGCAATATGGAATATGGAAAAACTGTTCTTTCTCTTACGTCGCCGCCTCCTCTAAGTCCTCACTGTTGGGTATTGTCTTCCTATCCGTAGGAATAGCTAGGCATATAGACTTAGTCCAAAGACAAAAGGCATTAGCATATACACACCCACAGGGGCTGTCCCATTCGGTCAATACCCCCCCTGCATCACCACTCCCAACTCAGTTTTAATTTGCCTAGCGTCAGGAATAGTCAGGCTTACCTTGTGCTGGGGCTTCAGTCTCAGCCTTCCTAAATCTTTTATTGATTTTCTTTAAAAATGTCATTTTTTTTCTCTCACTTTACTAGCTGTTTATTTTTGTCAGCTTTAGTGTTAGTTTATTCTTCGGATGAAGATGGATCATGTGGTGCTGGGATTCGGACTGGCCGCCCTGGTTCTCCAGGGCACAGAGGGTCAGATGGACCCCCAGCCCGCCATCGAGCGTTCAGCTATGGTTCGCCCTGGCATTAAGAACGACCCATCCCTGTTCGCTGCAGGGATGCAGCCGTGAGGTGGCTACCTCACAGGACTCATCTGCGGTGCTGCAGCGTCATGTCCCTGGCTCACGGCACTCCCTGTCAGATGAGGACAGAGGTTTATCTGTGTACAGAGGCTCCCCCACGCCATCTGGTACAGGTAAGTACTTTTCTGTGTGGGGCCTCTGCCTGGGGTGGCAGTCTGTGTTGCTGTGTGTCCCCATGTCTGTGCCTGTGTGACTCCCTGTGCGATCCCTGCGGGGTTCGCTTTTGCAGATCTGTATGTTTGCCGGGGGTCCCTGTCCCTGTGTCACCTTAGGTGCATGTTTGGGGTTGCAGACTTATGTGTGGTGCGGCGACCGCTGCGGGGGAAAATTCGCACGGTCCGCCATGTTTTTACTGTGCACACGTGTATGGCTCCTCTGGGGCGAGTATACAGGTCGTTTTGGCGCCATCCACCACCATTTTGTGGGCGGTGGAACGATCGGTTCGGCCACATGTCGGCGGCCATCTTGGCGTAGCCTCCAATGCATCCCTATGGGGCAGCCATTTTCCCTAGGGTCTGGCTTATAGTCCAGCCCCCTCCAGCAGCATTTCCTTTTCCTTTCAGGCAGCAAGGACACAGGTAGCAACGCTCTGCGGGCTCTGCAGTTTGTCTCTCTCAGTCTTCTTCTGTATACCTGCTTCTGGCTCAGTTTCTTTTCTCCTTTTGGGTGTCTTCATAGCTGTGACAGTAGCGGTGGGCTGCGCACTCCGCATCGCTATTTAAGGGGACAGTACACTGCCTTTTTGCACTGTAGTTTTTTATTATCCTGAGCCATGGATTCTCAGGAAAGCAAGTTTCCTCCAGCTTTAGTGGGGGGCCCCAGTTCTCCTGTGGCCCCGCTGCGACCTAATCTGGCTGCTGTAGTTGCGACTTTAGTGGCAAACATGGAAATGCTGATGTCTGAACGGGCTGCGAGAAAACGGCCCAGGCTGTCTCTCTCTTCTGATTCAGATGGGGATATGGCTGCTGCTGCTGCGAGTGTGCCCTTTTCAGGGTCCCGCTCATCCTTAGACCCCCCCGGGGTCTGAGGGGGAGGCTGAAGTGGAGGGTGATGATACATCCTCCCCAGGGTCACCTGAAGAACGGGCGACCATGGATGAGTTAATTGTTTCTGTTAAAGAATCCTTACATTTGGAGGATGAGCCCAGTCCTCCGGGCGTTGTGTCCTCATTTGGGACGCACAGGGCCCGCAAGTCTGTGCAGGTTTTTCCCTGCCCAGCTGAATTTCATTACACTGTTAATGAAATGTGGCGCACGTTAAAACGTCCATTCCTGGTGCCTAGTCGTTTCAAACTGCTTTATCCTTTTGCGCCGGCTACGGAATCACGATGGTGTGTGCCTCCACAGGTAGATCACACTGTGGCCGTGCTGAACAAGGCTACCTTGGTTCCTACTGAGGATACCCCGGTTTTCTGGGATCCCACGGACCGGCGGTTGGAGTCTCTAGCCCGCCATTCCTATACGGTGGCGGGTTCGCTGCTCAAACCCGTTTTCGCGTCCGTTATGGTGGCTCAGGCGGTGGCGGATTGGATTAAGATGCTCAGAAGCAACCTTGTGTCTGATGATGTGCCGCCTGCCCGACTGGAAATGGTGGATCAGATCCACCAAGGAGTCATGTATTTGTGTGATGCAGCCTTAAATGAGGCCCCCTTGGTGGCTCGCCTCTCGAGTGTCGCGGTACTTAACCGGCGACTGATTTGGCAAAAGAGCTGGTCGGCCGACCAGTCCTCGCGGAAAACAGTTGCTGATTTTCCCTATTCTGGCTCTCGCCTTTTTGGCGAGGCGTTGGATACCCTGATGAAAGGCGTCACGGGGGGTAAGAGCACTATGCTGCCCCAGAACCCGAAGAACAGGTCTTTCCGAGGCAAGCGGTGTTCTGCGCCTAGATCCACTCAGGGGTCCTTTCGTGCCTTTCGGAACCAATCCAAGGGCAAGCCCTTCAAGGCCCAGGGCAACCAGAAGAAACCCTGGGCGGGTAAGCAGAAGACCGGCATCGCCGGCTCGGCGGGTTACCCCGCCTCTGCCTGAAGGGGCGCCCTCACCCTTTTCAGGGGTGGGGGGACGTTTGCGCGGTTTCCTCCAGCCTTGGCTGCTCCGGATTTCGGACAGGTGGGTCCAGGAAATCATTCGATCAGGTTACAAGATCGAATTCCTTTCCAGGCTGGCGGACAGATTCTTTCCCTCCAATCTCCATCTGCTTCCGGGGCGTCTGCAGGACCTGCATCAAGCGGTTCAGGACCTGCTTGCTCAGGGGGTGATTGTCCCGGTGCCTCATCGGGACAGGTTTCGGGGGTTCTATTCGAATCTGTTTACTGTGCCCAGGAAGGAGGGCAAGGTGCGTCCTATTCTGGACCTGAAAGCACTGAACCGCTTCGTGTGTGTTTGGAAGTTTCGAATGGAGTCTCTTCGTTCAGGAGTGGCCTCCTTGAGTCCAGGGGAATTCCTGGCTTCGATAGATCTGAAGGATGCGTACCTGCACATCCCCATTTTCGAGGGTCATCAGCGGTACCTTCGGTTCTCTATTGCAGAGGACCACTACCAGTTTGTGGCGTTACCGTTCGGTCTCGCTTCGGCACCCAGGGTGTTTACCAAGGTGTTGGCACCGGTCCTGGGCCTGCTGCGGGCCAGGGCATTGCGGTCATGGGGTACCTGGACGATCTGCTTCTGAGATCACGTGCCAGTCAGGACCTTGTGCTCGATCTGTCCATCACAGTACAGACGCTCCAGGAGTTTGGGTGGACCATCAACGTTCAGAAATCAGCGTTGTCTCCGTCGCTTCGCCTTCCCTATCTGGGAATGGTTCTGGACTCTGCTCAGGCAAAAGTATTCTTGCCGGAGGACAAGCTCCGGACTTTGCAGGACGAAATCCGGTCCCTCAGGGACAATCCGTCCTCGTCACTCAGGACCTGATTGCGGGGCCTGGGGTTGATGGTGTCGGCCTTCGAGGCGATTCCCTTTGCCCAGTTCCACACACGGGCTCTCCAGACGGAGATCCTGGCCAGGTGGGACAGACTTCCTCAGTCCTTGGATCTGGATGTCTCCTTGAGTCGCCAGACCAGATTGGCTCTTCTGTGGTGGATCCAGTCCCCGTCGGTTTACATCAACCACCAGGGGGGCACCAGGAGTGCTCGAGCAGCCCGGGAGGTGACCGACATTCTGTCTTGGGCCGAGACTCATGTCCCGGCGATCTCGGCAGTTCACATTCCGGGTGTGGAGAATTGGCAGGCAGATTATCTGAGCTGCCAGACCCTGGACCAGAGGGAATGGTCCCTTCACCCGGAGGTCTTTCAGATGCTGTGTGCAAAGTGGGGATCCCCAGACGTGGATCTGTTCGCATCCCGGCTAAATCGAAAGGTGGGAAGGTTCGTGGCAAGAACGCCTGATCCGTTGGCGGACGCCTCGGATGCGTTGGTGGCCCCTTGGCATCAGTATCGTCTGATGTACGCCTTTCCTCCGATTCAGTTACTATCCCGGTTCCTTCACAGATTGGTCTCGGAACCGCACATGGTGATTCTGGTGGCGCCAGACTGGCCACGCCGGTCTTGGTACGGCGACTTTGTTCACCTGGCAGTGGCGCCTCCGTGGCGTCTGCCTCTGCGGGAAGATCTCCTGTCTCAAGGTCCGATCTTCCGTCCTGCTTCACAGTCGCTGGCTTTAACGGCCTGGCTGTTGAGACCCAGGTCTTGAAGGACAAGGGTCTATCTCCTGAGGTTATTCCTACCCTGATCAAGGCTAGAAAATCCTCCTCTGGTAAGATCTATTACCGTACCTGGAAAGCCTATTTCGCCTGGTGGGAGTCCAGGGGGTTCTCCCCTCGTTCTTACTCGGTGTCGAGAATTTTGGCTTTCCTCCAGTCTGGAGTGGATCAGCACCTGGCGCTGGCCACGATAAAGGGCCAGGTGTCTGCACTGGCTGTTTTTTCCAATGCCCTTTGGCGTCTCGTTCTTTGGTGCACACCTACATTCAAGGTGTGCGACATCTGGCTCCTCCCAGGAAGGATCCTCTACCTCCATGGGACTTGAACTTGGTTCTGTCCGCATTACAGCGTGCTCCCTTTGAAAACATCAGGGAGATATCGTTGCCTCTGCTGTCTAAGAAGGTTGCCTTTTTAGTGGTGATCACTTCGGCTCGCAGGGTGTCGGAGCTGGCGGCGTTGTCTTGCCGCTCCCCTTACTTGATAATTCACAGGGATAAGGTGGTTTTGCGACCACCCCCATCCTTTCTTCCCAAGGTGAACTCTGAATTTCACCTTAATGAGGACATTGTTCTGCCTTCGCTTTGTACGAAGCCTAAGCATCCAAAGGAGATTGCTTTGCATTCCTTGGATGTTGTCAGGGCGATCAGGGTTTACCTGTCGTCTACGAAGTCCTTTCGGAAGACGGATTCCCTCTTTGTCCTTCCTGAGGGACCTAGGAAGGGCATGGCTGCGTCCGCAGCAACTATTGCCAAATGGATCAGACAGACCATTGAGCAGGCTTACGCCTTGAAGGAACGGGTTCCGCCCTTCCCTGTTAAGGCGCACTCTACTAGGTCTTTGAGTGCATCTTGGGCCTATTGGCATCGGGCCTCGGTGGCCCAGGTGTGCAAGGCGGCGACTTGGTCGTCGGTGCACACTTTCTCCAAGTTCTACAAAGTAGATGTTCTGGCATCAGCTGATGCTTCTTTTGGCCGCAAAGTTCTCAGTGCGGCTGTGCCATGATGGACCCTTGAATTTTTTTCTCTGGGTCCATGGCTGTTGGCATTTGCTTTCCTGGGCTGTTGCTCCTGTTGAGCATTGTTTTTTTCTGTTGCCCAGTTGGTTATCTTACGGTGCATGTAAGATTTCTTTCTCTGATGTGGGTACTGCGTTGCCTTTTTCTACGGTTGCGTCTCCCACCCCTCATGTCTATACTGCTTTGGGACATCCCAACAGTGAGGACTTAGAGGAGGCGGCGACTGTCGGAGGACGTAAGAGAAAACTGAATTTTTGTAAAATCTTACCTGTAAAATTCCTTTCTCTGAGTCCTCCGACAGTCGCCGCCCCCGCCCCTCTTTTGGGGTTCTTATTACCTACTGCTATGATACCAAACTGAGTTGGGAGTGGTGATGCAGGGGGGGTATTGACCGAATGGGACAGCCCCTGTGGGTGTGTACATGCTAATGCCTTTTGTCTTTGGACTAAGTCTATATGCCTAGCTATTCCTACGGATAGGAAGACAATACTCAACAGTGAGGACTTAGAGGAGGCAGAGACTGTCGGAGGACTCAGAGAAAGGAATTTTACAGGTAAGATTTTACAAAAATTCCGTTATTTCATAAAGAGAGAGGGGGGGTTTGCCAACTCTGTCCAAAAAGGGCAGAGGTGGAACCAAAGGGGATTTAAATGTGCCACAGATGCAATAAATTCTTTTCAAACTCAGTCCATATTTAATATATATATGTATATATATATGATGAGCCCATCTGTTTTATGTCTGGATATGAGCATGTGGTTTCTGATATATTTTCTTGAACTATGTACAAATCTGTCCTTATACTAATCTATCTTTAGACAATAAGCAGATAGGGAGCAATGGATATTAGGATTAATTGATACTTTGATTCATAGTAGAATTAACGTATAGCAGCTAATTTCTGCTTATCGCAGAAAATCTTTTTGATATTGGCACATAATGGCACTAATATGATCTAATATCTTCTGCTCTATACCTCACGATTTCCATTACTTCTTTTTAGGTCTAAGGGTAAGGCTTTTTGACCCTTTAGACTTTCCATTCTACGGCGACTGCAGACATCAATCTGTAGTTCCTTCGTCACTTCCGGTTTCCGGACCGGAAGTTGACGATAGCGTTACACACAGGAACATCCTCCCGCATGTCCGGTCTGGACAATTGGCGGGCGGATGTGGGGGGAGGGAGACGCGAGGGAGGCGGGATTGGCGCCATTTTTCATTCTATTTAAACGCTGAAATACTGAAAGGCTAAGTATGGATTACTTACCGAGGGCACAACGGTCCCGAAGAGTTCTTTTACACCATTGGCTGCACCTAATGTCATTCGGGAGAAGGGTAAGCTACACCTATGTCATTATCCCTGCTCTACACATTCACATGTGTTCTTTGATATATCTTTTGAATTCTTATTGACCCCTGGCTATCGTTTTCGATTTACAGATGGCTTTATTCTTCTCAAACAACACGTTGCACATCCATGTGAAATCGACTCTTACTTTTTCTAAAACTTTGGAACCCCTGAATATTCCTTAATATTTCACTAGTGCTCTGGGGTATCGTGCGATATATGCATTCTTTGCCTGTTTTAACCTCACGCACATATACATGAGAATGGAATCAGACCATTCTCCTTTACCTTTGATAACTACACTCAACCCATGCTAATTAATAGCTTCCCTTTGGTAAGTCTTTTATTCATGATACACACGCTCTTATTTCTGTTATCAACATTTTCTTTTCCACACTATACAAATTTATAGTTTACTCCTCTGGGTTAATCACTCCCTATTAAATACACATTTGTGGTGCACCCATTTCCTTTTTTTCACCATTCACGGGTTTCTTTGAATTCTGAATATATCTTTCTGCATATTATGGCAATTTACATATATTAAGATGTGTTCTTCGGCATATTTTATTTCATTCAACATAATATAGGTGTAGCTGACCGTTGCCTCCCTTGTCAATTTTTTTTCGTATAAATACACACACATCGTACAATCTGATTGAATCGATCAGGATCAAAATTAAGGGTAAGCTTTCGTTTATGAACTCCCTTGTTAATATGAATGCACCAATTTTTTTTTATTATAATCATACATTTGATATATGTAAAATTAGAGAAAGTTCGCTTATACATATATCCACTCCCTTCCCTCCTTCTCTGGTTGGTGAGTATACCTATCCTGGGATTTCTATCCCTGGAGGACACTCATTCAATACATGCCCCCCCTCTAGGTCATCTGATTAACTACTCTCTATAAGTCTACCTACCCTTCTATGTACATATCCTTCTCTCTACCCCCATGTCTCACTACCCCCTCTCCTTCCCCTCCCTCTCCCCCCTTTTTTCCCCTTCCCTTACCCTCCCCCCTCCAAGCCCCCCCCCCCCTCCCACCCCCCCCTTTTTTTCAAAGGGGTCTAGTTATAATTTAGACTACATATAAGAATAACTCTATAATGAGGGAAATCAAACAAGAAATTGAAGATCTTTAATCAACGTTTAAGTCTTTGAATTGAAATTAAATGGTACAACAAACATTGATATTTTATGAGAATTATAGGTAAAATAATCTTCATCTAATCGACTACTCAACTCATATCAAGATAAAGAATCATGTATTTATTTCCGATTCATAGAAGTTAAAACTTGAGTATACTAGGATATAGGCATGAATTTTGGATGTATTTCAATCAATGTTGATGTTATATGTTAACATGTATATTGTTTGCTCTATAGATTTTTCTAAATATATTAAGAATACTCTGAAACAGCTGGAGCCTGAGGAAGCACTCATAGCGAAACGCGTAGTTCCAGCAACTCCTTATATTTTCATATAGCCCCTATATGGGCTCTCTCAAATTTAAGTATTTCACTTGATGTACAATGCATGTATACAAAATTGTAATGAATATATATGTCTGTCTGTTGTTAATGTATATTCAATAGAAACTCTTTTATTAACTCTTAAATATGGACTGAATTTGAGAAGAATTTATTGCATCTGTGGCACATTTAAATCCCCTTTGGTTCCATTTTTGGACAGAGTTGGCAAACCCCCCCTCTCTCTTTACACAATTTTCACAATGGGGAAGGTGCCAATTACCTTTGAATGATTAATAAAGCCAATCTCTCCCCCTCCACAACCACTGTTCTATTTCACTTACTGGATAAATATACTGGCCAGCCAAACAAGAACATTTTGTTGTGAAAAGTATTTTCTTTTTTTTTTTTTTATCCAGGTGTTAGATCAAGTTGTAGTCAGAGAGAAGTTGTGATTTTGTATATATTTTATGCATTTCTTATGATCAGGATAAAATGTTTGAAAATATTTATTCATTAAACACAGAATTAGTGATGGATGAACATCGGCCGGGGCGGTTCACGAACGTTAGCAGCGAACTTTCTCAAATGTCCGCGAACCTCAAGTTCGCGGCGGGCCCCATTGACTTTAATGGGAAGCGAACTTTAAAAACCTTTAGGTTATATTTGCAGCCACAAAAGACGTACTAGCTGTGCACAAATAGTCCCACCACATGGACAATGTCATAACAGAAGTATTGCAATTGGAAACGTTACCAGAAAAGATTTAATTTTTTTTTTACAGCAAAAAAAATGTTTGCTTTTTTTCCTAAATCAGCCAGAACTGACAGCAGCCGGTAAATACATGTCAAATACATATAGGGTCCATTCACACGTCTGTAAAATGGGTCCGCATCCATTCCACAATTTGGCAGAACGTTTACAGACCCATTGATTTTCAATTCCAGTCTGAAAAATTAGGCATTCACAGGATAAAGAAGTAAGTGTCGGCCATTCCAGGCCCAAAAAATTAGCCCACATGGGTTTACCTGACAGCTAAGAATGTTGTATTATGTGGCTGAAGGTACATTAGGCATTCACAGGATAAATAAGTAAGTGTCGGCCAGTATACGCCCCAAAAATTAGCCCACTTGGGTTTACCTGACAGCTAAGAACGTTGTATTCTGTGGCTGAAGGTACATTAGGCAGTCACAGGATAAAGAAGTAAGTGTCGGCCAGTATAGGCCCCAAAAATTAGCCCACGTGGGTTTACCTGACAGCTAAGAACGTTGTATTCTGTGGCTGAAGGTACATTAGGCAGTCACAGGATAAATAAGTAAGTGTCGGCCAGTATAGGCCCCAAAAATTAGCCCACTTGGGTTTACCTGACAGCTAAGAACGTTGTATTAGTGCGACTTTTATGTTTAATGGTAAAGCTCAAAGTGAAAGTAAGCTTTTTAACCACTTCAAGACTGGGCCTATTTTTGACACTTTTTGTTTACAAGTTAAAATCTGTATTTTTTGCTAGAAAACGACTTAGAGTCCAAAACATTATATATATATTTTTTTAGCAAAGACTCTGGAGAATAAAATGGCGGTCATTGCAATATTTTTTGTCACGCAGTATTTGCTCAGCGGTCTTTAAAACGCCATTTTGTTGGTAAAATTACGAAAAATCACATTTCACTGCATTTAACCTCTTGCCGACGGCTGCACGACTATGTACGGCGGCGGTCAGCCCCTCACAGGCAAAGTGACGTATGGGTACATCACTAGCCTGTGAGCCAATAGGGGGCGAGTGCGTGCCGCCGGAGGCGCGCTCCCGCCACCGCTCGTTCCCAAAGCAGTCCGCGCGTGTTCACGTGATCGCCGGTTACAGCGGGAGAAAGGCAGGCGGCTAATGTAAACAAAGCCACCTGTCATTCTTCCCTGTGTAAGAACAGAGATCATACGGTCCTGCTATGCAAGATCTTATTTCTCTGTTGTTACACAAACAGCCACATCCCTGCACAGTTAGAAGCATGCCCCTAGGGACACACTTAACCCCTCCTTCTCCAATAAAGTTAACCCCTTCCCTGCCAGTGTAATTTTTACAGTAACAGTGCATATTTTTAGCACTGATTACTGTAGTAATGTCACTGGTACTCCCAAAAGTGTCAAAAATGTTAGTCAAGGGTCAGATCTGTCCGCCGCAATGTCGCAGTCCCGCAAAAAAAAATCGCAGAACGCCGCTATTACTCGTTAAAAAAAAAAATGACAAAAATCATTCCCTTAGTTAGTAAACGCAATAACTTTTGCGCAAACCAATCAAAATACGCTTATTGATTTTTTTTACCAAACTTGTGTAGCAGAAAACAAATTGGCCTAAAATGTTAAAAAATTTTGATTTTTACATTTTTTTGGGGGAATTTCATATAAAAAATGTGAAAAATATTGTTATTTTTGCAAAATTGACGCTCTTTTTTTGTTTATAGCGCATGATCAAAAAATCGCACAAGTGATCAAATACTACCAAAAGAAAGCCCTGTTTATGGGAAAAAAAGGACGTCAATTTAATTTGGGTACAGCGTCATACGACCCCGCAATTGTCCGTTAAAGTCATGCAGTGCCGAATCGCAAAATAGGGCCTGGTCAGGAAGGGGGTAAAATCTTCCGGGGCTTAAGTGGTTAAAAAAACTAAACAGTAAAGTTAGCCCATTTTATTTGTATATTGTGAAAGATAATGTCATGCCGAGTAAATAGATACCCAACATGTTACGGTTTAAAATTGCGCAAACTACAGACAATAAAAATCTCCATAGGCGACTCTTTAAAAATGTTTAACGGTTACCAGTTTAGAGTTAGAGTGTAGCTCTTTTTTTTTTACATTATTGCTCACGCTCCGGTGATCGTGGCGATACCTCACATGTGTGGTTTGAACGGCGATTTAATTTGCGGCGCGACTTCCATATACGTTTTCTTTCTTGCGCGAGCTTACGGCGACAGGGGCGGCTAACATTTTTTCTTTCCTATTTATTTATTTATTTTTTAATTTTAACACAGGTTTTTTTAAAAAAAAAAATCTGATTACTTTTATTGCTGTCACAAGCAATGTAAACATCCCTTGTGACAGCAATATGCAGTGACAGGTACTCTTAATGGAGGGATCGGGGGTCTAAAAGACTCTAGACCCCTCCACTGCACTTCCATGTATTCAAATCGCCGAAAACTGCATTTTTTAATACAGTCACTTTTTGAATCTGCCACCTTTAGCAGCCGAGTAACCCGGATGTGACGTCATGGACGCCGCTTCCGGGTTACGTAATCGGAAGACGTCACAGGAAGTGACAAATCGCGTAAAATTGGAACGCATAGCGTGGTGACGTAGGTGAGGGGTGGAACGCAAGCCGGAAACTCTCCCGCAAGCGTCCACACCGAACGGTTTGCACCCTACTCACATAGTCACAGGCGGCCCACGAGGCTAAAATTGGGACAGAAACCTACCTGACTTCCCCTGCATGAGTTTCTTGGCGTGAAGTGTTGGTTTTATCTTGGCTTTTTTTGCTTTTTTACCTGAAACTTTGCCTGCGTTTTGTTTGAAGTCCAAAAACTTTTATTTGCATGTATGAATTTTTTCCCCAGTTGGGAATAAAGAGTTTAAAAGTTAATACACTATCTGGAGCTTCATTTCTTGCATATACCCTGGCTTGGTGAGGGGAGAGGAGACGGAGGGGGACCCCATCACCCTACCCACATAGAAGCAAGACAGAAAGATCGCTCTTTAGCCCAGGGGGCTATACAAGTCTGAATAGGTCCTGGTGCTATAAGGCACACAGGACCCACAACATTTGGTGAGTGATTGAATTCTACCATTATCACTTGGATTTAATCCGGCACTCAGCACCTGCACTTTATTTAAGAAGTAATCTGCACTGAAGAATCACCGTTTATATAAGAATTGTTTGCACATTCTTTCCTTTGGAACTTTCACTTGGCGATTTTTTTTCACTGAAGATTCCTTTTGCATATTGGACTATTTTTATATAATATTTTTATATGCTATATAATATTTGTGTTCACCATTTAATGTATTTAGAGCAAGCGCTATAGGTAGCCTATTTTTTAGACTACTCATCTTCCAGCCTATTTTTACTATAGCAGCTGCTAAACAATTATTTTTACACATATTCACTTGATTCTATATATATTTATTTATGGGAATATTTATACACTGTTTATTATATGTCTTTTTAGAGCAAGCACTATAGGTAGCCTATATCTTTTTAGACTACTCACCTACATTTAATCTTTTACTATAGCAGCTGCTAAAAATATATTATTTATTGGGAATATTTATGCACTGTTTATCGTATGATTTTTAGAGCAAGCGCTATAGGTAGCCTTTTTTTAGACTACTCATCCACACTGATCTACAGGTGGCCTTTCTATTTCTCACACATTATATTGATTGATTTTGCATATTAACCACTTTAGCCCCTCCTAACGTAGATTTACTGCAGCACTCTGCCGCTTACAGGCAAAGCGACGTAGACCTACGTCGCTCAACCAAGAGACTCATGCTCCCAACAGCCGTCTGTCATTCTCCCTGAAGTAAGCACAGAGGCTATGCTATCCTGCTATATAGGATCCCATGTCTCTGTGGTTACTTCACTAGCCACGCCCCCTGATAGTTAGAATCATGCCCCTAGGGACACACTTAACCCCTTGATCACAAATAAAGTTAACCCCTTCCCTGCCAGTGTCATTTTTACAGTAACAGTGCATATTTATAGCACTGATTACTGTAGTAATGTCACTGGTACCCCCAAAAGTGTCAAAAATGTCAGTTAGGGGTTCGATCTGTCCGCCGCAATGTTGCAGTCCCACAAAAAAAATCTCAAATCGCCGCCATTACTAGTTAAAATAAAAACAATAAAAATGACATAAATCTTTCCCATAGTTAACTTTTGCGTAAACCAATCAAAATACGCTTGTTGTGATTTTTTTTACCAAAAATATGTAGCAGAAAACAAATTGGCCTAAAATGTTAAAAAATTTTGATTTTTACATTTTTTTGAGAATTTCATATAAAAAAAATGTGAAAAATATTATCTTTTCAAAATTGTCACTCTTTTTTTGTTTATAGCGCAAAAAATGAAAATCCCACAGGTGATCAAATACCACCAAAAGAAAGCTCTGTTTGTGGGAAAAAAAGGACATCAATTTCATTTGGGTACAGCGTCGCACGACCGCGCAATTGTCTGTTAAACTCACGCAGTGCCGAATCGCAAGGAGATTATAGTATGTTTTCTGTTTCACTATTATATGTGTTTTTTTGGAAGATTATTTAGGACCTTGATTATATTTATATGTGTATGTATGTTAGCACTGTCACTTCACTGCAAAGTAATATATAACATTGTTCTTTTTGTTATTTCTGAAAAATTGGCAGGTTTGTGTTGGACAGCTTATGCTATGTACAGAGGGTAGGTGTGCATATCTCACAGGCCAACCCCCCAGTACAAAGCTCTCTCCAAAATGTCTGCCCCCTCCCTCCCATTACAGATCTCTTCTCTCCTCCCTGCCCAGTGCAGTACAGCCAAAGACCACGCAGCACATATACGGCTGGCTTTTATACCATATCCCATAATGCACAGAGACAACCAGTCTCTGCTAATCACTGGGAATGTATCAAACCCTGTGTATCCTCTGGTCAGGTTATCATCTCACTGTCCAACATGCCTCCCTTTTGGACCAGTGTGAAACACTATCTAGACCCAATGAATCACACACTGAGCACACTGAGCAGACCTAACTCACAGATCCTGCTCCCAGGTAGGCAGAAAGCAATATAGATTTTCCTGCTGCTCCTCTGATAGGCAGACAGAGCCAAAACTATACTCTCTCACTAGCACCTACCTAGGAGGGTGCTACACATATATTGCTCTTGTAAGACCTTGATTAATTTTCTCCTGATTCTCAGCTGTGATTTTCTCTATGAATGAAGGTATTGTGTATTTTTGGGAGGCTGTGGTTTGTAACACTTACTTTCTTGAAGATGCTGCTGGTGAAGAAATATTTTGTAATGACCCAGAAGCAGCAGAAATGGTGTTTCTGGAATAAGAACTATGTAGGGAAAAGCTACATGCACTTTATTTTTGGTCCTCATCATTTCATTCTAAAAAGTATTTTTAATGTCTTTAGGGCACTTCAGGATGTGTTTTGTCATCCTTTCAAGCATTAGGAAAATAATATTTCTTCTCATAATATTTGAAACTTGCAGGTTGAAATGTTTCCAAACTCTAGATGTTGGTTTCACAATTTTTCTGAAAGGAGGAAACGAAAATCCAATTTACTGGCCAGACTATAAGTAAACATTATGCTGTGATGGTGAAGAACATTAATAGGAATAATTTAAAGGTTATGAAGATAAACAAATTTGTCAGATGAATGTACCCTCACACCTATCAATTAAGGCCTGAAAGGACAGAAACTATCATCTACTGAATCCCAACCATCACCCAACTGTAGGAGTTACAAGATGGAGCCCATAAAACAAACTAAACTGGAGCCTTTTCTCTGTTGTGCCACCTTGTGGCAGAAATGCATATTTCTCTTGTTTGAGAGCTACATTGAAAAGTAAAGTGTTACTTGAATTGTATTCCAGGATTTGCTTGTCTTAAGCTGAGAGAACTTGCAATAATTTAAAACCTCACATAAAGTCTCAGAAATCTTTCATTAAAGTCTTTATGGTATATAGTTTAAATACCATGTCATAAATATATATATTTTTTTATCATTGTAAAAGACCATATTCCACACTTATTTATTTTTTTGCAACTTTTGCGAAAAATAACATAACAGAAAAGGCTTTGAAAAAATGGAAAAAAAAAATTTCAAAATTTTATAGGTTATTTTCCTGGCCTTTCCATCTCTACCCTAGATAAACTATGTGTTACACACCCAGAACCCATCCAATGTTGGCTGCCGTTGAAAATACACCACTCATCCCACTTTCCAAGTCCCTGGGGAAGAAGGAACCCCTATCACCCTATTTTCTGAGCCCCTTGGAATAAACACCTGTTTATTCTTTCCCTGGTTGACAGGAATCAACATATCTTAAAGTTGCCAAAAATCCCACCATTCACCCACCTACCAATATATGTCTTCCCTAGGTAATTTATCACAATAGATGGTCTTTTGGGCATTTCAATAGGCCAAACTTATGTACATAAAAGGTTTTGTGAAGTTGTTTTCCCCTTACTCTCAGATACAGACCTCAGATCAGCTGGCAACCCCCTTTACCCACCACAGCATACATCAACTCTGGTAAATGTTTGTTTTTTCTCCATGCACAAAAGTGAAGAAGCCATCTCCTTACAACCCCTTCCTCCATGCCATGGCCTGTCAGCTTGAAAAGATAACTGCGGAACCAATAGAGCTTGTGGGGGCCATGATGGGTGAAGGATGATCTGAGGTCTCTAGCGGGTATAGGAGAAATGGGGAGCAATAGCAAACATTTTATAAAAGTAGAATCATCTATTAAACAGCCTGAACAATGAAAGCATGTTTCTGAATAAGGAAACTACTTCATAAACCATTGATTTCAAACCCCTGAATTTGGTAGGGAAAGGCATTTTTTCATTGGGATAAACACTGTAATATGTATAAGAAAGAACTATTACAGGCATACATTGTATTTTTCTTTTTTTTTTTGGCCAGCATTTCTGCTTTCCTTATTTATTGTCTGTTGTTTGTTATAGACATTTAACCAAGAAATATTTACTTTTATTTGTTGTTCTGAACATGCGTCCTAATGAAAATTTGGCCTGGCTTAAGTGTACAATGTAGAATTCTTGTGAAGCCCATTCCATGAAGAGCACTCCAGTTTCTTTTCCTTATAAAATGAATCAATGACGAGGCTCAAATTTAGAACACATTGCAGCATCACCTAACCTAATACAGTGTGCTGCAATGACCTCAAACTAAGTGACTTCATGTGTTATGACAAATGTTTCCCCAGATGTGGGTTATAGAGAATGTTCTAAAAAAGAACCAACATCTGCAGATAACTTACCTGTTATGTCACCTCAATAAACTACAACAATACAAAATAATTACTTGTTCTGTCCTTTTATTGAAAACCAACTTCCAATAAACCAAAGAGCAATAAATCACCTCTATAACATGCCCATAGAACATTAAAAAAAGAAAGGCTATTTGAATAGAAAACAATCAGGCATACTGAGAAAATACATTTTTAGAACCCTATTACTTGCCTTCAATATGATAGGATCCCATGAGCAACTATGTGATAATGGTGTGTGAATGCTGCAGGCACTGATCACTCCCCTTTAGGTGGGTGCTAGTAAACAAGTAATGTGTTGGAGTGCTGTGCATATAAATGATTAAAAGTGCTGGGAAAACAATATTATTGTATAAAAAATGGACAACAATATTATGAATCAAAATTAGTTGTGCTGTGTGTAGTGAGTGTGACATAAACCATAAATGTGTAATAAAAACCAATATAAAGATTACCTCAATATACGTAATCAATAAATATATCAATCTGTAAAAAATCAATAATAAAACCAAATATAAAATGAAATAAGTGTGCCGTGAGCCCTGAATATACAAATACATCCACTATTGTGATTCAAACATTGTTGCAGATATTGTGTCTCTTGTGATTCAAACATTGTTGCAGATATTGTGTCTCTTCTAATATAGCATCAATGTTGCAATGTAAAAGTTCACAGATTTGTGTTAAGTTAGTGTTAGTGATAAAACTCAATCACCCTTGTTCAATTAATGCTCCGCAATCAGCATAGGCGTGCGCAGGGGGTGTGCCAGGTGTGCCTGGGCACACCCTAATCACTACGCTGTAGGATGGAGAGTAGGGAAAGGGGCTAGTAAATATGTAATTTACTCGTGCCTTCCTTTTCCAAATGAACATTGTGAACACAACTAGGTTTACTATGCTTTAGTTTGTGAATGAACAGGAAGCCGCTCAGCACAGAGCACTTCCCATTCATTCACTGTCCAGTGCAGCTGAGGCTGCAGAGAAGGGCATGTGTGTTTGAGCTTTGGGGTGCACACCCTAATGCAATTTACTGGAAGGAACATCAATATCTGTATATCTGTTTATGACTACTGCGGACCATTCAGCGGAGCATTCATTGAACAAGGATGATTGAGATTTATCACTACCACGGACTCAAATCTGTGAACTTTCACATTGCATCATTGATGCTATATTAGAAGAGACACAATATCTGCAACAATGTTTTAATCACA
Source organism: Pelophylax lessonae (assembly GCF_965119305.1). Classification (NCBI taxonomy): domain Eukaryota; kingdom Metazoa; phylum Chordata; class Amphibia; order Anura; family Ranidae; genus Pelophylax; species Pelophylax lessonae. Next base: position 360,149,951 of record NC_138771.1, on the reverse strand, counting down.
ACAGTGGATGTATTTGTATATTCAGGGCTCACGGCACACTTATTTAATTTTATATTTGGTTTTATTATTGATTTTTTACAGATTGATTACAATTATTGATTGATATATTTATTGATTAAGTATATTGAGGCAATCTTTATATTGGTTTTTATTACACATTTATGGTTTACCTCACACTCACTACACACGGTACAACTAATTCTGATTCATAATATTGTTGTCCATTTTTATATAATAACTAGACATTAAGCCGTTAAATTAACGGGCGCTAGAACATATGGCTGACTGAGCGGCTCTCGCTTATCTCTTTTTTTTTTCTAACAACGCGAGAGCCGCATGACATAGCCAGCTCTGCACATAGCGTCCCTGTTGCCCTAGCAACAGAGACACGCGCAGAGCTGACCGAGCGGCTCTTGCGTGAGAGCGCGTACCCGCCGCGTGCCCACGCACGCCCGCCACTTCAAGAGTTTTGGCCGGCCGTCCGACTGGGGTGTATGTAGGATATCTATTCTATATTAATAATATGCAAGTGTCTCTGTGTCCGTCCCTGTGTCTGTGGGATTGCGCTATGCGCATGTTCCCTACGGACAGCCGTTGGGACTGGGGGCGGGCACCATGTCAGGGGCCCCAGAAGTAAGTCACACCGACCTGTGTAGGATGGGGAGTTCCTCAGTGTTGGGGGTTACCCCGATAATGGTGCTCTTCAGGGAAGTTCCTCTGAGCATGCGGCTCCGGACCAGATCCATATTCCCCGGAGAGTCTACACTCACCCGCATGCTGGAGCCAGGCAGGAGCATCCCGTCATGGGTCAGGAGAAGAGGCAGGCGCCGTGGGATCTGGATAGAGCCGCTAGAGGCCATGACCGGCCACACACACAATCCACACACCGACCGACCAAACTCACTGACAGCTCCGGGCGAAGAGCAGCAAGACTACAACTACGTAGAGCGGCCGGGGACAAATCATCTCCCCCTGAGGAAACCACCGCCATCTTGTGATATCCTACATACACCCCAGTATTATCACCTCATCATATACTATACACCCCAATATAATCACCTCATCATATACTATACACCCCAGTATCATCACCTCATCAGATATCCTGATGATACTGGGGTGTATAGTATATGATGAGGTGATTATATTGGGGTGTATAGTATGTAGGATATCCCAATATATGATGAGGTGATTTCTGTCCTCAGCCCTGTGAGGTGAATTCCCAGTTGTAATACTCACAGTTGGCCAGTAGATGGCGGGGGTTTCCTCAGGCGGAAATGCGGGGCTGCGGACATGGTACAGGGGAATGCGGGGCTGCGTACATGGTACAGGGCAATGCGGGGCTGCGCACATGGTACAGGAGAATGCGCATGGTACAGGAGTACCATGCCTGCAGCACTGCATCTCTTGTAGTATGCCTGCAGCCCGCATAATGGCAGGCAGTGCGGCAGTGGAGGAGTCTTACTTACCTGTTCCTGATATGTGCTGGGGAGTAATCTGACCTGTATAGGATGGGGGGAGCTCCTCGGTGTCGGAGGCCGGGTCCCGGGTGTTGGGGGTCACCACCGATAATGTACGGTGTGAGGGCCGTTCTGAATTCGTAAGTGCTGGGGAGGCGGAGTTCCGATCAGTTGCCTTAGATTTAAAAATGGAGCCACCCGGCGCCAACACGTCATTGCGCATTCGCCGCCGCTTGGGAAAGCTCGGGAATAGCCGAACGTGTACGGCTTTTACCGAGCAGCGGCGCATGCGCAGTGACATGTTGGCGCCGGGTGACGCCATTTTTAAATCTAAGGCAACTGATCGGAACTCCGCCTCCCGCCTCCCCAGCACTTACGAATTCAGAACGGCATTATCAGACAGAAGCCGCGGTGTTCTCCATACCGGAGCCGCTGTCTTCTCCACCACAGATACGTTTCCTTCCACATCTGAGGCGGATGTTAAAAGGAGGGCGGGGATCCGCTCATATACACGCCCACCCAGCGCCAGGCTCTGCGTCCCATTGGCTGTCCGTGCGGCACATGCGCAGTAGCGCATTTCCACGGACACAGGGACGGTGTGGAGTGGACGCAGAGACACTTGTCTTTTATTAATATAGATATTGATTTCCCAGCACTTTTAATCATGTATATGCGCAGCACTCCAACACATTACATATTACTTGCCTTAAAAAATGTATGGAAAAAAAAAGAATGCACAGGTAATTATAGCTACAAATTTAATTTAAACTGACTTTTTCTGTTTTATAGTAAAGGGCTGTTAAACATAAATAACAAACTTGTTTATGAGACACTACTTTTCTTCAATAAGGTGAAGAGACCCTGTTAAACGTGCTATGATGAATGCACATCATTGGTAAATGCAGTGGCGGCTGGTGCTCCATGGGCCGGGGGGGGGGGCGGGTCAGACCAACCGCACCATACCCCTCCCCTCCCGGACCACACCAGGCCGCACACCATCCCCCCCCCCCCCCCCCAGTGAGACGAGAAACAGGAGTGGAGAGGACAGGCAGGACACCCCCCCCCACTCACTCACTCACTCTCCCTGCCTGGATGCAGCAGCAGGCGGCGGCTTTGGCTTCCTCCCCCGTCTTCTGCGTCTCCTCCCTCCTCTTCCATGCCCAATGGCATGGCTTCTCCTTTCGGCCAATCGAGAAACGAGTCTCAAAACCCGCTTCCTGGTTGGCCAGGAGGAGGATCTGTGTGACAACAACAAATTTTTATTCACTATTGTCACACAACTGGGTGGGCTCGGGCTGCACATTGCACACTATACACATGTAATATAGTTGTTTACTATATTTTTGTATTAGTGTGATTGTGACTTGAGTTAGCACTCGCAAATTATTTTCTGTCCAAAGTAGGTTTAGCGCAGATCCCCGGCGCAGTTAGAAATAACCCCTTGATTACCACATACACACACACACACACACACACACATACATACACACACACACACTCACACACACACACTTCCATTACTAGTATAGTGTTTGAACAGATCAATATCTGATCTGATCAGAACTACACTAGCGTTCCTATAGTTTAGGGTTCCCAAAACACTGTGTTAGCAGAGTCAGGCCTGATCCCCGCTAGCATTAGAAGTTTTTTTTGGTAGCGGTTGAAATAGTCCTTGACAACCAGGTGCTTTTTTTACCTGTGAGTCACACTACTGTACCGGTAAATTTAGTTACTAAAATGACCAAACATTGATACAGTAGTGCAGAGGCTTATAGTATACTGACCATGTCAGATGAGAGCGATGGGGAAGCCTCACTGGCAGAATCAGGGTCAGTATACGAACCTGAAGTGAGCAGCGGCTCCCTGACAGATAGCTCCCACGACGGATGGGTCTCTGTTAGAATCAGGTGTACCCGACCCCATTCTGGAGTTGCTGAGATGCAGGAATCACAGCGTGCTCGTATGGAGCAGAGTGTCGGTACTAGTGCCACTCATCATTCTGGTGGCCTGGCAAGCGCCAGCGGCCTAGTACACCCTGGACCTAGTACAACCAGCACTGCAGTAAAACTTGGTGACGTAGCGAGTCCCATAAGTGCAGCTGAAGCTTGTGTGGTGGCTAGCACGAGTAGTGGCCCGCAGCCACTGCGTATTCGAAGACAGGCCCCTAGTGCCCAATGTGCCCTCCCTGATGCGCTGGCATATCCCAACCCACTAATACTACAGCGCCAGTACTTCCCCCATTCACTGCCCAACATGGAATCCACGTGGAAACAGCCAATTTTAAGCCCCTGGATTTTTATGAGCTGTTCTTCACGGAAGATCTTTTCAGATCTATTGTGGATCAATCAAATTTATATGGACGCCAATTCATCGCCGCCAACCCAAATTCGCCACTTGCCAGACCATTCGGCTGGAAACCTTTAACGGTTCCTGATTTAAAAATCTTTCTTGGCCTTTCCCTGAACATGGGCATAACCAAAAAGAGTGAATTGCGGCTATATTGGTCCACTAGCCCACTTCACCATATGCGCGTATACTCTTCTTCCATGTCCAGGGCGAGATACGAGCAAATTTTGCGATTTATGCGTTTCAACGACAATGAAATCTGTCGTCCTCGGGGAGACACAGAATATGATCGGCTCAACAAACTTCGGCCCCTCAAAGATCACTTCAATCAGCGGTTTGCAGCCTTGTTTACCCCTGAACAAGTTGTCTGCGTTGACGAGTCCCTGATTAAGTTTACTGGCCACCTTGCTATGAAACAGTACCTCCCCAGCAAGCGTGCCAGATACGGAGTTGGCTCATGTGGCACCATGCGACCTAATCGCCGGGGCTTCCTCCAAACGGCTTGTAAATTCCTGTCTTAGTCGGGGGGAGAGAGCCTGCTTGAAAACTGACAAATTGCTTGCAGTGAAGTCGAGGGATACTCGAAATGTTTTCGTTCTGTCCTCCCTTCACCCAAATTACTACGGCAACTGGCGTTATGGAGAAACCCCTCTGTGTCCACGACTACAACATTAATATGGGAGGGGTGGACCTTAACGACCAGCTTTTGGCGCCGTATTTAGTTGCCTGTAAAGCCAGATGCTGGTACAAAAAAAGTGTCTGTTTTTTTATTCCAATTGGCTATGCTGAACGCCTTTGTCCTATACAGGGAATCAGGACGACCCGGATCCTTCCTAGAATTCCAGGAAGCGATCATCAATGCCTACCTGTAACCAGGAGGTGTTCCTGTCCAACTTCCCCTTCCAGATGCAGTGAGCCGGCTGCACGAGAGGCATTTTTCACATGTCCTCCTGAGTACCCCTACCCAAAGACGCCCCCAAAGAAGATGTCATGTCTGTAGCAGGCGCAGATTTAGGCGTGACACCCACTATTATTGTCCCAGATGTCCTGACCAACCTGGTCTCTGCATCGGGGAATGTTTTGAGCGCTATAACACACTAGTAGAGTATTAATGTAGGGTACAGCACGACATAGTGTAGGGCACACAAACAAAGGGTCTCGAAAGATGTTCGATGGCTATCGACATTTTGAGAGACCCAAGCTTGAAAATTGCAGTTCACAGAAAAAACAGTGTTAAAAAAAAAAAAAAGCCAAAAACAGTTGTCGTGTCAGTTATTTTTATGTTCTTCTACTCATCCTACTGTACTTTTACTGTACTTTGTTTGTTTTTCATTCTTTTGCTAACCTGTTTCTTGTGCAGGTACCCGTCAGCTGCCACACTGATTTTATATATTCTGACACAAACAGTGTTTGCGCTCAGCATATATGGATACCTCTGATGGCAGCAGCTGTGGTAGGCTGATTTCACCACTGCAGTTAAAATACCTTTAGGTATACGTGGAATATTGTCATGTATACCCACCATTAAATAAGTGGGTTTGATTGTTGGGCGGTTAATGGTGTGTAATACTACACAATATTCCTGTGGTGATTTCTGTAATGTTCTCTTTTTTTTCGTTCAGCCCACAGGCTGCTTAAAAAAAAAAAAAACCTACACTATATGCCAAACAAGGACCAGCAATGTACTGGTACGTTGCTGTACTTTGAGTGGTTATACCAGGATGATGCCTGCAGATTTAGGTATCACCTTGGTATCGTTTTTTACAGCCAGGGGTCGGCTTACATGTAAAAGCAATCCTAGCGGATAATTGGCAGCTAGACTGATTTTACATGCAGTGGGAGGGGACTCCCCCCTCCCGTCGCCTTCCGCCGCCTTCTGTGGTTGTTCTCGGGCTCTCCTTTCCCACCGGTAAACCCGAGAGTGCAGCCGGAGGTTCAATTATCTAACCATAGAGCTGATTGGAGATGAGAATTGCTCCAATCATCTCTATGGCCTAAGATACCGGAAGCTACGAGCATTTTATGACTTCTGTTTCGCCAGAAATAAACAGCGCCATTGGGAAATTGGGAAAGCATCTTATCACACCAATTTTGGTGTGGTCAGATGAGTTAAGGTCAGAGGAGATATCTAGAGTCTAAAAGACCCCAATTTTTAAAAATAGAGTACCTGTCACTACAGATTGCTATCATAGGGGATATTTAAATTCACTAAAAATGATAAAAAAAAATGAAAGGAAACGTGTCAAAATAACATAAAAAAGCAAAATAAAAAATAAAAATCAAGCCCCCCTTGTCCCCCCGTGCTTGCGCGCAAAGGCGCACGCAAGCGTTTTTCTAGTGTCATATGTAAACCGCAATTGCAGCATGCATGGGAGGTATCGCTGCGAACGCCAGGTCGAGGGCAGTAAGTCTTGCAGTAGACTTCCTCTGTAAGTCTGAAGTGGTAACCTGTAAAGACTTTTAAAGGCTTTTAAAAATGTACGCAGTTTGTTGCCGCTGCACAGGCGTACGCAATTTGTAAAGCATGTCATGTTTGGTATCTATGTACTCAGCATAAGATCATCTTTTAAATTTTACCAAACAATTTGGAATTGTATAGTGTATTTGTGCATTAAATTTAAAAAAAATATATTTTTTTCGCAGAAATTGCGTTTGAAAAATCTGTGCGCAAATACCGTGTGACAAAAAGATTTGCAACATCCACTATTTTGTTCTGTAGGGCCTCTGCTTTAAAGAAATATATAATGTTTGGGGGTTGAAGTAATTTTCTAGTAAAAAAAAAATATTTTTTCATGTAAACTAAAAATTCACAGAAAAGGCTTAGTTTTTCAAGTGGTTAGAAGAGTGGCTGATGTGTGGCTAAGATTGAGCATAAAATGCCGGGACAGTTCAAACACCCCCCAAATGACCCATTTTTGAAAAGTAGACACCCAAAGCTATTTGCTGAGAGGCATATTGAGTCCATGGAGTATTTTATATTTTGCCCTAAGTTTCGGGAAGGTGACAATTTGTTTTTTTTTTTGTTTTTTTTTTTTACACAAAGTTGTCACTAAATGATATATTGCTCACACATGCCATGGGTATATGTGAAATGACACCCCAAAATACATTCTGCTGCTTCTCCTGAGCACAGGGATACCACATGTGTGAGACTTTTTGGGAGCCTAGCTGTATACCGGACCCCGAAACCAATCCCCACCTTCAGGTTTTCTAATTTCGTAAATTGTGTATTTTACCTCCGCACTACCCATCACAGTTTCAGAGGCCCTGAAATTTCAAGATAGCACAAAACCCCCCCATATGACCCCATTTTGCAAAGTAGACACTCCAAGCTATTAGCTGAGAGGCATGGTGAGTCCGTGGAATAGTTTATATTTTGCCACAAGTTTCGGGAAAATTATTATTATTTTTTTTTCTTTTACATAAAGTTGTCACTAAATGATATATTGCTCACACATGCCATGGGTATATGTGGAATGACACCCAAAATCAATTCTGCTGCTTCTCCTGAGTACAGGGATACCCCATATGTGAAACTTTTTGGCAGTCTATCCGTGTACAGGACCCCGAAAACCAATCCCCACCTTCAGGCTTTCTAAGGGGCGTAAATTGTTGATTTCACTCCTTACTACCTATCACACGTTTGAAGGCCATGAAATGCCAAGATGGCACAAAACCCCCCCAAATGACACTCCAAGCTATTTGCTGAGAGGCATGGTGAGTATTTTGCAGCTCTCATTTTTTTGTAAAATGAAGAAAAAACAGGAAAATGCATTTTTTTTCCTCTTTTTTCAATTTCAAAAACTTTGTGGCAAAAAGTGAGACCAGTCCACGGGAGACAAACAAAGGCCTAAAGGGCAGGACCCTTGGAGTCCATATTATATAGATTGCCTACAATTCCATTGAGGTTACACCCTGGACATCTCCTACATTGATAGAAGCCAGACCCTGACTGGATCCTGCGGATCAAGGCTATCCAGGAGGGGGATTCCGGATTATCGCGGGACTACAAAGCCCAGCAGTGTCCTCTCTGGCCCTGGTGGCCATAAAGTGATTATAGGTCTTAATACCGTATGGTATATAGGACCCACAGCATCTGGTGAGTGCATTCTCCTATTATCCCCCACGGTGACACCACAAGTACCAGCATTTTGATCATTGGAGGATTCAACACAGAGCACCAGCACTTTTCCTTTTATTGGCACTCAAGATTTATTTGCATTCTCACTTGAGTCACTTATGAACTTATATATGGACTTTTTTTATCTGCACATTTGCACTTGAGGCACCTATTGATGAAATGTATTGATTATTTTATGTACTGTGATATTACTTATTTATTTGACCTATTTATTTGATTGTTTTTGCACTCACTTTTAGCACCTTCCTCACCATTAATATTATCACTGCTTATCCGTCGTCCATTTTATTTTTGTGATACTTACCTCAAATTTTAGAAATTAATGGTTTATCGTTATTGGATTATTTGATAGCACCCAGCACTTTATTTGAACCCCACCATTATTCCAACCCTGGGTATTGACTAATCAAAATCACGCAGTGCCAAGTTGAAAAAAGGGGTCTGGTCTTTGAGCAGCCAAATTCTCCGGGGCTTAAGTGGTTAAGCTCTGGTCACTTTTTCTTGCATATTGAAAAAAATAAGGGATCATGTTACCATTCCCTACTATACCAACATTTGATTTTAGATATACTTTAAATTGTGTGTGTAACCAAAACTTGTATTTATTGATTTTTATATATTATTTTATTATAATATATAATATATATTATTTTTTTATGTATACTTTTATTTAGGTTTTGGATAGAGTGGGGAAAGGTTAGAGCTGCTCTCCAGTTCTTATTACTGTCTATGTCCCTGTCCCTAGGGTCTCATTCACCCTCTCTATTCATCCTGGTGACCATTGTTACCACAACAGAAAGTGGTCGCAAATCCAATATTTTACAGTGGTCACCAGAGGTGAGGGTACATTTTAAGGGGAGAATTTCCCTAGCATTGCAGAATTTTCTTCTCACGTCCTATTATGTCCCTGGTCTCGGAAATGAAGGAAAATCTCCATAATAGGATGCAGACAGCAACACAAGAGGACTTTATAACCTTTCTCTCCTCTGCCCAAAACAAAAAAAAAAAAAGATTTTGTTGTACTATTGATGTGTGTTTCTTTAGTAAAATCCAAAATCTGGGCTCTAAAAAGTTTCTAATATGTTGCAATTACCACAATTAATGCAACATATAGATTGCACAAAGAAAATAAAAATAGCGTAAAAATGCCACGAAAACCTTGGGATATAACAGAGCTTTGATATTGGGGCCTCCACAATAATTTAAGGCCCCTTTCACCCTTTGTGATTTGGAATTGTGGGCAGAATCACCACAATTCTGCCCACAATTCCAAATCACAGAAAAACACACAATACACTTTGGGTGCCATTATTCTTAACAGCACCCCGTATGCGGTGGAATTTTGCCATGATTGTCGTGTGACAAAATTATGCAGCAATCGTAACAAAATATGCATTTAGAAATTGTGCAAAGCTTTTTGCCCAAAAATTAGCAGGAGCTTCTTTTGGGCGACAAATGCACATAGGGCAGCCCATTGACAAACACTAGTTCCCGCTATGCAAGATCTGAATGAGTCCTAATGTTTTTGATACACATATTTGATCTTTATCCAATTGCCTAGGGGGCAATTTTGTCTTTTTTCACATACATGTTAAATATGCATTTTTTTTGTTAGAAAATTACTTAGCAAATTGCTCATATCCAAAACTTTAAAAGCCTTTATGAGGTACCAGTTTAGAGTTAAAGGTGAGCTATGACACTAAATTATTGCCCTTACTCTGACGTTTGCAGTGATCCCCTTCATGTGGGGTGCAATCATCATTTACATATGTGTGCTGGACATACATGCATGCTTGTATTTGCACATGTGTGGTGGGGACTTTTAACATTTTATTCATTATTTCTATTAAAAGAGATTTACACTTTTATTTATTTATTTTTTTCATTTAACTGTATTGCTATTACAAGGGGTGAACAAGCCCCTTGTGATAGCTTTGGGCAGTAACAGATACTCTTTATTGAGACATCAGCAGTGGCGGCTGGTGCTTAAAATTTTGGGGGGGGGGGGGGGCGCAAACAGAAAAATGTAATAGGCATTGCTTTGCGGCAAAAAACCCTGTAAAAAATTGCGTGACTTTGAGGTCACAAAAGTGTGAAAGGGGCCTTCAGTAATTAAGGTATAGCGTGCCCCCTTTCAATGCAGAGAGACCAGTGTGCCCCCTTCAATGCAGAGATCATCGTGCCCCCTTTCAATGCACAGTGACCAGCGTGCCCCCTTTCAATGCAGAGATGCCCGCGTGCCCCCTTTAAATGCAGAGATACCAGCGTGCCCCCTTTCAATGCAGAGTGACCAGCGTGCCCCCTTTCAATGCACAGAGACCAGTGTGGTTCTCTCTGCAGGTTCCGCTATAACCTTAGACTTGTGATCTCCCCCAGAAGGGTGCACACAGGGGGGCAGGTACACTTCATAGGACAGATACTGATGATGGGTATTATAGACAGGACAGGTGCTCTACATAGAAGGACAGATACTGGTTGGGATGAGTGGCAGATGGGATGAGTGGCAGAAGGCATGGGTGGCAGATGGGATGAGTGGCAGATGGGATGAGTGGCAGATGGCATGGGTGGCAGATGGCATGGGTGGCAGATGGCATGGGTGGCAGATAGCATGGGTGGCAGATAGCGTGGGTGGCAGATGGGATGGGTGGCAGATGGGATGAGTGGCAGATGGGATGGGTGGCAGATGGCATGGGTGGCAGATAGGATGAGTGGCAGATGGGATGAGTGGCAGATGGGATGAGTGGCAGATGGGATGGGTGGCAGATGGGATGGGTGGCAGATGGGATGGGTGGCAGATGGGATGAGTGGCAGATGGGATGGGTGGCAGATGGGATGGGTGGCAGATGGGATGGGTGGCAGATGGGATGAGTGGCAGATGGGATGGGTGGCAGATGGGATGAATGGCAGATGGGATGGGTGGCAGATAGCATGGGTGGCAGATGGGATGGGTGGCAGATGGCATGGGTGGCAGATGGGATGAGTGGCAGATGGGATGAGTGGCAGATGGGATGGGTGGCAGATGGGATGAGTGGCAGATGGGATGAGTGGCAGATGGGATGGGTGGCAGATGGGATGGGTGGCAGATAGTATGGGTGGCAGATGGGATGAGTGGCAGATGCGATGGGTGGCAGATGGCATGGGTGGCAGATGGGATGAGTGGCAGATGGGATGAGTGGCAGATGGCATGGGTGGCAGATGGCATGGGTGGCAGACGGGATGAGTGGCAGATAGCATGGGTGGCAGATGGGATGGGTGGCAGATGGGATGGGTGGCAGATGGGATGGGTGGCAGATAGCATGGGTGGCAGATGGGATGGGTGGCAGATAGCATGGGTGGCAGATGGGATGAGTGGCAGATGGCATGGGTGGCAGATGGGATGAGTGGCAGATGGGATGAGTGGCAGATGGCATGGGTGGCAGATGGGATGAGTGGCAGATGGGATGAGTGGCAGATGGGATGGGTGGCAGATGGGATGAGTGGCAGATGGCATGGGTGGCAGACGGGATGAGTGGCAGATAGCATGGGTGGCAGATGGGATGGGTGGCAGATGGGATGGGTGGCAGATGGGATGGGTGGCAGATAGCATGGGTGGCAGATGGGATGGGTGGCAGATAGCATGGGTGGCAGATGGGATGAGTGGCAGATGGGATGGGTGGCAGATAGCATGGGTGGCAGATGGGATGGGTGGCAGATGGCATGGGTGGCAGATGGGATGAGTGGCAGATGGGATGAGTGGCAGATGGGATGGGTGGCAGATGGGATGAGTGGCAGATGGGATGAGTGGCAGATGGGATGGGTGGCAGATGGGATGGGTGGCAGATAGTATGGGTGGCAGATGGGATGAGTGGCAGATGCGATGGGTGGCAGATGGCATGGGTGGCAGATGGGATGAGTGGCAGATGGGATGAGTGGCAGATGGCATGGGTGGCAGATGGCATGGGTGGCAGACGGGATGAGTGGCAGATAGCATGGGTGGCAGATGGGATGGGTGGCAGATGGGATGGGTGGCAGATGGGATGGGTGGCAGATAGCATGGGTGGCAGATGGGATGGGTGGCAGATAGCATGGGTGGCAGATGGGATGGGTGGCAGATGGGATGGGTGGCAGATAGCATGGGTGGCAGATGGGATGGGTGGCAGATGGGATGAGTGGCAGATGGGATGGGTGGCAGATGGGATGAGTGGCAGATGGCATGGCTGGCAGATGGCATGGGTGGCAGATGGGATGAGTGGCAGATGGCATGGGTGGCAGATGGGATGGGTGGCAGATAGGATGGGTGGCAGATGGGATGGGTGGCAGATAGCATGGGTGGCAGATGGGATGGGTGGCAGATGGGATGAGTGGCAGATGGGATGGGTGGCAGATGGGATGGGTGGCAGATGGGATGGGTGGCAAATGGGATGAGTGGCAGATGGGATGAGTGGCAGATGGGATGGGTGGCAGATAGGATGGGTGGCAGATAGCATGGGTGGCAGATGGGATGGGTGGCAGATGGGATGAGTGGCAGATGGGATGGGTGGCAGATGGGATGGGTGGCAGATGGGATGGGTGGCAAATGGGATGAGTGGCAGATGGGATGAGTGGCAGATGGGATGGGTGGCAGATGGGATGGGTGGCAGATGGGATAGGTGGCAGATGGGATGGAATAGGATGAATGGCAGCAGGGATGAGCACTGCTCTCTCCTGGCTGCCTCTATGAAAGCACACCCTGCCTGAACGGTAAGCAGCTTCTTCTCTCATCACTCCACATGTGCTTCTTGCAAAACACACAGAGTGAGACCTCCCCCGAGAGCTGCACTGTCGCTGCCTGTGTGTTTCCTCTCACTCTGCAATCTATCTCCATTGTCTGCACACACACACAGGCACACAGACAGGACAGATAGGACCACACTGAGTCTGTCTGAGGCACTTACCTGTCACTGCTGCTGCCTGGCATGCTGCTGCTCTCGGGAGTCGGCCAGTCGGGACTCTCTGGAGAGTGGAGTGGAGACAAGACGTCCTCTTCTCTTCTTCCTCCGATGCGTGCCATCCCGGAGCCCGCTCTGACCATCTGACGGCGGGAAGGTGACCGCACCGCCCCCAGCAATGATGTCCTGAATCGTGATTGGTCCAGGCTGGAGTCTGGACCAATCATGATCCAAGACATCACAAAAGGGGATGGTGTAGCGCAATGCTCTGCGCTACAGTTACGCCCCAGAAGGCCGCCAATCGGCGCCTCTGCGGGTGGAAAACCCCACCCCCCCATAGGCACCAATGAGGCGGGGTGGTGTAGCGCAATGCTCTGCGCTACAGTTACGCCCCAGAAGGCCGTCAATCGGCGCCTCTGCGGGTGGAAAACCCCACCCCCCATAAGCACCAATGAGGCGGGCGCCCCTTGTGGGTAAAATTTTTTTTTTTTTTTTTTAATTTTTTTTTTCTTTTTCTTTTTTTTGGGGGGGGGGGGGCGGCGCCCCTGCGCCCCCTATGGGCCGGCCGCCACTGGACATCAGGGGTCAGGGGTATTAGTCCCCTGATGTCTCCCCTGCCCTTTAAAGCATCATTCTAAGCAAACATAGACTGTATTTGATCAGATGCTTCCCTGGCTGTAATATCCAGGGCCCAGGAACAAAGATGGGAAAGGGTCTTTCTGAGCACTGTAAAAGCGATCATTTTTACAAGAATGTCGATCTCTGGCTTTAAAAAACGGTACCAGGATCGTGGCTGCAGCTGCCATATGTCCATATATTGGTGCTGAGTGGAGTTATGTTCTACAGTTCTTCTAGCTCCTGGAGCAAAAAAGTACATAAGGAGACACCTTGCTCATTCAGGCCAAAGTGACAGGGTCTATTTAAATCCCACCACCTTATACTCACCTTCACAACATTTCCTCTGCTTTTGTTTTGTCCTGCTCTGTGTGTCAGGAGACAACACCTCCTGTATGGATGAAGCCTGCAGTCATCACTTCATTCATAAATACTTTCTAACAATAATATTGCAATATACACCATGTTGTCATTTTCCTGAGCATCTCAGCTTCAGCAATACACTTGAAAGTAAGCAACAGAGATAGGGAAATATTTAGAAGAGGAATATTGCACTTGTATACGGACCACAGGAAATCCTGCTCTTGTAACGTACTAGCTGTCAAAATGACTTACAAAGTCACGATGCGTTGGTACTTAGTACCCACCAGAATGGCCTATTTTTGTACCTGGGTACTCTGCCCATGATGTGGACAACTGGGATCATTTTATTGGGTGGTTGTGCCTAATGACTCAGCAGTTCTGGACTGCTGTTTTCTTGATCGTTACCACAATAATAGGACAGAAAGTCCCTCTCACGGGGCAATATGCTATTCTCTATGTTAGACCACCTAGTCTCTTCAAGGTACAATTCAAACTTACTGTCCATGTCCTTATTGCTGTTAAGCTGATAATCGGTAAAGCATTGAAAACTTTTACTATAGCTGAAACTAAATCCAGGATCACACAGGTTACTCTGCATGAGAAAGCAGAGGCAACCCTGTCTGACAAAAGTAAGTGCAAAGGTGCTATTGTCCATTCTGGACTTTATACCCAGTTGGTCAAAATTATGTCTGTGAATTGTACACTGTGAAAAATCTGCAACTACTGTTGTTATTTCGTACTTTAAAGAAGAATTCCAGGTATGGCCTTTTTACATAGTTACTCTGGTTAAGCTTGGACCAACCGAGTAATGCTATTTCAGTGATCTCCACTTATGTCCATGTCCCGTGCTGACTCCTGAGTGGCTGCCCTGCTGCATTCTACGCACAGGAGGTTGGCAGCTCAGCACCAGTGCCATTCAGAGAATGCTTTGCATATTTTGAGTGCAAAGCATTCTCTGAATAAACAAGGTAAAATGAAAACTCATGTCACCACATCTAAGGACTAGTAAACTGCAACATATTAAATATTAATTAAATTGAACAGGATAGTTCGGTATGGACCGGATAGATTGGTTCCAGTTGGCGTCTAATGCACTGATGTGATGCATTGATATTGTTGGTGATTACTGATTTCAAGTGTTATTATTAGACACATGTTGCTATATAATTGGGTTCGTATACATCATTTTTTTAAATCCTATAATTGATGTTAATATGATTACATTTTGATGTTGCTAATCTTTTCTTGACAAATGTTCACATTTTAACCTTTTGTACATTTTTTCAAAAATTTCAATAAAAAATATTGGAAATTAAATATACATCTAAGGACTAGTAAACTGCAACATATAAATATTAATTAAATTGAACAGGATAGTTCGGTATGGACCGGATAGATTGGTTCCAGTTGGCGTCTAATGCACTGATGTGATGCATTGATATTGTTGGTGATTACTGATTTCAAGTGTTATTATTAGACACATGTTGCTATATAATTGGGTTTGTATACATAATTTTTTAAAATCATATAATTGATGTTAACATTATTACATTTTGATGTCGCTAATCTTTTCTTGACAAATGTTCAAATTTCAACCTTTTGTAAGTTTTTTTCAAAAATTTCAATAAAAAATATTGGAAATTAAATAATTTTTTCTTAGGTTTATATAGAATTATTGAAGATTGATAGCATAAAAAGACCAAATGGGCCATCAAATCTGACCTTTTTTTTTAAACACATTTGAACTTTTTTTTTAAGACATTTTAGCTTTAGAAACGGAAATGAATACATACACTTCATAAATAATATAATAAAAGTTACTGTACTGCAATATTATACAATATAAAGGTAACACATGATCACTACTGCTTTAGAACAGCAATACCATTTCCTTTAGTGTTGCTGCCGTGTCCTGTTTAGGAAATGAGCCCAGACAGGAATAGCGAACTGAGTAAACAATTTGCTAGGCTTGGCAGAATACACAGTATGTCTAGCTAAAATTTTAAATCATTCTCAGCAGTAAAAGAAGCAACAGAATAAGGTTCATAAAAGCTTTTCCTCTTAAAGCGGTTGTAAACTGCTGCACTTTTTTGTTTTTGTTTACTTACCTGAAAGGCAAAGGCATAATGTGCTAATATGCATCACATACTAGCACATTATGTTAAACTTACCTAAAAATGAAGCATTCCAGCGAGGCGATGCCATCACATTGGAGGCAGAGTCCATCTATACCCGGTCTTTCATCCGGGTTTGCGGCTCCAGCTTTGTGACTGTTTGGAGCTGAGATGACGTCACTCCTGCGCATGTGCGCGGGAGGCTCCAGTCACACCACACTGCTCTGAAGAAACGACATGGGCAGCCGTTTCTTCAGAGCGCCTGCGCCAGTGACGTAACTGGCTGCTAGGTCAGTAAATATCTCCTAAACGATGCATGTTTAGGAGATATTTACACTATCTATAGGTAAGCCCTAATATAGGCTTAGCTATAGGTAAAACTTAAAGATGGAAGTTTACTTCCTCTTTAATAAATGCTAAATTGTCTGATGACCTAAGAAAAAAGATTAATACAGTGCCCTAAAAAAGTATTCATACCCATTGAAAATGTCCACATTTTGTCATGTTACAAATAAAAACGTAAATATTTAATTGGGATTTTATGTGATAGACCAGGCATCACTAAATGGCGGACCGGGGTCCGGATCCGGACCCAGTTAATGTCTCATCCGGACCCCTGCGGTCCCACCCTTTAGAGTTGTTCTGCCCACAGCCATCACCACTGCCAGTCTCACAGAGCCAACAGCTGGAGGCAGGACAGCTATAGACAGAAGACGGGGCTATCCAAGTTAACAAGCAAGTGATTGGTTGCGAGGGTACAAGGTGGCTATCGCACAAACATGCGATTCGGACCTCTGCTGGAAGAATATTTTATTGACTGGACCTTTGTAAATTTTAATTCAATACCCCTGTGATAGACCAACACAAAGTGGCACATAATTATGAAGTGGAAGGAAAATGATAAATGGTTTTCAACATTTTTTACAATTAAATATCTGAAAAGTATGGCGTGCATTTGTATTCAGTCCCCTGAGTCAATGCTTTGTAGAAACAAATTTCCGCGCTATCCCTGTGTATTAACCACCTATTACTCAACTACTATAGGAAGCAGCTAGCACCACTATGCCTCATACCACCTGTACAAAATGCAATAAATATATAGAGTATATAGTCACAAAAAAGTGCAGCGCTCTCCTTCAATAAAGTGCATTCAAATTATAATAATAATATATATTATTATAACGTTTTTTATATATTTATTTATGTACTATAATTTGAATGCACTTTTTTGTGACTATATAAATACCTGGTAGATCTACCTTTCGATGCAATTACAGCTACAAGTCTTTTTGGTTATGTCTCTACAGCCTTGGCACATCTAGAGAGTGACATTTTTGCCCATTCTTCTCTGCAAAATAGCTCAAGCTCTGTCAGATTGGATGGAGAGTGTCTGTGAACAGTAATTTTCAAGTCTTTCCACAGATTCTCAATTGGATTTAGGTCTGGACTTTGACTGGGCCTTTCTAATACACAAATGTGCTTTGATCAAAACCATTCCATTGTTGCTCTGGCTGTATGTTTAGGGTCGTTGTCCTGCTGGAAGGTTAACCTCTACCCCAGTCTTAAGTCTTTTATAGACTCTAATAGGTTTTCTTCTAAGATTTCCCTTTATTTGGCTCCATCAATCTTCCCATCAACTCTGACCAGCTTACCTGTCCCTGTTGAAAAAAAAGCATCCTCACGACATGATGCTGCCACCACCATGTTTCACGGTGTGGTGTGTTCAGTTTGATGTGTAGTGTTAGTTTTTCACCACATATAGCATTTTTGCTTTTAGGCCAAAAAGTTTAATTTGGTCTTCTCTGACCAGAGCACTTTCTTCCACATATTTACTGTGTCCCCCACATGGCTTTGCACAAACTGTAAAAGGCAGATTTGTGGAGTACAAGACTAATAGTTACATAGTTACATAGTAGTTGAGGTTAAATAAAGACAATAGTCCATCCAGTTCAACCCATGTAGGCGCGCATGTCCGTAATCATCTCTCATACCCCTTAATTGTTCTTTGAAAGTAGCCATACTTCCCGCAGAAACTACCTCTTGTCGTAGAGAATTCCACAATCTTGTAACCCTAACAGTAAAGAACCCCCTGCGTCGCCTGAGGTTAAAACGCTTCTCCTCTAATCGCATTGTATGCCCTTGAGTCCTCATGCAATCCTTGCGACTGAATAGCTTTTTTTCTATGCTGAGATCACCATTGAGGTATTTATAAATTGCTATCATGTCCCCTCTCAGGCGTCTCTTCTCCAGGGAGAATAAATTAAGCGATTGTAGATGCTCTTCATAATTAAGGTCCTCCAATCCCCTAATTAGTTTAGTTGCCCTTCTCTGGACTCTCCCCAGCTCCAACACATCCCTCCTGAGGACTGGCGACCAGAACTAGACAGAATATTCCAGATGCGGTCGGACCAGAGTTTTATAAAGTGGTAGGATTATAGTTTTATCTCTGGAATACATCCCTTTCTTTATGCATGCTAATAATATTCTGCCGGCTTTGGCAGCTGCCTCTTGACATTGCATGCTATTGCTTATTCTATACTATACTAAGACTCCCAGATATTTCTCCATTTTTGATTCCCCCCAAAGGTTCCCCCCCTAAAGTGTATTGTGCAAAACCTTACACTTCTCCACATTAAACCTCATTTGCCATGTCGTTGCCTACTCTGTTATTTTGTTCAGGTCATTCTGTAGGATATCTGCTTCATGCTGAGCAGTTATTGCCCTGCCCAATTTTGTGTCATCTGCAAAAACTGCTATAGAACTAATGATTCCATCCTCAATGCTGTTTATGAATAAATTGAACAAGATTGGTCTCAGGACTGAGCCTTGGGGGACCCCACTTACAACCCCAGACCAGTCTGAGTACGCTCTATTTATTACCACCCTTTGGACACGCCCTTTTAGCCAGTTCCGTATCCAAGAGCAAACCTTGTGGTCGATGCCTGCAGACCTTATTTTATAAATTAAGCGCTTGTTGCCTTAGCGAAATCCAGGTACACCACATCCACTGGTCTCCCCCTATCTAGCTCACAGCTCACCTCCTCGTAGAATGTTAAGAGATTGGTTTGACAAGAACGCCCATTTGTAAACCCGTGCTGATTACTGCTGATGATGTTGTTGTCTTTAGCAATCTCTACGATATAGTCCTTTATCATCCCCTCCAGAAGTTTACATACTATCAATGTTAGACTGACCGGCCTATAATTTCCCGGGACATGCCGCTGCCATTTTTTGAATATCGGTATCACGTTAGCTTTCCTCCAATCCCCTGGTACATTTCCTGTCATAATACTGTCATAATAGTTGTGCTGTGGACAGATTCTCCCACCTGAGCTGAGGATCTCTACAGCTCCTCCAGAGTTACCATGAGCCTCCTGACTGCTTCTCTGATTAATGCTTTTCTTGCCCGGCCTGTCAGTTTAGGTGGACGGCCATGTCTTGGTAGGTTTACAGTTGTGCCATCGTCTTTCTATTTTCGGATGATGGATTGAACAGTGCTCCATGAGATGTTCAAAGCTTGGGATATTTTTTCATAACCTAACCTTGCTTTAAACTTCTCCACAATGTTATCCCTGACCTGTCTTGTATGTTCCTTGGCCTTCATGATGCTGTTTGTTTACTAATGTTCTCTAAAAAACCTCTGAGGGCTTCACAGAACAACTCTATTTACTAATTAGATGACTGAAGGCATTTGGTTCCACTAGATTTTAGTTAGGAGTATCAGAGTAAAGGGGGCTGAATAGAAATGCACCCCACACTTTTCAGATATTTATTTGTAAAGAAATTGGAAAACCATTTATCATTTTCCTTCCACTTCACAATTATGTGCCACTTTGTGTTGGTCTATCACAAAAAATCCCAATAAAATACACTTACGTTTTTGGTTGTAACATGACAAAATGTGGAATATTTCAAGGGGTTAGAATACTTTTTCAAGGCACTGTATCTTATCTTATTCTGCCATCTGTTCACCTGGGAGTACTGGGGCATTATGGTGCCTGGACATAAATTACACTAATATACATTTTTTTAACCATGACTAGGCCTCTTGCACACGGCATCTTGAAAAAGCGCAGTACAGCTTTTTTTTTACAGAGCTAAAATACAGCCTGATAATTGTAATGTGCCTATGCACACATGCGCGTAAAAAGGTGCCGTGCATCCGTCAGTAAAAAAAAAAAAAATTGAAAAATCTGCTTTTTTGGTCAATTTTGGTTAATATACGCCTCATGCACGCAAGTGCAAGCAAATATGCACAAATGCGCACAAATGTGTGCAAATGCCATTTACATATTGTGCAGTACAAGAACGCAAAAGTAAGTTTTAGCGCATTTGCATGAACGCTTATATGTGAAAATGCATGTAAATATGCTCAACTCCATTAAAAAAAAAAAAAAAAAGTCAGAAAAAGTAAATGCTCAAACAGGAGTATCATGTGCAAGAGGCCTTAAAGTGAACATGTCCCATCCTCCAAAAACAAACTATTATTGTTAAAAAAGTGCATGTACCCTGTGTTACCTGTACTTGTGTCTGAAGATGACCCTGTATCCTACCTAGGGCTAGGCTATATGCATGTCAGGATTAAAGCATATATAAATCTTTTTTTTTATCAGTTTAGGTCAATTTGTATTCTGCTACATATTTTTGGTAAACAAAAAAAAAAAATCCAAAAAGCATATAATAATTGGTTTGCATAAAAGTTATAGCGTTTACAAACTACGGGATAGATTTATGGACTTTTTATTTTTTTTACTAGTACTAATGGTGGCGTTTATCGATTTCTATCTGGACTGCAACATTGCGGCGGACAAATATGACACTCAGTGACACTTTTTGGGGACCAGCGACATTAATACAGTAATCAGTGCTAAATAATATGCACTGTTACTCTATAAACGACACTGGCAGGGAAGGGGTTAACACTGGGGATGATCAAGGGGTTAAATGTGTTCCCTATATGTGCTTTCTAACAGTGGGGGGTGGATTGAACAGAGGCAGCGAGAGATCGGTGATTCAGCTTAGCTGAATCGCACGATCTTTCCCTGCCTCTCTGACAGGAGAGCCATCTTGCATTGTTTACATTCCAGATGTCTCTCCTGTTAGTTTTGCTGAAGATCATGGGAGGCCGGCGATGATCGAACCCACTCCTCCCACGGTCTGCCTCCCGCTGTGCCTAATCACATCGGTAATGCGGGTCCGGCTGTGCGCGTGCACTGCCAAAACCGCGTGCACATAATCACGTAGATCCCTCTTTCCCTCCCTACACTTCCCAGAATCCATGGTGGCTGCTGCATAGCAAGTTCTCTTGGTGCTGATTGGCTCAGATCCTCCGCTGCTAGGGGGGGAGGGAGTAGGAGCGAGCAGGGGATTTCACACAGAGCCTGCTCTGCTCACACAGCAGGAAAGCGAGGGGTGTGAGGAATGCAGCCTGCTCTGCTCACATAGCAGGAAAGCGAGGGCTGAGAGGAATGCAGCCTGCTCTGCTCACACAGCAGGGAAGCGAGGGGTGAGAGTAATGCAACCTGCTCTGCTCACACAACAGGGAAGCGAGGGGTGAGAGGAATGCAACGTGCTCTGCTCACACAGCAGGGAAGCGAGGGGTGAGAGGAATGCAGCCTGCTCTGCTCACACAGCAGGGAAGTGAGGGGTGAGAGCAATGCAACATGCTCTGCTCACACAGCAGGGAACTGAGGGGTGAGAGGAATGCAGCCTGCTCTGCTCGCACAGCAGGAAAGCGAGGGGTGAGAGGAATGCAGCCTGCTCTGCTCACACAGCAGGGAAGTGAGGGGTGAGAGGAATGCAACCTGCTCTGCTCACACAGCAAGGAAGCAAGAGGTGAGAGGAAAGCAATCTGCTCTGCTAACACGGCAGGGAAGTGAGGGGTGAGAGGATAGCAACCTGCTTTGCTCACACAGCAAGGAAGCAAGAGGTGAGAGGAAAGAAGCCTGCTCTGCTCACACAGCAGGGAAGCAAGAGGTGAGAGGAAAGCAGTCTGCTCTGCTCACACAGCAGGGGAAGCGAGGTGGGAGAGGAGGCTGCTCACAGCTGACAGAGTACCTGGCTACATTCGGCTAACATCAAAACACTATTAGAGGGGAAATCTTTCAATGGAAACACTAATTCTGGTGATACACTGGGATTCCCTCTCTTTGGAGTGACTTCCTTTCACTGTCTGTTTTGGCTATGGAACAG
The DNA here is from genome assembly GCF_965119305.1 of Pelophylax lessonae. Classification (NCBI taxonomy): domain Eukaryota; kingdom Metazoa; phylum Chordata; class Amphibia; order Anura; family Ranidae; genus Pelophylax; species Pelophylax lessonae. Next base: position 360,127,813 of record NC_138771.1, on the reverse strand, counting down.
GAAGTAAAAGGAAATCTCCCCAATGGGTCACAAAAAAAACCCTCCCTTACTCTATCTAAATGGAAGAAAAAGTTTCACCATTAGTTACACTTTAAATAAAACATTAAAAAAAGAGTTGTAGCCTGGAGCCCAGATTTGTACGTACGTACGTACACCTGTACTACCAATGATGGGCTGACAGAGACCACAGCTGTCTGCTGGTGTTTGAAAGTAATCACACAGGGGGAACTGTGAATAGAATCCTATTTGTGTCAATTAAAATTTTAAATAAAAATATAAGATTAACCAGTAAAACTTTAATTAGAGCTGACAAAGTAAAACCCATGACAGCAGTATAAGAAAATATGATTAAAAAAACTGCATGTAAATACTAGTTGTAATCATTTCAAAAACCAAGGGGTGTTAGGGAGGGGCAGTATTTAAACGTTGACTTTCAGGTCCAGGATAGAGCTTTGGTATGTCACCTTCCACAATATTCCTTGCATTGTGTGAGCATTACTTGCCTAAAAATAACATGCAGAGATCTACTTAAAACTAAAAGTCATCATTTGCATACGATTACATGCAGGCCCGGGGCTGCTGGGTGGGTCAGGAATAGTTTTAGAGGAAAAAATGAATGCACGGCCTGCTTTTAACTAGTTATGTTTCTAAATTGTGGTTTGGTTTGACTTTATGAAAGATTTGAAGCCTCTTGTAAAATACTGTAAATAGACATGGAGGACCAGGCACTGATAAAGTTAAATGAAAGTTCATGTTTTAAAACCGGCATCCTTTATATATGCTATTTTAGGTCTGAAGTATAAAAATGAGGATAAAAGGATCTTATTAAAGATTTCATGAAGAGGGGGAGTCTGAGGACTGACGCCAGTGAAAAGCTGTGGATTTGGAAGATTCTGCTTTATCAAATTACAGTATGTCAGACATATAAAAACAAACAAAGCCAAACACCAGACTGATACATTTCCCTTAGCACACTGATAAATGTTAAAATACAATAGGGCTGGATTATGGCAAACTAACCCACAGGAGTGCCCTCTTCTACTACCATCCAAACCAATCTGGTAGTTACTACTCAGTCGCTCATCACCACAAACTCATCTGCCGCTTCTTCTGAAAAATTAATAGAAAATAAAAACCTGCCTGCACATATACTAAATATACCCTCCAAGGAGGGGCGGTTGCCCTTGGCACAATGATTTATTGCAGGATGGGGGGGGGGGCGCCTTGACCCAGACCCTAAGGGAAGGGGGGGCGCAGTTTGGCATCCTTGCCCTGGGCGCTGGGCACTGCTTCCAAGAACCATGGGACATGGGAGACAACTCGACACCATATCCTATATATAAATGTATCCTTTATTGATATCCAAATACTAAAATAAAACAACTACTAAATGAACAAATTATGATTAAATATAAAAAAAAATTGAATTGTCCATTATTAACCGCTTTCCGACCAGCCGTCGTAGTTTTAATGCGGTAGGTCCGCTCTGTCACTAGAAACAACGTACCTGTACGTCGCTTTGTGGGACTGCTAGCGGGGAGGGGGGGCACGCCCATTGGCCACAGGGGGAGCCAATCAGGGGGTCCGGCGGCTGCAATTGCCGTCGGGCACCAGCGATCACTCCTCGTGCAGACCGAACGGCGGTCTGCCGTTATAAACGCGGCAGACCGCTGTTCTGTCAATTATGAAGACAGGGATACTGTGTTCCTTCTATTTAGGAACACAGGTCTCTGTGTTTATGCAACAAACCCACCCCCCCCCCCCCCACAGCTAAAAAACACCCCCTAGAGACACATTTAACCCTTAAATCGCCCCTGGTGTTAACCCCTTCCATGCCAGTGTCATTATTACATTAACAGTGCATATTTTTAGCACCGATTACTGTAGTAATGTAACTGGTCCCCCCAAAAGTGTCAAAAATGTAATTTAGGTGTCCAAACCGTCCGCCACAATGTGGCAGTCCCGCTAAAAATCGCTGATCGCGCTATTACTAGTAAAAAAAAGAAATAAATAAAAATGACATAAATCTTTTCCCTAGTTTGTAGATGCGATAACTTTTGTGCAAACCAATCAATATACATACATATTGGCCTAAAATGATGAAAAAATTTGATTTTTACATTTTTTTTTATTGGGAGAGTTATATAGCAGAAAGTAAAAAATATTGGGGTTCTTTTTTCAGAATTGTCGTTCTTTTTTTGTTTATAGCACAAAAAATAAAAACTGCAGAGGTGATCAAATACCACCAAAAGAAAGCTCTATTTGTGGGAAAAAAATGACATAAATTTTATTTGGGTACAGTGCCGTACGACCGTGCAATTGTCTGTTAAAGTAACACAGTGCCATATCGCAAAAAATGGCCTGGTCATTAAGGGGGTAATCCTACAGTCCAGAAGTGGTTAAATATTTTGTCAGATAAAAATATTGGAAAGGAATGTATTCATACAATACTGCTGTATTATGTTCATCTCTACATGTTTCGCCAGACTATGGCTTCTTCAGGAGATTTTGCTAGAGTATTGCATCACATTTCACTACAAAAGAGCAATATATTAGTATACAGATACATCACCATAAAAAAATGATGTGCCAATAAATTTACATTCGAACATTAAATCATGGTACATGTTGTTCATACAAATGTGGGTAACTTAAACCCATGATATAAATGAGCACACATATTTATGGGTGAACTGGAGGAGTCCCCTCAATTTATTGTTTGATAAATACGTGTCTGTTAAAAATCCAACATCCACGATATCAGTGACTGCAGAGGGGAAAACAGGAGCCCAAAAGACAAACTTACTGCTTGAAGGGTAATAAGACACAACCTTAATTATTTGTAAAAAAGATATAATGAAATATTTCCCATAAAACCACAGAGGGAGAAAGGGAGATCATACCGCAATTTGACACAGATTAATGAGAGATTTCAAAGAATACCTGAGTGCAATTCCAAAATCTAAGTTTTAAATCACTATCAGACTTTGTTGATCCAAGAATAAGGTTATGGGTATGAAGCAAACCAACACAAAGATCTCAAAAAAGAAAATGGCCACTGCCCCCACCTATTACTGGCCTTCATGGCAAAGAACACATGGAAGGGCTCCACACATGAAACAAACAAAAGTAAAATTCCCAGTTCGATCTGCCATCCAGTTTGCTTACCAACCAAATTAACCTGTCTAACAGTTTTGCGTCAATACAGGGGTTTAGTTAGCACACATTTGCAAACGCATGTGAAAGCTGCAGGGCCACTCCACGGCTCCCTGTATTACCTGCAGTCCTACTCTAATGAATTTATAAGAGCCTTCACAGTGGAAGCACATGCAAGCGAATGGATAGATAGGGGGCAGGTGAGCCTGGAGGTGGCCCATCCCTCCACTGAAAGGTAATTGGGGGTATAATGGAAGCCCAGCTGATAGTATTACAGCAAAGGCATCCAGTATGTCCACTCACCAGTACACATTAACAACAAAGAAAATGGCCACTGCCCCCACCTATTACTGGCCTTCATGGCAAAGAACACATGGAAGGGCTCCACACATGAAACAAACAAAAGTAAAATTCCCAGTTCGATCTGCCAGCTAGTTTGCTTACCAACCAAATTAACCTGTCTAACAGTTTCACCAGTTGTCCATAGCCAGGCCGCAGAAGCACATTAAAGGCATTAAAGTCCCCTTTTAAGAAATAAAAAAATAAATGAATGCACCCATATTTGCAGTAACATTCATATGAGCCTAGAGAGCAGTGCAACTGATATCAATGGACTGAGTTTGGATTTTTATTTGATAACTGTTGTGGTGGATGATGGGGCATGTAGTTTATTTATTCACAGGTCTCTGGGTGTTCAAGTGGAGTGATAGGAGCCACTGGGAACAGGGGAGGACTGGGCCAGGGGGCAGAGGGGCAATTGCCCCCTGGTCCACTTTAATGTCCTGTAAAAAGGCTGCACTGCTACTGCCACCAACAAGCCTAAAGGATTTCTGGTGAAGAGAAGTAAAAAGTCTCTGCCACTGACCTACAGAATGCAGGATGAACACAAGGACAGAGCGCAGGCCTTCCTCCCCAGCATGGATGGTCTTCTGTGTCTGAGGCCGGTTCCATGCCCCACTTGAGACTTTCCTCTCCTGGCAAGCCCCAACCATGCTATCCCAGCTCCCACCAACCTATCTGGAGTAGGGCTTCAGTCTGGAATAGGGGTCAGGAGGAGGACTGGAATAGGAAGAGTGGGAGGGGGGGGGGGGCCGAGTCACTGCACCATGGGCCTCTGGTTTGTACTTGCTCATGGGCTGAAAGTTGCCAGTCTGCCCCTGACTGGGAAGAACACAGGAGCTGTCAAGGAGAACTAAAAAATACAGTGACTGCAATAAATTAACAAAGTGACAGGAGCTGTCGGACAGATGAATTCTGTGTTTTAAGTATTAGTTAGGTATTAATTAGTTAAAAAGCTTGAAATAATTGTACATATACAGTAACATCTTAGTGCAGTGTTTATAGGAAAACAGCCCTTTACGAGCAAAGATATGCATTGTTCTGTACAGTATATGGTGCAGGCAAGCAGCCAGTCTGATAAGTATACAAAATGATAATGTGTTTCAGATTGCAGTATATATTATATATCATATCACTTATATCTCCCATGCTAGTAGATAATTAAAGCTTTAATTAAATTATGAATAACAATGAAATAAGACTATAACGCAAAAAAACTGCTGCTGATAAACAACTCCAAAGCATAATTTGGTGAGAAAAAACACAAGATATTCTTTGTCCAAACGTTTTATTAAGGTAAAGCGCATACATAGTACAAAAAGAACAAAGCAGTAATGGGCATGTAACAAAGCCCACAAAAATGATCAAGTACAAAAGTGATACACATGTAATCAGCATAATGCATGTAAGGAACAATAAGAGATCACAGGCAAACCCATAAAGTATCATGCAGCACCAAGGTGCGAAAACAGAGAGCCCGTGGGAGTGCCAAGTGAATACGGGTCTATTGGAGGGGTTCGTTGGGTAGAGCACCCTCCCACCTGGTGAGAACCGAAACACAAGATATTCTAAAGCTTAAAACTGGCTTAAAATAATGAATACATAAAATACCTTAGTGTTCATTGGAAAACGAACCTCTCCTTAGGCAGAGATGTGTTACTTTGTACAGTAAATGATGCTGGCAAGCAGCCAGCTTGATAAGGATACAACATGATGATGTGTTCCAGATTTCAGTATATATTATAAATCATATCACTCATACAAAATCGTCCATGCTAATACATAATTAACATTTTAACTAAATTATGATACACGATTTTGATAGAATAATGATAAAGGAATCTTACAAACACACATTGCATTGAACAAAAACACAAGACATTCTAGAACCAGGGACAGGAGGGAAAAAAGAGCAATCTAAGTAAAAACATTTAGAATCGCCAAATGATAAATGATAAAATGGCAAAATATTAATATTGTTGTTGGAAAAATCACTACAGCCCCCTCTTTGTAAGATCTTAAAGTCGTATTATATAGACTGATGTGTTTAAACAAATGACATGCATCAAAACATAAAACATCTTACACCAAATGGTTTTTGTACACTTGTTTGGTCTAATTATTGTGTTAGAAAACTTCTGAATGATCAACTCAAAGTAGATCTAAACCCCCCCCCCAAAAAAAAAAAAAAAAATAGTGTTTTGCATCTTACCAATTCTTACCACCTGGTTATCCAACCAGTAACACACTTCCTGTCTTATGACGTCTCCACTCGATTGAGGAGCAGCGGTTTGGAGGTGGCATCTTTGCATCATGTCATTTTTTACACTCTAAATATGGCTGTAACATGTTATAAAAAGTGGATGTATTCTTTAGACTTGCCAATAAAAAGTATCACTTAAAGCATAACTCCACTTTTGTTGAGTAAAAATCTTTCCCCTCTGGGTGATCTATGTACACTGCAAGGATTTTAACAAACTTTGTTGCAGATTCCTACCTTTTGTTATTCAGAAAAAATACCTACTGTATGTGTTTGTCTGTGTCCATGTAGGAAAGTGAGTCTAATGGGAGTGGTTTCATAATTATCAATTAGCTGCGCACCTGCAGGGCTCTTTTGAGGAAAGCTGCTGGGCCTGCATCCCTTTAGATGTGGTTTTCTATTGAGAGTATCACACCGAAAAACGACATTTTTGTTGTAGGGGATGGCCTGATATCTGCCTTGTATCTTAGGCAGACTTCTGGAAAAATTGGTGAGCCAATCACACAAGCAGGAAATTATGTTTCTGGGGTGTGGTCAGTATACATTCTGTGTACAGAACAGCTCCAGGTGGCCATATTGCATTGCAATTTCAGAAAATTACAACAGCTGCAGATTAGAAAAGGAAAGGTAATTTTTATTAACATTCAATTTCAATATGTCGCAATTGTATGCGCTATATTATTTTTTCTTTATTTTTAGTTTTTTTTCTCCATCAAAGTGGAGTTACCCTTTCAACTCCAAACTTCCTGTGTGGATTCTTGTATCAATGCTTACTGTATATACACATCATTAGGTGGAGAGGAATCATAAGTAACAAAGGAAGAATGGGCAAACTACCAATTTATGAAAAAAAAAAAACAATAGGTGAACATCATGCATAATACAGTATCTCACAAAAGTAAGTACACCCCTCACATTTTTGTAAATATATTATTCTATCTTTTCATGTGACAACACTGAAGAAATGACACTTAGCTACAATGTAAAGTAGTGAGTGTACAGCTTTTATAACAGTGTAAATTTTCTGTCCCCTCAAAATAACTCAACACACAGCAATTAATGTCTAAACTGCTGGCAACAAAAGTGAGTACACCCCTAAGTGAAAATGTCCAAATTGGGCCCAATTAGTCATTTTCCCTCCCTGGTGTCATGTGACTCGTTAGTGTTACAAGGTCTCAGGAGTGAATGGGGAGCAGGTGTGTTACATTAGGTGTTATCGCTCTCACTCTCTCATACTTGTCACTGGAAGTTCAACATGGCACCTCATGGCAAAGAACTCTCTGAGGATCTGGAAAAAAGAATTGTTGCTCTGCATAAAGATGGCCTAGGCTATAAGAAGATTGACAAAACCCTGAAACTGAGCTGCAGCACGGTGGCCAAGACCATACATGCAGTGCAAATCACATGCAATGTCTTCCATCACACCAATGTGAACCAAGCCTTAATGCTTAAAATAATTAGTGCATAAAATCACCTTAGTGTTTATCAGAAAATGAATTGCTCTCTAGGCAGACATACATTACTTTGTACAGTAAATGATGCTGGCAAGCACCCAGCCTGACAAGGATACAACATGATGATGTGTTCCAGATTTCAGTATATATCATAAATCATATCACTTATATCTCCCACGCTAGTAGATAATTAACGCTTTAACTAAACTATGATACTGAGAGAATAATGACAGGGAATCTTACAAATATAAATTTTGTTGAAAAAAAAACAGAAATTCAACTTCATCAAGGACAGGAGGAAACAAAGAACATTTTAAATCAACAACATTAATAAAATGGCAAATTATTGTTGTTGTTGGTAAAATCACTACATGCCCCTTTTTGAAAGATCTAAAACTCCTTTTGCTATATATATATACTGTAGACTGATGCTGTTAAACAAATTGCATGCAACTAAGCATAAAACCTCTTACACCAAATTATTCTTTTACACTTGGTTTAATTATTTATTTCTATTTAAAACACTGGTTTAAATATTTAGATACAAAACATCCACATAATCTCAAAGAAACCTAAAAAAACAAAACTAAAAAAAAATTTTCTTCCTTATTTTCACCTGGTGATGGATGGGGCCAGTAATATACTTCATATCCTAAATAAGGTTATAAACCCCCCTGTAATGTTCGTACCTATAGGTAAGCCTATATTAAGGCTTACCTATAGGTACTGTCAGGGCCGGTGCTATCACTAGGCAAACTAGGCAGCCGCCTAGGTCGCACTGGCACCTAGGGTGCACCTATGGCCAGTGCCCCATTCTTCTCCTGTCAACTCCTCATCCCAGGTGGATATCACCTCTAGAGAGGGAGTCAGTGTGTGTACAGGAAGCGGGTGTAGAGTTAAAGGGGGGCAGTGTGTATAAGAAGGGGTTGTAGGGTTAAAGGGGATGTAGCATTAAAGGGGGGCAGTGTGTGCAGGAAGAGGGTGTAGCATTATAGTGGAGCAGTGTGTGCAGGAAGGGGGGACAGTGTGTACAGGAAGAAGGGTGTAGAATTAAAGGGGCAGTGTATACAGGAAGAGAAGTGTGAGGTTCATAGAGGGGGGGAGGGCATTATGTGCAGGAAAGAGGGGGAATGTGTACAGTTTTCTTTTTTTGGGAGGGGGGGGTTGCAAGTAGCTGGTCTTGTCTAGGGCGCAAAATAGTCTAGCCCCGGGCCCCTGGGTATTGTAAATATCTGCCAAACTTGCACCGTTTAGGAGATATTTACTGTATACTGTGTTGATGACGTCATCGGTGCATGCGCTCTGAAGGAAAGGCCAGCTGTGCAGTTTATTCAGAGCCCTGTGCCATGACAGGGGGCTCCTGGGCACATGCGTGGGAGTGACGTCACACGGCTCCGGCCAGTAGCACAGCCGGTAGGAAGACGGGCGAAGATGGATGCGGCCTCCAGCATAGACAGCAAGGGCTTAGTTTAGAGGTAAGTGTCACATAATGTGCTAGTATGCGATGCATACTAGCGCATTATGCCTTTACTTTCCAGGTAAGAAAAAAAAAAAAACGACAGACTTTATTTCCTCTTTAAGGTTTCTCCACTCTATTGAGAAGCAATGGAGCCACCCTTGGACAGCAGCATTGTCATTCTGGGGAGATGGTAGTGTTAGATGAACTAGCAGATTAGGATGGCCTTGACTAACAAATTAAAGCTGAACTCCAGCTCAAAATTTATAAGCAGCAGCAGTTTTTTCTTTCCTTTTGGAAAAAAAAGGTTTTACATAAATGAATATAGGTTGACTGTGTGAGCACATCTGTCAGTGTGAAATGGTTTGTCTCTGCCTTCTGTCTACATTTATGATGCCACTTTTGCTAGACAGCTTGGTCTGTTAAAGGAAATTAGAAAATGACAGACGTACTGGCTGGATCACCTGGTGAAAATAAGGGGGAAAAACAAAAAAGAAAACGAATACACCCACCGCATTTAGGAATTGGTAAGGTGCAATATATAATACATTTTACTTTTGTGTTTAGATGTGCTTTAAAGACATTATAAAGATATTTCAATACGCAATCTGGTACAATACTGAAAAATTCAAGGATAACTCAGGAAAATGAAATGTCCTGTTACCACTGCCAGGGTGGATTTGATTTCAATAAAGTTGATTTAAATCACAATTTAAATTATGATTTAAATCACTAGTAAAAAGGCTTGATTAAAATCAACTTGATTTAAATCAGAATTTTTAAAGAGCAACTGTCATCTCTGTCCTGCAGCAGCTCCTCCTCTGACCCGCTGTTGACTCACTGACAGTCCTATTCACTTTAATGGGACAGCTGGTGATGCGGCAGTGACAAAACAAGGTGAGGGACCTAGCGGCAGTAGGTGAGTGGATGCCCCCTAACACGCTGGATCTGTAATGATAGGTGCTCTGTACATGTAAGGACTCATTCCTGCTGGTAGTCAGTGTGAAATTGTGTGAATGCATCAATGCAGTGCATGTCATCTCAGCTTGAAGAGCTCAGATTTATTGAATGAGTTTACCAAAAAATGTAAATATTGCAGCATATACAGCCTCATGCTACATAACTAAGCTCCATTTCATGCTGAATAAACAAAATTATTGATGTCTCTTAAATAGAAAACTATCTTAAGATACATTTTTACTCCAAAAGCATTTAATTAAACTAAATGTGATGAAAGAAAAAATATTTTTTGATCTTTTTTGATCTAAATCCAAAAAAATCGAAGTTAAATAAAAAAACCTGACTTTTTTAGATTTTTTTTTTTAATTAGTTACAAATTAGTTACAGATTGAGACTCCTCCAGTGCCCAGGCAATTTCTAGCTGACTCTCCAGGGTTTCAGCAGTGGGGTTGGTTAAGGTGATGCTCTGAGACTATACTTTTAAATGTACAACTGGTAATTTTTCATGTTTTGCTTTGTTTTATCTCTATTTCCTTGCTATTCCTCAGCATGAGTATAGAAGGTTTTTAAGGCATAAACTAATTGGTTTACAGGCCACCACTGTGTCAACTACATGTCATGTAACCAATCCTGCAGATAATAAACCATTCATAAAATTATTTTATTTATTTAAAAGCAATAAGACAACATTTTTGACACAAAATGTTATGTATATATGTTATTTATATTTTTATTTTATTATGCAGTGTACTTTGTAACAACTAAAAAAATGATTTAAAAAGAATGGGTTTGGCGCTACTTGTTTTTAATGTGGGCTTAGTTGTGTATGTTCCTTAAAAGCGGTAGTATACCGCTTTTTGCGACTTTTAACTACAGGTAAGCCTATAATAAGGCTTACCTGTAGGTACAATTAATATCTCCTAAACCGGCACGGTTTAGGAGATATTTTCACTGCATGCAGCCGCTCACGCGAGCGGCGCATGCGCTCTGAAGGTCCGGCGGACCTTCAGCGTTCCTTGCCGGGAACTTGCCAAAAAATGACTCCCGCGCGCATGCGCAGGAGTGACATCATCACGGCTCCGGCCAATCACAGCGCCAGAGCCGCCAAACCCAGAAGAGACGCCGAGGGATCATGTCAGCTCCCACAGCAGTGTCCGGGGGTCCGTGTCGGGGCTTCGTTCTAAGGTAAGTATTTCATAATGAGCTAGTATGCGATGCATACTAGCTCATTATGCCTTTGTCTGGCAGGGTTTTTTATTTTTTTTTTAATTATTTTTTTTTTTTTTAAGTATACAACCGCTTTAAGTGCACCTGCGATTAGTGTGCTAGGTAAAGTGGTTTAGTGTGCAAATAATGTAATGGCAAAGTAAATATTTAAAACAACTCTTAGTGAGTATATAATTGCAATGTCTTGTTAGTGAATAAATTCATAAATCACTAAAATCATCAAACTTGCACCTCATGCAAAAACACATTATATGCAATAAAGTGACTGTGCTTACAATAATTCCTTAGCATCCGTGTAAAAGTGACATGTGCTATGATACAATATAAAAGTCCATAAAGTGGCATGTGCTAAAAAGCAAATGAGTCCAAAATGCAGTATTATATTGGCTCACAAATCTTGTGATGTGCTGGTGATTTTCACACGTGCTCCCCCTTCTCCACCTCACTCACCAGAATCTCTCCCCTTTGAGGGGTGTACCAGCATTCACAGCACTTTGTGGCTGTACACAATATCCAGTCTCTGCTTCTCTTACAAACTCCTGTCCCTTCAGACTCCTCACATGCAGAGACAAGAACAAACAGGCCCCATTGCGTATATCCATTTTAACAGTTCATTGCAGTATTAGTTTAGAAATGCACCTACATTGTCTGCAAAATTTTACAGCATTTAAAAACAGAAAGTCCGGGACACAAATGCATTCCATGGACAGAAACTGAAAGTTACGCACTGACACTGGAAGATCCCTCCTACGCGTTTCATCACATCAACGTCATCAAGAGCAGTGCCATCTTGTTACATTTTGGAGTTTATATATGCTGCAGTCTCCTAGCAACACAGGTACACGTTGCTGGCAGCCATATTTATTGTTCAATTGCATTTTTTTCCCCATTTGTAAATACGGATATCTACCAGATCTATTTAATTGCATATTCATATATGTTTGGCAAGTAGTATTAACACCTTGTTAATAATAGGACTCATTTTGTCTGGTGTCACGGGGGTGGCAGCTTATTTTCCCATAGACTTTATCCATATTCAAAAAGCAAATACTTTCTTATCACTAAACCAATTATTTAAAACATATGAAAAATATATAATAATGTATAAAATAATAAAAACATAAAATAATAAATAATAATCCGCTGAAACTGTACTGAGGACTCAGATTTCTATACACAAGCTGAGATCCTTAAAGAAAGATTTGTTACAACCCTTGTAATTTGGAGGAGGATATCCAGCAAATCAGCCAGCTGAAACAACAGGAATTGATAATCCCCAAAGTCGAAAAGAAGGGCAAGAACAAACCCTCAAAATTTGAATTTGCTTTCATCACCAAATTCTCGCAGCAATATCATTGGATTAATCATATTTTCCAAAAACACTGGGGAGTGTTAAAAGCGGATAGAACTTTGGGTTCTGTATTGCCGGACAAACCCCAGATGATCTACAGGAGGGCTCAGAGCCTTAACGAGATGGTTGAATCTAACCCTATAGAAAAACCCTTGACATCTTGTATATTTTCTGATCTTAAAGGCTTCTTCCCCTGCAAGAGGTGTCAAGTGTGTATGGGAATCCAAGACCCTGAAAACAAATACATTTTCCTCCACTACAACTAAGAAGGAATATAGGATAAGGAACTTTATTTCCTGCCGCACAAAAGGAGTGGTCTATCTTCTAACTTGCAATTGTGGCCTACAATATGTAGGGAGGACTATCCGAACCCTAAGCATTAAAGTGGGAGAGCATCTAACATTAAAGTGGGAGAGACTAACATCAAAAAGGGTTTAGTTGGACATAGTCTCGCACTACATTTTGCTAAGTGTCACCACAAAAACCCAGCGAATCTAAAGGTCATTGCCATTGAAAAATATGTCCCACATTGGAGGGGGAGCACTCTCAGAAGATGTATCTCGAAACGTGAGACTTATTGGATTTATGAACTGAAGAGTTATCGGCCTTTAGGGCTGAATATAGAATGGGATATCAATGCCCATATTAATAATAACTGAAGTCCCATGCTACATGCCTTAATCCTCCTTTCCACTGATATACACCAAGTTTGTTTCTCCACTTATGACTTTCTTTTTAATAATTGTATTTTTTTTTTTTTGCATTTATGGGTGGACATGAGGTTGCTACATAAGTGCCCCCAGGACTGCGGGTCTCTTGGAAGACTCAATATTAGACATAGGGGGCCATACATATCGATTTTTTGTAGAACCCTGTATGCCACTCTATATTTGTTTAACATATAGATCACCCTGTTGACCTGGAGATTCATGACCTTTGGGACATGAATTGCGACAGTGTGATCTATTTTGTTTTTTAATTATGTTTTATAAGTACTTTCATATACATTTTTATCCATTGAATACTATTTAATATGTATTGAAAACCTGTATTGTATTTTTATGCCATGTTGTTCCTTAGACACTAATATGATATACATTTTGATTTATTTTCTAATTTTCTATTGAAATTCGGGACCATTCGGAGGAGATAAGGTGGCAGGAAGTCCTCTTCTTGCTTGCTTCCAGGGTTCCATCATTTTTATTTTTTATATTTATTTTTATTTCATTTTTTTTCAATAAAGTATAAAATACTTTTTAATATATTTATTATATATTTTTCATATTTTTTAAATAATTGGTTTAGTGATAAGAAAGTATTTGCTTTTTGAATATTTATAGAGCCTTTGGGAAAAAAAGCTGACATCCCGTGACACCAGACCAAATTTGTCCTAATAACAAGGAGTTAATACTACTTGCCAAACATATAGGAATATGCAATTAAATACATCTGGTAGACATCTGTATCAATAAATGGGGAAAAAAAAACACAATTGAACAATTAAATATGGCTGCTGGCCATGTGTCCCTAGGTTGCTAGGAAACCGCAGCATATATACATTTAGAAGTGTAGCAAGATGGCGCAGCTCCTGATGACGTTGATGCAACGAAACACGTGGGGCAGAGCTTCCAGTGTCAGTGTGTCACTTCTGGTTTCTGTCCTTGGAGTGCATTTGCATCCTGGACTTCCTGTTCTGTCCAAAACAAAATGTACATAGGTCTTACCAGTGAGGTGGTAACCTTTGTTGGTAAATACATTAAAATGAAATTGCATAATATGGGTGGAAAATGTTTTTTCTAATATGAATTCAATGCAAGGTCTTCCTTAGATACACCGTAATATGGAAGCTTCTAAGATATGTTTGTATGAGTTTCACACTAGGAATGACCATGATAGGTAACATCTGGGATATACAGTGCCTTGTGAAAGTATTCGGCCCCCTTGAACTTTGCGACCTTTTGCCACATTTCAGGCTTCAAACATAAAGATATAAAACTGTAATTTTTTGTGAAGAATAAAAAACAAGTGGGACACAATCATGAAGTGGAACGAAATTTATTGGATATTTCAAAACTGAACAATTGGACGTGCAAAATTATTCAGCCCATTAAGTTAATACTTTGTAGCGCCACCTTTTGCTGCGATTACAGCTGTAAGTCGCTTGGGGCATGTCTCTATCAGTTTTGCACATCGAGAGACTGAAATTTTTGCCCATTCCTCCTTGCAAAACAGCTCGAGCTCAGTGAGGTTGGATGGACAGCTTTTGTGAACAGCAGTTTTCAGTTCTTTCCACAGATTCTCGATTGGATTCAGGTCTGGACTTTGACTTGGCCATTCTAACACCTGGATATGTTTATTTGTGAACCATTCCATTGTAGATTTTGCTTTATGTTTTGGATCATTGTCTTGTTGGAAGACAAATCTCTGTCCCAGTCTCAGGTCTTTTGCAGACTCCATCAGGTTTTCTTCCAGAATGGTCCTGTATTTGGCTCCATCCATCTTCCCATCAATTTGTAACCATCTTCCCTGTCCCTGCTGAAGAAAAGCAGGCCCAAACCATGATGCTGCCACCACCATGTTTGACAGTAGGGATGGTGTGTTCAGGGTGATGAGCTGTGTTGCTTTTACGCCAAACATAACGTTTTGCATTGTTGCCAAAAAGTTTGATTTTGGTTTCATCTGACCGGAGCACCTTCTTCCACATGTTTGGTGTGTCTCCCAGGTGGCTTATGGCAAACTTTAAACTACACTTTTTATGGATATCTTTAAGAAATGGCTTTCTTCTTTTAAACTGACCTCTGAGACTATCACAGTGCAGGTGCATTTAAATGGAGACTTGATTACGCAGATGGATTCTATTTATCATCATTAGTCATTTAGGTCAACATTGGATCATTCAGAGATCCTCACTGAACTTCTGGAGAGAGTTTGCTGCACTGAAAGTAAAGGGGCTGAATAATTTTGCACGCCCAATTTTTCAGTTTTTTATTTGTTAACAAAGTTTGAAATATCCAATAAATTTCGTTCTACTTCATGATTGTGTCCCACTTGTTAATTCTTCACAAAAAATTACAGTTTTATATCTTTATGTTTGAAGCCTGAAATGTGGCAAAAGGTCGCAAAGGGGGCCGAATACTTTCGCAAGGCACTGTACATAGGCAGGGAAAAATCTTGGATGGTCAGATTGTTTCCAATAATAAGACATAAAACTCCCTTTTATGTCAGCCTGTGACCTTGGTCCCTTAAGATTGCCAACAGTCGTCCCTTGTCTTAGCTGACCACTTACTAGCAATGCCAATATACATGTCTAATATGTGTGTACTCCAAGGAAACTAGCAGCTGTTCTCAGCCTACAAAGGTACTCGCACATCTGTTCCATCCTGAAATGGCTTGAAAAGGAAGAGTTCACTACAAACTGAACTGGTGTTTCTATAACCAAACCAGAAGAGACCATAAATTGCATTGTTATTCCTTAAAAAAAAGTATATTTTCCACTGAGTACAAATATTTGTGTAGAATACAAAGAACATCATAATAGCAAAGCCAATAGGTTTGAGAAAGCAGCTGCAAATGATTACATCACACCATAAACTAACATTACCGAAAAAAACACCAAAGGAAAAACAAGAAAACCCACTGGATTTGTATACTCTGGAAAATCATTTTTTTTATCTTACTGTAAAAAGGGAACACATGCTTGAACAAAGAGAGACCTTAGAATTCAACTTCACCACTCAAAGTTCCAATAAAGGGTCAGTCCAACCCAAACTGATATTTCAGCTTTTAGTAGATACTGGAGAGGTAAACCGCCTGACATTTTTATTATCTCTCAGGTACATTATTGGTGACATGTCTGCACTTGTAGTCTCAGGTCTGTTCATCTGCTGTGGCTGTAATGATGGATTTTACCTCCTCGCAAAGGATTTGTTTTATATTATGGAGAATATAACAGAAGATACTACTGTAGATCACACAAAGGTGGACACCCAACATTTTAAGGTAAACAGAAATATTGTCAGGGAATTATATCAGAAAGGTAATATTAATGTATACAAGTAAATGAGATGTCAGAGACTGAGTGGAACCTTGTAGGCTTCACATATAACTTAAATATCACTTTTGGGATGATTGGCCTTTTAAATAATGATCTCAAACCATTATAAGCTTTGTTAAAGTTACAATAGTTAAGGTACGTGTGGCGGACCTCCTGGCACCCATCCTGGATGCCTCCACCAAGATACAGCTTCCTCCATGCTGGAACTAGGAACCAAGTATTAAAGCTGAGAATTGCACCCAATAACTAGACAACATTTTGCTTAAGTGCAACCTGGAACTGACTATATGTAAATTCACACAGAGTTTATATCACACAAAATTGGGTAAGAGTGTGATCGCATTGTCCTAAACAATGCAAACTGTAAACAGTAACATTAGTGCATCTAATAACCAGCTAACATAAACATAAACAGTAAGCTAAACAACAGCTAGAAACTAACAGCTAACAGTGATCTAATCAAACAGTAATCTAATTAACATAAACATATAAACATCCCACAATAGTTTGGTAACGAGGTGAAGTGGACACAATACTAGCAGACAGACAGAAACAATAGATGACTCGATTAACAATGGGGATTGGAGGCACACAATGGGGAATTATACAATGAGAGAAGGACACCTTAACCACTTCTGGACCAGAAGGATTTGCCCCCTTAATGACCAGTCCATTTTTTGCGATTCAGCACTGTGTTACATTAACAGACAATTGCTCAGTCATGCGACGCTTTACCTAAATAACATTGATGTCCTTTTTTTTTTTACCACAAATAGAGCTTTCTTTTGGTGGTATTTGATCACCTGTGCGATTTTTATTGTTTGCGCTATAAACAAAAAAAAAAGCGACAATGCTGAGAAAAAACAATATTTGTCACTTTCTGCTATATAACATTCTAAAAAAAAATTTAAAACTCAATTTTTTTCATGCTTTTAGGCCAATTTGTATTCTATTTTTGGTTAAAAAAAAATTGCAATAAGTGTATTTTGATTGGTTTGCACAAATTGGTTTGGTTTGTAGACGCTGTGAAGAGCCTACAAACTAGGGGAAAGATTTATGTCATTTTTATTTATTTTTTGATTTTTTACTAGTAATGGCGGCGATCTGTGATTTTTAGGAGGACTGCAACATTGCAGGGGACAGATCGGACCCCTAACTGACATTTTTGACACTTGGGGGGGGGGGGGACCAGTGACATTACTACAGTAATCAGTGCTAAAAATATGCACTGTTACTGTAATAATGACACTGGCAGGGAAGGTGTTAACCCAGGGGTGATCAAAGGGTTAATTGTGAGCCTAGGGGAGTGTTTTCTAACTGGTAGGGGGAATGGGCTTGTGGAATCAACAGAGAGACCTGGGATCCTATATAGGAGGACCACAGGCGCTCTATGATCATTTCAGAAAGAACAACGGTCTGCTGTGTTTACAACAGCTGACCGGTGTTCTCTCTCAGTGTGGAGCGATCGTGGTTGCCCTGCTGCCTAACTGGGGCATGTGCGCGCTGCTGGTGGCGTGTGCTCGCCCACAGGAGTGCTCCCGTGAACCACCGTACAGGTACGGCAATTCGCGCAGCCGAGCCAGCCTGCCGCAGTATATATGCGGCGGGCATTCAGGAGGTGGTTAACAAACAGATTACACATAACTGCAGGAGACATCAGCATCAGCTTGTTTGAAGCTGATTATAATCTTCTGCTTAGAGTCTCTGAGTCTAGGAGGGTAGGTTTAAGCAATCAGTGCTGTAATTGGCACAGAGGCCCCTAAATCTCTATCCAGGTCCTAGATTCCCAGAGTCTGTGTGTTTTCTGGGAGACACGGACCCAAATCTAAAGCAAAGTGACTCCAAAGATTCCCCAGGCACACACCTTCCAAAGAATCGAGCCCCCCTAAAAGCCAGGGCCCATAGTCAATAGGCAAGAGTCAACCCTGCACAGAGCCGGTACAAGGGCGGGGCAGAAGGGGCGGGTGCCCTGGGCGCTAACATTTATTGGAGAGAGGGGGGGCGCCACTGCTGGACAACTTCTTTCACACACTTGTTGACTGTGTGAGTGTAAATTATTGCTGGCCGCCAGCCGCTATCTGCCTGCAATGTGCCGAGTGCGCTCCTCCTGCACTCAGCACAGCCTGAATCCTTCTGTTCTACTTCTTCTTCTGTCAGGGGAGCGGAGAAAACACCCCCCCCCCCTAACAGGCGCTCAGTAGTCTGTCCCGGCTGTGACGTCAATGAGTACAGAGCGCTCTCCTCCTGCTTGAGCCACTACCTCGAGGAGCCATGGAAGAGAGGAGAAAGTGAAAGTGAAAGCAGAAAAGCACATCCACAGCCTGGCACTGTGTCTCTGCCTGTCTGCAGCAGCGTGAGTGAAGCCTGCCTGCCCTGGTGAAGAAGTGAACTATTCAGATGGAGGGAGGGGGGTCTGTCTGTCTGGCTGAGAGCAGGTAAGTGGGGGGGGGGGGCTGTCTCTCTGGCTCAGAGCAGGTAAACTCTTTAGATTAGTGGGGGGGGGGGGAGGGTCTGTCTGGCTAAGAGGAGGAGGTGAATAGGTGAACAATTTAGATTAGTGGGGGGGGGGGGGTCTGCCTGGCTGAGAGCGGGTCAACTATTTTGATTAGTGGGGGGGGGGGGGGGTTCTGGCTGAGATGAGTTGTCTAGTGGTGATGAGTCTCTGTTGTAATGTGTAAAATCAACCTATATGGAGCAGGTGGTGGTGGTAAATTTCAAGATAAAGGGATATAAAGATAAAAAGAGTAAATGTAAAATCTTATATGTGGCATATATACTACCAATATAAATGTAATGTACCTATGTACATATGCTGCTGTGAAGCAGATGTGACCTAAGTGCAAAAAGTGCTAAGTGCAGCAGGTGTGGTCACCCAAAATATTTTTTGCAAAAAAGAGCACCTTAATATTTCCTTATGGACTTTGCACCACTCTAAGAGTTTTTGGACACTTTCTGCACTAATTTATGATTGCACGTTTCACCAATTGTTAGATTGGCATATATTTATGGTCGGATCTACATATATTTAGTTATATTTATTTTATATTGCTGTATTTGCTTATATTTATTTATACCGCTGGATTTGCATATATTTATTGCTGGATTTGCATATATTTATTTATACTCACTTATATGCGGGGCATATATATTTTTATAACCCCGTACACAATTTGACACTCTATAGGTGGTACTGACATTCTGGACTCATATGTGCATCCGTACACTTTATAAACCATTTATTACTACGCATTGCACAATATCGCACTAGGCACTAATTATTACATTAATATATGTATTTTATCATTTTAGACTATTTTTGAGGCTAGCACTAAATTTATATACAACTACGGACACATATATATACATTTTTTACTTTACAGATTTATTTTGGGTGATTACACCTGCTGCACTTAGCACTTTTTGCACTTAGGTCACATCTGCTTCACAGTGGCATATGTACATAGGTACATTACATTTATATTGGTAATATATATGCCACATATAAGATTTTACATTTACTATTTTTATCTTTATATTTCTTTATCTTGAAATTTACCACCACCACCTGCTCCATATAGGTTGATTTTACATATTACAACAGAGACTCATCACCACTAGATAACTCATCTTATTTATTTGCTCCACCTTCTATATCTGGCAGCGCCAATCACTTCCCCTTTTTTACAAATATATCTGATACATCCTTTTTTAGGGCTGTATTTTTTGAAGTGGGCTGCAGCCAAGTCTGTCTCTTAGTTTTATCTTAAGCGTGGATATTTTGGGGTTTTTATTCTGTCTGAGATGAGGTCAGCTATTTAGATTAGGGTTGGAAGGGGGGGGGGGGCTCTGTCGGGCTGAGAGCAGGTCAACTATTATTTAGATTGGGGGGGGTCTAGCTGAGAGGAGGAGGTTAACCAATTGTATTTAATTTGTATTGTTTTAAGTATTTTCTTGTTTTGAAACTACATTGATTCTTATATTACACCCACGACAGGGACGGGATTGGGGACGGGGGGGGGGGGGGGCGCAGTTTGCCATCTTCGCCCTGGGCACCAAATGACCTTGTCCCAGCCCTGACCCTGCAGTCCCCTCCACAAGCCCATGTCCTGGTTGGGTCTGTATGATCGAAAAGAGATGATCGCACTCCGATGTAAAATCAAACAGGAGTGTATTTATTCCACATCAAAAAATAGGCATAACTTCAAAACTTCAAACTGTGAGTACAAGGACAAAAAAGGTAGACGCGTTTCACGACTGGAAATGTCGCTTACTCATTACCAAGTTCATTCTGAATGTGCACAGACCATAGATAAAAATACATATGCAGCTGAGAATAATCAAGTTAATTAGATGTTCATTGGAGTGAACCGCTGCTAAATATCCATGGTCTGATTGCATGAACAGAATGGCCCCAATCAAGACCAAACCAAACACATAATAGTGATTGAATTTAAAAAAATACAAATATTAAAATATGCAGGTCAAAAATATGCAGATCAGAAATATAAATGATCACTGTGACACACAAAACATTACCATATACTCCACATAAATATATTACCTCCATGTATGTCCATATTTGTATATTGTTAAATACAAAAGAAAATACATTTTGGTTGGGTCTGTCCCAGTATGATTATTGTTTTAAGAAAAAAAGTATTTTGGGCCTTTTCTGTCCCCTTTAAAATAACTCAACACACAGCCATTAATGTCTAAACAACTGGCAACAAAAGTGAGTACACCCCTAAGTGAAAATTTCCAAATTGAGCCCAATTAGCCATTTTCCCTCCCTGGTGTCATGTGACTCATTTGTGTTACAAAGTCTCAGGTGTGAATGGGGAGCAGGTGTGTTAAATTTGGTGTTATCGCTCTCACTCTCTCATACTGGTCACTGGAAGTTCAACATGGCGCCTCATGGCAAAGAACTCTCTGAGGATCTAAAAAAAAAGAATTGTTGCTCTACATAAAGATGGTCTAGGCTATAAGAGTATTGCCAAGACCACGGTGGCCAAGACCATACAGCGGTTTAACAGGACAGGTTCCATTCAGAACAGGCCTCGCCATGGTCGACCAAGGGAGTTGAGTGCATGTTCTCAGCTTCATATCCAGAGGTTGTCTTTAGCAATTAGACGTATGAGTGCTGCCAGCATTGCTGCAGATATTGAGAGGGGGGTCAGCCTGTCAGTGCTCAGACCATACACCGCACACTGCATCAAACTGGTCTGCATGACTGTTGTCCCAGAAGGAAGCCTCTTCTAAAGATGATGCATAAGAAAGTCCGCAAACAGTTTGCTGAAGACAAGCAGACTAGGGACATGGATTACTGGAACCATGTGCTGTGGTCTGATGAGAGCAAGATAAAGGTATTCGGTTCAGATGATGTAAAGCGTGTGTGGCGGCAACCAGGTAAGGTTGACAAGTGTGTCTTGCCTAAAGTCAAGCATGGGGGTGGGAGTGTCATGGTCTGGGGCTGCATGAGTGCTGCTGGCACTGGGGAGCTACAGTTCATTGGGGGAACCATGAATGCCAACATCTACTGTGACATACTGAAGCAGAGCACAATCCCCTCCCTTCGAAGACTGGGCCACAGGGCAGTATTCAAACATGATAACGACCCCAAACACACCTCCAAGACGGCCACTACCGTGCTAAAGAAGCTGAGGGTAAAGGTGATGGACTGGCCAAGCATGTCTCCAGAGCTAAACCCTATTGAGCATCTGTGGGGCATCCTCAAACAGAAGGTGGAGTAGCGCAAGGTCTCTAACATCCACCAGCTCCATGATGTCATCATGGAAGAATGGAAGAGGACTCCAGTGGCAACCTGTGAAGCTCTGGTGAACTCCATGCCCAAGAGGGTTAAGGCAGTGCTGGAAAATAATTGTGGCCACACAAAATATTGACACTTTGGGCTCAATTTGGACATTTTAACTTAGGGGTGTACTCACTTTTGTTGCCAGCGGTTCAGACATTAATGGCTGTGTGTTGAGTTATTTTGAGGGGACAGCAAATTTACACTGTTATACAATCTGTACACTCACTACTTTACATTGTAGAAAAGTATAATTTCTTCAGTGTTGTCACATTAAAAAAGATATAATAAAATATTTGCACAATGTGAGGGGTGCACTCACTTTTGTGAGATACTGTACTGTATATCTGAAAAGAAGCATATATAATCATTATATCCCTCACCAGTGGGACACTAGCAATTTATTAGTATTTTTTTATGAACAATCATTAACAATGTTAATGAAAGGCGTTGAGTTATTGTCAAGGTCTTACCTTGCCCTCTTGTTGGCAGCCATCTTGGACATGTTTAGACTGCTGCCTCTTTTAAACTCTGATTGCATCATCACTTGTCTGCTGCTTGGGTGTCACATAGTGATGATGCTGCACACCTGACTATATTAATCACCTGATGGGTTGCAGTCCCTGCCCTTGCCTTTGTGCTCCAAGGTGCATTGCTGCTAGCAGTCTTCTGTTCTCCGTGTTCCTCAGTGTCTGACCAGGCTTGGCTGACGACTCTCCTGGCTCTCGACCCCGCATCGGCAGATGAACCGGCATCGGCAGACTACCTGCTTCTGGACCTGACCCCGGTTTGGATGACTAACGGTTTCTGAACTTGACCCCGGTTTGGATGACTAACAGTTTCTGGACTTGACCCCGGCTTGCATGACCACCTGCTTCCTGGACTTGACCCCAGCTGTTCCTGATCTCGCTCCTTTCTCTTGCTGTGCATTTATTGTTGTTTGCTCCAATAAATTGTCTTATTTTACCTGCATCTCCATGTGGTCTGGTTTTCTGGCACCCTGACAGTGATAGAACAGCTGAATTGGAGGTATTGCAAACAAGAACCTTTCTTGTACCATGCTTTTTTTTACAATACGTGTTTCACTATATTATATAATTGGTCAAGAAAATTATGATTTTTTTCCCCATATAGTGTAATCTTTCCATAATTGGACATGTGTTTACCTTCAAAGGCCCACAAAGTTGTCAAGGATGAGGCTATATCCGCCAAAAGGGGGATAATGTTCATGAATATCATGCACAATTATTTGTTGATTATTGTTTTAGCTATGCCACATGTTTCTGTCTTCCTAAAATGTATATCTGTTACTATATTTTAAGAATGAATTCTCCTTGTCAAGCTTGTGATGGCAAATGAATGTTTTTCAGGCCCCCAGAAAAAACAAGGCCTTGCTCCAGTGTACTGATGGCATCATTTATCAGGTCCAGCTGTATCTTCAGCATCACTAAAATATGTCAAGAGGAGTTCTGCACCCTATGTGGTACAGACAGCGTGGAGTCTGTTCATTCCCAAACTACATCTGTTGCTACATTTGCTGATTTATGATCTGCTGCAACTATCTATAGATACTCCCATGAAACGCTTATGTTTTAAACAAATTAACCTATACATTTTAAGAAAATCTAATGGTGGTTTCTGTGTATTTTCCCATATTTATTAGCAAAGCAGCCTGGGAAAAGACAATACCCTGATCTTATTTTTCATTTTTAGGTATTTCTAGATGAATATTATAAAAAAAAAGTTTTTAAAAAGTGTGAGGACCTCATATGAGTGGTGGTAGGACTGGCAGGAACACAAATATTCTAGCTTGTTTCAGCAGTTATGGAAGACACCAAAGGCTTTATGATTAATGTTTTAGGGAACAATTGGTTGATTTGAAGTCTTTTGTGGATATTTGGATATGTTTGGACTATTTTTTGGAATTCATATGAATTTTTGGACATAAGATTGTTGGACACAAGCATGTTTGAACACCAATTATTATTTGCATACACAATACACAAGTGAATCACATTTATTATCATTACATTTGATGATTGTTTATTAGGATTAAAGTAGAATTATAGGCAAAACTTTTTTCTCATTTTTCAGTAAGGGACGGTTATAACCCGTCAGATTTTTTTTTTTTTTCACCATCTGTGTCCCATTGCAGAGATTTCTCTTAGCCAAACAGGAAGTGAAAGGAAATCCCTGCAAATTAAGGGAATTCCTTGGGGACCCCCAAGTCCTCATTAGAAGATTTCCCCTCTATTACTTTTCTTGAGACAACCCAATATTTGGGATTTTCTTTTACTGTATATACTCGAGTATAAGTCAACCCGAATATAAGCCGAGGCGCCTAATTTTACCACAAAAAACTGGGAAAACTTATTGACTCGAGTATAAGCCTAGGGTGGGAAATGCAGCAGCTACTGGACCCAACTGGACCACCACGAGACCCAAAACAGGGGCTGCGGGCATGGTGCAGGGGCTGTGGATAGGGTACAGGAGATGCAAGGCTGTAAGCATCGTACAGGAGATGCAGGGCTGCGGGCATAGTACAGGAGATGGTACAGGAGATGGTACAGGCGTGGTACAGGAGATGGTACAGGCATGGTACAGGAGATGGTACGGGCATGGTACAGGAGATGGTAAAGGAGGTGCAGACGTCATATGCGCAGTGACGTGTTGGCACAAGGCAGCTCCATTTTTAAATGTAAGGCGCCTCACCGAAATATAAGTGAGACTCCTCCACAGCCCCTGCATCTCCTTAGGGGATGCAGTGCTGCAGGCATAGTACAGTAGATGCAGTGCTGCGGGCATGGTACAGGAGAATCTCCTGTACCATGCCTGCAGCACTGCATCCCCTAAGGAGCTGCAGGGGCTGTGGAGGAGTCTCACTTACCTTTCGGTGAGGCTCCTTACATTTAAAAATGGAGCTGCCTTGTGCCAACACGTCACTGCGCATGTGCCGTCTGCCCAGGAATAGCCGGATGTATACGGGCTTTCCCGAGCTGCGGCGGCACATGCGCACTGCACCGGAGAACAGTTAAGTGGGTCCCTCACTTGAGTATGAGCCGGGAGACCTTTTTCAGCATAAAAACGTATTGAAAAAGTCGGCTTATACTTAAGTATATATGGTACTTTCAATGATAATGGCAAACACGACAAATAGAGAGGATGAATCTCCTTCACCGGGGCACAGACACCAATTAAAACCTAATAGGTTTTCTAGTCCATCTCCACTCTGTCCAAAACTAAAAAAATAAAAGTTTAGTTATACTTTATGTTTTTATACAACATATTATGCTTGTTTTATTTGTAGCAGAACATTTCTTTCTTCACAAAGCGAATAATTGCATTTTTCATTTTGGATAATAGTGTGGTGGAAGTTCCACAATAACCTCCTAAAGACCAATAACCATAATTATGCCCCCGGGGTATGTTGTCTAAAGCCTAGTACACATGGGCAGAATATCAGGCGGCATCGGCAGGTTCAATAGAAACCGGCCGACATTCGGCCAGTGTGTATGGCAGTCAGTCTGACAGAAGTCGGCCATCCGGCCAGTTTCTGTCGAAGAGTCATGACCGAAAAAGGTCTGTCAGCTCCCAATCAGCTGACCAGAGTGTTCTGGTGTTAGTTAATGTTCTAACATCGGATTGTTAGTACAGCTGCTCCGAGCTGAGCTGTAAAAACTAGTATGTGTACAAGGCTTAAGTCCTACAAATTTCAGTTCCCCCCACTCACAACATGTACACACCGAGTGCATTAAAGTGCATATGCCTGCCGAGAACTGCTGTCAGTTTGACAGCTCAGGTCCTAACCTTTGTTTATATGCTTAGGTATGCTCCTAACTGACACTCGTTAAACCTATCCCAAGGAGACCTCTAATTAAAAAGTAAAATATAGAGATATGGAACTCTCAAAGTCAGTCTGCACAAATTACCCATTAACTTGCCTCCTCTTTTCCACTGTGTATAACCCAGCAATAAAACAACTTTATTTTTACACTGCTTCTTGGCTGGAGCAATGTGTGGTGTAATGTCATGCATAACAAGATGTGAAGTGGGAGAATGATGTATAACACAGCATATAAATTACAGCTTTACATGGTTTTATTCACTTACAGCTTATTTAGCTTGCTGTATGTAGAAAATGATTCCCATGTTACTACAGCTGTGTGTTTCTTAGAACCGCCTAATATAAAATACTGAAACACTGCAGATAGCCATGACACAGGATGATACGTCACTTCTGTACAATGTCAAGAGACCAATGGAGTTAAAAGTAAGCTCAAATATACTGTTGGGAGCAATGGAAAATGTGTTGGGTGATTGAATTATAACTCTTACTCCATTCCATTACTCTATTTCCTTCTACTTCTAGTGTGGTAACTTTTCTTTTGCCTGGGACCATAATATAATTTTGTGGAAACTTTAGCTACTCTACACTCACCTATGCCATATGCTGTTTTTGTTGGCTAATCTGCCAGTAGTCCTGCTTTATAGCAAGCTCAGAGGCAGGTAATATAAGGACAAATCTATGGTAGTAATGCCTTCAGCGGGTATACCTGCCTTCCTGTGCACTAATCTGAGCACTGATCATATATACCACTAACAACATTACCTCTGTTTATGCCATCACAGAAACTTTGCAATGATCTCATAAATATTCATTAAACCAGAAGCAGCTTTCATCAGGAACAGACTTCCATTTGACTCACATCCAACCATTAGTAAACTCGGAGTAAGTTTTGCCATGAAATGCAAGCATATGGAGACTGTTTATATTATAAACACCACGTACATATATCATCCAAGTGGATATCACTGTGCAGTGGGTACACATAATCTTATAGGGTTCATTCAAATGTCAAACAAGGACTAATAATATCCCACAAAAGGTTTTTTGGAGTAATATTGGAAGTCTGTATGTGTTGCTTGTCTATACACCTGTTTGCATGATCAGGTTGATCTTTATTAGTTCATTATATTTGCTTAATGCATATACAGTATGTGCAAAACGCAACATCAATGATCCTTTCCATGAGCATTGTGTCACCTTGCATCACAGTGTTAAACTTCAATAGGACATTGTGTAGTATTCATATACAGTATATACAAGGATTATATATACCCATCGCAGCATGTATATGCAAAAATAATCCACAGCAATATACAGTATATATATATTTATATATATACCGTATACATATATATACACCGTATACACACATATATATATATATATATATATATATATATATATATATATATATATATTGCTCAAAAAATTCAAAGGAACACTTTTTAATCAAGAGTATCAGAGTATAGCTAACATCAAGTCAAATATACTCCTGGGATATTGATTGTGTCAGTTAAGTAGCAGAGGGGGTTGTTAATCAATTGCTGCTTTGGCGTTAATGAAATTAACAACAGGTGCACTAGATGGGCAACAATGAAACAACCCCCAAAACAAGTATGGTTTTACAGGTGGAGGCCACTGACATTTTTTTTCCCCTACTCATCTTTTCTGACTGTTTTTCACTAGTTTTGCATTTGGCTAGGGTCAGTGTCACTACAGATAGCATGAGGCAATACCTGGACCCTATAAAGGTTGCACAGACAGTCCAACTGCTCCAGGATGGCACATCAATACGTGCCATTGCCAGAAGGTTTGCGGTGTGTCCCAGCACAGTTTAAGAGCATGGAGGAGATTCCAGGAGATAGGCAGTTACTCTAGGAGAGCTGGAAAGGGCTGTGGAAGGTGCTTAACCCATCATCAGCTCCTTTGTGCAAGTAGAAACAGGATAAGCACTGCCAAAGCCCTACAAAATGACCTCCAGCAGACCACTGGTGTGAATGTCTTTGACCAAACAATAAGAAACAGACTTCATGAGGGTGACCTGAGGGTCCAACATCCTCTAGTGAGCCCTGTGCTCCCTGCCCGACACCATGGAGTTTGATTGGCATTTTCCATTGAACACCAGAAGTGGCAGGTCCGCCACTGGCGCCCTGTGCTTTTCACAGATGAGAGAAGATTCACCTTGAGAACATGTGACAGACGTGAAAGGGTCTGTAGAAGCCGTGGAGAATGTTATGCTGCCTGTAACATCATTCAGCATGACCGGTTTGGTGGTGGGTCAGTGATGGTCTGGGGAAGCATATCCATGGAGGGACACACAGATATCTACAGGCTAGACAATGGCACCCTGACTGCCATTAGGTATTGGGATGAAATCCTTTGATCCATTGTTAGACCCTACACTGGTGCAGTGGGTCCTAGGTTCCTACTTGTGCAAGACAATACCAGGCCTAATGTAACGAGAGTATGCAGTAATTTCCTGGAGGATTCAGGAATTGATACCATTGAATGGCTAGTCTGACCTAAATCCATTAGAACACCTCTGGGACATTATGTTTGGTCCATCCGATGCCACCAGGTTGCACCTCAGTTTGTTCAGAAGCTCAATGATACCCTGGTCCAGATCTGGAAGGAAATACCTCAGGACACCATTCGTCGTCTCATTAGGAGCATGCCCCAACATTGTCAGGCATGCTTACAAGCACGTGGGGGCCATACAAACTACTAAGTACCATTTTGAGTTGCTGCAATGAAATTTCAGCAAAATGGACTAGACTACTGCATCATTTTTTTACTTTGATTTTCAGGGTGTCTTTGAATTCAGCCCTCTGTAGGTAGATCATTTTCATTTCCATCAAACAATGTGGCATTCTTTTGTTCCTCACACATTACCCAGTTCATATGAGTATAGATATCCAGCATGATATGTTTCCCCATTGAGATCTGATGTGTTTTCAAAGTGTTCCTCTAATTTTTTTGAGCAGTGTATATATTATGATTGCATTCTCATTGGTGCTATATATATATGTATTATCTTTTCAGTCATCTTATACAGGGCCCTGCTTGTTTTTTTATTTTTATTTATCTATATTTAAATATTTATTTTGCATATACGTATGTTTCATATAGATAAGGCTAGTAACACTATTTGGAATATTGGTCTGTTTGATTATGCTTATTTGTCCATGTTGAGGAGTGTTAGTGAGATTCTGAGGTGTTAATGTCTATTCATTTGGTAAATGCCTTTTAGTGCTGCTGCCACTTTGACTTTTATTTATTGTACACTTAATATATCTGTGGTGCAAATGTGAGCCTGTATTACACTTCATTAATTACAGAATATGCTAAACGACCTGTAGGTTAATGCATGTAAAAATAATATTTCTTATTACTTTATTTCTGCATATTTACATGCAGGCAAGTTGCTCAGCAAATTGGGCAGTGCAGAGGTTGAAACAAACGATACAATTGGAAGGGGTCCTTACAAGGATGACCTTTTATTCATGTGGTTAAAATCCACAAAACCTCATGTGAACCTGTGTGGCAGTGCTTTTATGCCATACATAACAATACTAAGTACTATAAAAAAAACTGTGTCACTATGTGCTTAACCACTTGCCGACTGCTCACGTTGCTGCTACTGCAGCAGAGCGGCTCGGCTGGGTCCAGCGACCTAGTCGCTGGATTCCTCCCTCTCAGACACAGCTGGAGTCGGGCCTGGGGAGGAGAGGCGGTGATTACCACCGTTCTTCCCCGATCGTCCGGGAAAGAGAGAGGAAATCCACCCGCTTGTGTAAACAAAGCGGGCAGATCTCCTCTGTGACAGGCAGGGACAGATCACAAGATTCAGCTGAACCTGCGATCTGTGTCTGTGTCACACAATCCCCTCCCCCCACACACGTCAGTGAGCATGAGGCACACATTTAACCCCTTGATCACCAACAGTGTTAGCCCCTTCCCTGCCAGTGTCATTATTACAGTAACAGTGCATATTTATAGCACTGATTACTGTAGTAATGTCACTGGTCTCCCCAAAAGTGTCAAAAATGTCAGTTAGGGGTCCAATCTGTCCGCCCCAATGTCGCAGTCTCGCAAAAAAAATTGCAGATCACCGCCATTACTAGTTAAAAAAAAAAAAAAAAACAATAAAAATGACAAATCTTTCCCATAGTTAGTAAACGCAATATTTTTTGCGCAAACCAATCAAAATATGCTTATTGTGATTTTTTTTTTACCAAAAATATGTAACAAAAAACAAATTGACCTAAAATGTTAAAAAATTTTGATTTATACATTTTTTTTGGGGAATGTTATATATCATAAACAAGCAAAAAATTGGGGGAGCAAACCCTGAACATGTATATCTAAAGCCGGTGCAGCTATGGACCAAGCAACATGTATGTTAAAAAAGAATAGCGCAACCATGCAAAAAGAAATGACTATTAAATATGGAGACAATCCATAAATAAAAATGGGGGTTTAGTCCCACCATATGGCCATATCGTGCTCAAGCCCACCACTGCGTCAAAGTACCCCATTATCAGTGGGTCCTACACTATCCATAGAAAAGGGGTGAATCCAGCCTCTCCAACCCTTGGAGACAACACTCCTTGCTGGGATGGATGTGCTAATGCACTACAAAGGACTCCTCCTGTATTTACTTGATGGTGGACTCTGATAGAGTACAGGTGTGGTTGAGCATCCCACCCCCCACACACACCTGTACTCTATCAGAGTCCACCATCAAGTAGATACAGGAGGAGTCCTTTGTAGTGCATTAGCACATCCATCCCAGCAAGGAGTGTTGTCTCCAAGGGTTGGAGAGGCTGGATTCACCCCTTTTCTATGGATAGTGTAGGACCCACTGATAATGGGGTACTTTGACGCAGTGGTGGGCTTGAGCACGATATGGCCATATGGTGGGACTAAACCCCCATTTTTATTTATGGATTGTCTCCAATGTTATATATCAGAATGTGAAAAATATTTATTTTTTTTCAAAATTGTCGCTCTTTTTTAAAAAAAATTAAAAATCGCACAGGTGATCAAATACCACCAAAAGAAAGCTCTATTTGTGGGGAAAAAAGGACATAAATTTAATTTGGGTACAGTGTCGCATGACCGCGCAATTGTCCTTTAAAATAACGCATTGCCGAATCGCAAAATATAGCCTGGTCAGGAATGGGGTAAAATCTTCCGGTCTTAAAGTCGTTAAAAATACGCTCATTGAGAATTGTTTTGTCAAAGACATGTAGCTAAATACATTTTGGCCTAAATATATGACAAAAATTGAATATATTGGATATTTTTTAACTGTCAAAGAAGAAAATGTAAATTTTTTTGCCAAATTTTCGCTCTTTTTTTATTAATATCGCAAAAAATGAAAAGCGCAGAGGTGATCAAATACCACCAAAAGAAAGCTCTGTTTGTGGGAAAAAAAGGACGTAAATTTAGTTTGGGTACGGCGTTGCATGACCGCGCAAGTGTCAGTTAAAGTTGCGCAGTGCCAAGTTGAAAACAGTGTCCTGGACGTTAAGCAGGAAAATCCTCCGGTCTTAAAGTGGTTAAAAGTACTAAGCTAAGCCCTCCCTTTACAAAAAAACAGATGCATATTTACCATTCCAGCAGCCTGCATTTTAAAACTCCACCATGTTGCAGTTCTCTGGCCACTGCAGTAAACCTACTCTTTTGGCCGTGCCGAACACCTGCTCCCCTCTCTTTGCTTTGGTCCCTTACACTGTGAACCCTGACCTCAATCCTTTTGAACACTTTTAGAAATATGCAAAGAAACCCTGATTGTGAGCCAGATCTTCTCATCTAGCATCAAATGTTCTTGGCTGAGTGAATAAAGATTTCCACAAACATGCTTCAAAAGTTTATGGAAAGCCTTCTCGGAAGAGTTATAGCTAAATACTGCTGCTGTCATACAACCCATTTTTGCTGCTCTACCCCCCATTCCTTCTGCCACACCACCTTTTCTTGCCACCATAAAGCCCATTTCTGCTGCCATACTGCCTGTTCCTTCTGCAACACTGCTCAATTCTGCCTCATTGCTGCCCTTTCAGGCCGTTATACTGCCCATGCTTGCTATCATACCACCCATTACTGCTGCCACAACACCCATTCCAACTACCATACTGCCTTTTTGTGCCATCATAATTCCCATTCCTGCTACCATACAACCCATTCCAGCTGAAATACAACTGATTTCTGCAGCCAAACACCCATTGCTGCTGCTATACCACATGTTCTGCTTCCATACTACTCATTCCTGCTGCCATACAGCCCATTCTTGTATTAGAAAGACTAATCAAAGAAATCTGTGTAAAATTCGTAATGCTAAAAGGAGTACAGTAAGACTGTCCAAAATAAAAACAAAAACTCATTTACTGAAGACATTAATATTCTAAAAACAATATATATTTTATTAGAGCAGAAGTGACTTATTATTTAGTATTTACAGAAGATTTCTGCTGGTGCCAAAACATAAAAAAGTAGATTGCACACATGTAGACTGCGGTATTAAGCACAACAGCAAGGCAAACATATGGATAGTTAATGCTTAAGTGTTATAAACCATTCCAAATGCTATTTATGGGTACTGTGCTTAGCATAATTCATTCAGGAAGTAAAATATTTTGAAGCTATTTTATTGTCTTTGTGTATTGATTTTATGGAAAGAATTTTAGGAATGGAGATGTCTTGTCTTGGGAATGTGAGCCATTTTAATGTGTTTTTTGCAGGTAGGCCTCAGACAATATTGCTTGGTAGGAAGCTATGCGCTTCTTCAAAACATAAGCTCTTCGTTGGTTAGTAAAGTTCAACTTTGGCATTAGGATACACAGCCACAACATCGTATCCCTCAGGAGGCTTCACTCTCTCCTTGGCGTGAGTCTCACAGTACAGCTGCTCTTCAATAAAGAAATATCCCCTTTGTTTCAGGTTCAGCCCACAGTCGTCACACATGAAACATTCTGGATGGTAGAGCTTGTCGCGAGCCTTGACTATTGTACCACTAAATAAGAAGAAAGATAAATCACTTATTAATACACTACTCATACAAGATTAAAAAAAAGCCTTTTGTTAAGCAGAGCCTGCAAGCATGCCTTTAAGTGTCATAAACTCCTCTACCCCCCCCCACCCTTCATATCACTATTACCTATACTACCTCTACCCTACACCACTACACCATGCTTTAATTCACCAAGGAATTTTCTGTACACCAATAAAATAGTAAATTAATATAAAATGACCGAGTGCTGTTTGGCCATGGAGGTTTTGCATATCACAATTGTTACCCGTTTAGTTAGATCCTTTTTTTACCAACAAATCTTTAATATTATTTTTTATGAGCCTGAGTTTAATGTGAATTGCGTGAAGGGAGAAAATTTATTTTAATGGGCTGACTAAGGTACCCAAAGCAAAAAACGTAAGTATATACATTGCAAGCACACCAAGATAATGTCAAAACATTTATAAAGATGATCAACACAAAGTGGTAAGGTGAAATATTTTGGAGCCACGCAGGGCCCCTTTATCAAGCTTGTGATAGAGTACATAATACAGCAAAATAATTTAACAAGCCATCCACCAATCAAAAACCAGTGTAGGAAGCCACCCCCTGAGCTCTGTCATCATATGACATCATAAAATCTGCCAAAAGTAACAAAATACCAGAGTAAATAATCCTGCCTAACCATACTTTGTGTCTTATAACCTACATGTTGACCAAAGTGACAAATGCAGGCACTGGGTAATATGTACGGTGGATAATGGGCAGCATGGCAAGGTAAATATTATAAACCATTGCATCGTGCACTGTTTCTAGGTGACCAGACAGTGAAACCATGCAAAAAAGGTGCATGTAGGGCCCATTCACACCAGCCCTGTCCACTTTAGTGCATTAAAATGCCCATTTACTTCATACAACCCTGAAACGCTTCACTTCCTGCTACTACCCTAAAATATATACACTCAGAAGGTGTTCTGCAGTGCATCCTATTAACATGCAGTACCATGCTTACAGTAAGCCATGCAGTAAACCATGCATGCCTGCATCACTTTGGCATGAATGGGCCCTTACTATTCTTTGTTACGTGCATCTTGGCTGCCCTGCACATCCATAGGCAAGGTGCACTGGAGTGCCATTATGAACTAATGGCACTGCAGCACACTAACATTCAATAAAGACTTAAAAAAAAAAAAAACTAAACTCATGAACATAATGTATTATGGCATGTGCCCTTTTCAGCATTCCCTGTAATACAATAAATCTATACGATCGCAGAGATCTCCAGCATCATTGTGGGTTTCATTCTGTGCGGGCAGCAAGCCAGCCAGTCAGCAAGAATGCAATGTTTTTAGAGTGTCTTGCCACATACAATAACATAGCATACTGGAATAAAGGATAGTATCTAGTCTGTTCCGAAGCAAAAACAAATTGCCAGAATATTTTGATAATTAGCAAACACCTTCTGCACTCTGCAAGTTGAAAAAAATGAATTTTGCAGTAACTAGCAGGGGCGGTTAGTCAAATTAACAATCTTAGCCAGGATTTTTAGGCCAAACCGACTGAGTGGAGAATTATGTCCAAAGTTAAACAAGGAACAAAGGCTGTAAAGGCTTGACGAATTGATAGCACCAAAAAAAGAAAAAAATGTAAAAGGTACCTATTCTTTCAATAAATGTAATATTAACTGATTTCCCCTGCTCATGCTGTTTATACTCCCTTACATTAAACAGGATCCAGAAGCCACAGCCTTGGCATTCGGGTCCACTTCTCAGTCAGCAGTCCCACGGGACTGTGTATAAACAGCTTTTATCAATAAACTGCATATGCACAATACAGTATGGCTCTACTGGCCAAGAGGAGGACTGGATCACCCAGTCTAACGGAGGCCATGGTTTCTGGACAGGGTCACCCACTAGTTTAAGTACAAGGGGGTGCAACTAGCATGAAGTGGGGAGGTTGGGGATTCATTTATTTAAAGATTTAGTTATCCATTAAAGTGAAGGAAGGAGGAGTAAGACAATAAAGGAGTACCAAACTACTGGGAAGAGTTCATATAAGACAAACAGACTCAATTCACCAAGCTTTTCAGCCATGTGATTATTTTGTCTACCTCTTATGGGCTCTTAATTACTAATAATAATAATTTTTACTGTTTAGAAATTATGTCAAAAATTACTTTCTATAGTAATCTCCACCCAATGAATACAAATGTATGGAAGAATTGTTGTAATGCTTCGCTAGTTTATTTATGATCACAGCTATATGATAGGTCCCAGACAATGTTATAGCACAAAATGCTATGCTATGCCAAGGTGCTGCAAGAGGTTTTTTGTGTGCATGAGTTGGTTCAGACATCTTGCAATTCTAGGAGCTAAAAAAGTAAAATCCTGAAAAACAAGAACACTTCAGTCACTGCGAATTCCATAACGATATGGAATATAATATGCAATAATAGAGTATATATTCTGACAGTGTTAGAGGTTTTTGGTATTAAAAAATCATGAAGCTGTTAAGATAAAGTATCTAAGTAGTCCAATCATAGTCGTCAGGGATTAGAAACTGTAAGACAAACTGTAAATTCATTTCTAATGAGGAAAATTAGTATTGATGATTTAATCAATTCCTATTAGAGTGGACCAGGCATGATACTTTCATTTCTTCATGAGCATCTTTTTAACAAAATGGAGCTGATAAAAAATGGTTCTAACATTGTCAGTCCCTAGACAGAGGAGATGGGGAGACAAAACAACAAAAGCTACAATTTATAT
This sequence comes from Pelophylax lessonae, assembly GCF_965119305.1. Classification (NCBI taxonomy): domain Eukaryota; kingdom Metazoa; phylum Chordata; class Amphibia; order Anura; family Ranidae; genus Pelophylax; species Pelophylax lessonae. The sequence goes on along the minus strand of NC_138771.1, from coordinate 360,092,120 downwards.
ACTGTAGGAATATCATTCAGTGTTATTCCAGGTGTCAGGATCATACTGCGTGTAGCACTGGGGAATCCCTATCTGTACAAAATAAATAAAGGAACAAAATACCTAGTTTATCTTATAGTTACATAGTTAGTCAGGTTGAAAGAAGACACAAGTCCATCTGACATAACCAATAAAAAAAAAAACAAAAAAAAAAACAGCAAAGAAAACTCAACCATACAATCCCATATACACAATCCTATACCCGCAGTTGATCCAGAGGAAGGCAAAAAAACCTCAGCAAAGCATGATCCAATTTGCTACATGCCTCTTATCAGTTTGGTTGCCCTTCTCTGCACTTTCTCCACTACTGGGTGTTCTGGTAGACCCTAAGCTTAATATAAAAAAATATTCTAACATGAATGCATAAATAAACAGTCAGAAATCAGCAGCGCAATCCATAGTATAAAACCGTCTCTATGGATATCTAGAAGTTAAATTCCTCTGGATAGTTCATACAGTATATAATGAGAGTAGCTGAAGTCAGAGAAAGCAGCGATATCCTGGTGAAAGATGAAAGGAAAACATCTCACACTCCGCCACCGATCTGTGTCACCAATCCAATGAAATGGCCACTCACCACAGGAAATTGCCTTCCACTCTCATGGACAGGCAAATTCGCTTTGAAACCTGGATCTTGGTATCCTAGATCCCCGATAAACACTCCTTATCCCTCCTCCACATCCACACAGTAACGATGCGAGTATGAAAAAAAAGAGTAAGCTTCCACTAGTGCAATGATGTTTTTAAAAGTAATAGCATTAATTTAAAACTCAATACGATGCACTCACATGTTCCATAATGAAATAAATCATGTTAAGCTGGATAAAGCTGGTCCTTCTGATCACACCCTCTCCACCCAGGTTATTCATGTCTAGCCTACTCTTTTTTTCATACTCGTATCGTTACTGTGTGGACGTGGAGGAGGGATAAGGAGTGTTTATCGGGGATCTAGGATACCAAGATCCAGGTTTCAAAGCGAATTTGCCTGTCCATGAGAGTAGAAGGCAATTCCCTGTGGTAAGTGGCAATTTAATTGGGATTGGTGACACAGATCGGTGGCGGAGTGCGAGGTGTTTTCCTTTCATCTTTATCGCTGCTTTCCCTGACTTCAGCTACTCCCTACTACTTATTTATGAACTATCCAGAGGGACTTAACTTCTAGATATCCATAGAGACTGTTTTATACTATGGATTGCGCTGCTGATTGTTGACTGTTTATTAAATAAGCATTCATTTTAGAATATTCTTTTATATTATTAAGCTTAGGATCTACCAGAAAACCCAGATCCTTCTCCGCTATGGATTCCCCCAGTTCTACTCCCCCTAGTATGTATGATGCATGCATATTCTTAGCCCCCAAGTGCATAATTTTACATTTATTAACATTAAACCTCATTTGCCCTACAGTTGACCAATGAAACAATGCATTGAGGTCAGCTTGTAAGTTGGAGACATCATGTAAGGAAGTTATTCCACTGCAAAGCTTGGTGTCATCTGCAAAGACTGAAATGGTACTTTTAATCCCAGACCCAATATCATTTATACAGATTTCAAAAAGTAAGGGTCCCAACACTGAACCTTAATCTGTAATCTTATTTTCTAACGTTTTATTAAAAATTCACTGCCAAAACATTCACCATCATTCCTCTATGCATTCAGATTTCACATTCTCTGTATTTATAGGGAAGTGACAATGGGATAGAATGCTAGGAACAAAAGAACACGGAGGAAAAATGGGAGTGCTTTAGAAACATACTAAATAAAGGTATTGGCCAGTGCATTCAACCAGGAAATATGTTTAAAAGAGCTAAAATAAACCCTGGGTGGCTAAACTCCAACATAAAAATGCATATAAAAACCCAAATAAAAGGCCTTCAAAAAATTCAAGGTTGAGGGGTCATTGGCAGCATTCTAATATTACAAAGAATGCAATAAGAAATGTAAGAGCGCAATCAAAGTGCTTAAAATAGAACACGAAAGGTACATAGCGGAAGAGAGTAAAAAAAACCCAAGAAATTCTTAAAGTATATAAAGAGTAAGAAAGTGAGGCAAGGACACATTGGTCCCATAAAGGATGACAAAGGGAATCTGGCTACAAAGGACAGAGAGAAGGTGAAGGTGCTAAATAATGTATTCTCCCCAGTCTTCTCAAAAGAATTGGGGGGGGGGGGTGTACAGTAACCTAGACTGTAATGTTAAAGTTAATAACACGTCACAGGAAACACCCTCATGGGTAACAGAAGACCGACTCAGAACTAGACTTGAAAAACTCAACATAAATAAGTCACAGGGACCAGGTGGCTTACACCCGAGGGTCCTTAAAGAACTCAGCCAGGTGATAGCCAAACCATTGTTCCTAATTTTTATGGATAGTCTACTGATGGGAATGGTACCAGCTGATTGGAAAAAAGCCAACGTGGTAACAATATTTAAAAAAAGGCTGAGATATATCCCTATATATATTAATGTTAACTGTAAGCAAAAAACGCATGCAGGAAATACAAGAACACTTAACTTTAAGAGGGCAAATTTTCCAAGGATAAGGGCTGCTCTCCAGGATTTAGGCTGGGAGGGAATATTGGCATCGATGAGCACAGAATAGAAATGGGAATTTTTCAAAAAGACTTTATGCAAACTCACTGCAAAGTATATTCCCATGGGTAATAAGTTTAAAAGGCTAAAAATAAAAACTATGTGGCTCACAGCAAAAGTTAAAAAAGCTATAGATAAAAAGAAAAGAGCTTTTAAAAAATATAAAAATGAGGGAACACTATCATTGTTTAATTTTTACAAAGAATATAACAGAATATGTAAAAAGGAAATCAGGGACGCAAAAATTCAAAATGAACGACAGATTACAAAAGATAGTAGGAAAAACCCCCAAAAATTCTTCAAATATATTAACAGTAAAAAGGTTAGGTCTGAGCATGTAGGCCCTTTACAAAATAATCAGGAGTGGGTAACTGGGGACAAAGAGAAGGCAAATTCATTAAATACTTTCTTCAGCTCTGTATATACAAAGGAGCATGGGGGAGCTCATGAATATAATGAGGACGGTATTGACACAGCCCCTAATGATCCACAATGGCTCAAAAGTGATATGGTCCAGAAATATTTAGACAGAATAGGGGTGGATAAAGTGCCTGGACCAGATGGCATCCACCCACGCATCCTAAAAGAATTGAACGCTGTAATTTCTAAGCCTTTGTTTCTAATTTTTAGAGACTCGTTAAGGGCTGGAATAGTAGTCTTTGCCAAGTAACTATAGACCTGCTAGCTTAACTTCTATAGTCGGGAAGATATTGGAGAGTTTAATAAAAGACCACATAGATGAGTTCCTCTCACTGCATCCCAGGACCTGGATGCTGCTGTTTGCATCCTTCCTTGGCTCTCCTGTTCACATGGGGGGATTCCCTTCCTCCACATGAAAAAGTAATCCAGCAGCTGTAAAGCCACTCAGATTACTTTTAGTAAAAAATTGAATCAGCTACTGAAAAAACAATACCGGGATCATGACTGTAACTGCAGTCATGATCCCAGTGTAACCACTTCAACCTTAGGCTGTTTATAAAGGACAGGAAGTTAACAAAGTAATACATTCATTTTTTACAAACAAAAAAAGCATGTTTTAATAGAATCTATAAACAAAACACACATAAAAGATTGGAAAAAAAGAATGGATAAAAACCCACTAAGGGGAAGAAAGAGTGGAAATTGGGACTTTCAGATACCAAGCAACTATATGGGTAATAATTAACAATATACAACACAAGGTGAATTATAAAGTTAAAAACACAGCATTTTAATAAGACAATATTAAAATCACGACAAAAACAAATGAGGACAATATGATTTCACCATAAAATTTTTACATACAAAAATAATGACTGGCAATATAACTGGTGCAAAACTGTGACCACGGGCACAAATAGCAAAAATAATGACAGATGCAAAGAGAGAGAAGCTCTGACGCATTTCAACTTATGAAGTCTTTCTAAGGGGGCAAGCATCCATCTGTTGTTTACACAAAACTCTGTAACATAAGAGTATTCATAACGTTCAATGTAAGTATTCATAATAACCAAATTTGTTGGGTAACAGTATATTCACTAGAAAAAGTACACAGTGTACTTTTTCCCCTTTGTGGGTTTCTGTCTAATGTTAGTGGGATTTGATACCAACGTATTTTGGGTAGAGGAACATGATATTTTAAAAGAATGCTTTTACTGTAAATAAAAAGTATACATGTATACAAGTATACATATCGATTGTATTTTATAATCTGTTCCATTTGTATAAATTACATTAATGGGAGCAAATCTTGAGGGCAGAAGCAGCATCACTACTAGAGAAGAAGACGAAAGGTAAACTCTAGTTTTATGGCATTTTTTTTTTAAATAAATTGAAATGAATAAAAGCTCTAAGCTTTGTCTTCTGCTGCTGTAAAGATTTTTTTGGGTTGTTTGTGTAGAGCCTATAATTCTAACTGTAAATTGTAACTGTTTTTACTTACACAATTCCATTTTCACATCTGGTGCATTCTGGGAGCATCTGTGGGCCACTCAGTGGGTTGCTGAGTTTAGACACTGGTGATTTGACATTTCTTGAGCTGGCTGGTCTGGTTTCTACTCTCTCACCTGCCAACATATTAAAAAGAAAAATGTATCAAGTGTTTAAAACAAACATTGCCAAAAACATTTACAAATTGGCTGAGAATTCCATTAGGGGAACTAAGCATGGGGTTTTTAGACACCTCAGAAACTGCTGCATTAGATGGTCTAGTGAGGTTATGACAGAAATCTGGATGCCTTCTATGTACCGCTTTACTTGCTTGTAACACGTAGTAAATCATGTGGAAGCAGTTAATGCTAGTTTAGATGCAAGGGAATCTTGTTATAAGGCAAGTAAAGCTATTCTCACTAACATGTAAAAGGGTGCACAGTACCTCATCAGGTGAAAGAACATTAAAATACAAAAAAAAAAAAAAAATCATATGTAACTTGTTAAGAAATATTTTCCCTTTTTTTTTTTTTATTATAGGCCTGACCATAATAAAGAAAGAATCAAAATGCATACAAAACCACTATTTATCCTCTTTAAAACTGTAGCTTCTCGTAATGTTCTGGGATACTTTCTATGCACCACTGCACACATTTAGGCAAACAAACATGCCTTTGGTGTAAACTTGCTCCTAACCATGCCACTGCTACTACCTTTCAACTTTGGTGGCTACAGCATAGTAAAGTACATCATACAATCTGGCAAAACACCACCACCAAAACACAGGTTCAGAACACTTTGGTCTCCCATTGGTCTGAATATGTTCCTTTTCTATATAATTACATCAATTGGGTTTTCTACTTATTTTTAGGTTTGATACTTCAAATATGCAAACATTAGTTTACCAAGATTGAATTAACTCTCTCAGAGGGGAAAGTAGGTTGAGCTGGGAAAGTCATGGTGCAGTATAACTGTTAGACTTGCTTTCTCCTGCTCCTAAAGTCATTTTTGGTACAGCGTCCAATCACATCCAGCTGCAATGTATTTTAGCTTTTTGTAGACTTTTAGAGGCTGCACGCAGTGGGGCTGGATGCACCCTTACCTTCTGGATGTGCAAAAATGGACACATGGACACATGGACACATGAAAACACTGATTTGGATGAAGATGGGATAAATGTTCAGTGTGCATGTGGCCTAAACTGGATTTTCCTTTTAAGATCCAAACACAACAAACTCTGATGAAGGCTACATGGTAATGAGAAGCATTTTCCCTGGCTGAAAGAAAACTACAATGCTTTATATCCTGTGTTAGGGGTGACTGCAAGAAACAGCAAATACATTTTTTTATACAGTATGACTTGTGTATGTGTATGCTTTAATAATAACTTTGTTTATGCTTAACTACATGCATGGAAAGCAGTAAATTATTTAGCAGCAGTTATAAATTAATTTAGAAATATGCCCCAAGCTCCCATTTTTCTAAGCCCAAGGTCTTCAAAACTAGAAACATTTTCTGATTTAATTGCTACCAAAGACAAAACTGTTCTTTGATTGCATGACTTGCGAAGCGATGGTGCCTCAGTCATCTATACTGAGTTCACCAGTTTAACATCACATTGGTAAATAAAGCCATTTAGGAATCAGTATTTGTAAAAAGAGGAATTCTGAATGTCGATGGAAATAATATAGGCATACATTTCAGTTACTGGGTTATGGAACTATATTTACCCTAAACTAGGTAAATTGGTAATTATATGATTGTTACAATTGTTGAATACATTTTGTTTTCTGTGTAAATTATAGTTTATGAGTTTTTTTTTTTAATAAATTCTTTATTTAGGTATAGAAAGCTACATAACATTTAACACATACATATCCTCAACGTGATAAATATATAGAGAGAAGGTATGACTACACATTTAAATGAGGTAAAATCTGGCAGCATATTGAAAAGTTCATACAGCCGCATAGGGTAGAATGTAATGTAGTGGGAGTAACACCTTTCAACTTTTTTGAAACAAGGTATCAGGGAAGTAAAGGTTTTTATAATTCCAGACAAGGTAGAACTGATTGCCATTGGAAAAAGAACCAGGAAGAACAGGAAAATCTAGAAGTAAAAGAGGAAAAAGGACAAGAAAAAACAAAAAACAAAAAAAAAAAAGCCTCCCCGGGTTACAAGGACAGCAATGATGCTGTCATGATGAATTTGTATTCTTTGGGCCAGTAGTAGGTGAATTTGTGCCAGTAGGACCAACTAGTAAGAAATTTGTCTCTGGAGTTATTCTGTGTATCTCGCCAACCTTACCAAACCACATAGCTACGGACAGTGGGAAACAGCTCTTGGCTGCATTAACCAGGTGGGGCAGAACAGAGCATGTGTAAGTCTTCCATGGTATGGTATGATGGTGCAGGAGTCTTCTTTAGTATGGTATGATGTGGTATGCTATGATGGTGCAGGAGTCTTCTGTGGTATGGTATGATGTGGTATGGTATGATGGTGCAGGAGTCTTCTGTGGTATGGTATGATGTGGTATGGTATGATGGTGCAGGAGTCTTCTGTGGTATGGTATGATGTGGTATGGTATGATGGTGCAGGAGTCTTCTGTGGTATGGTATGATGTGGTATGGTATGATGGTGCAGGAGTCTTCTGTGGTATGGTATGATGTGGTATGGTATGATGGTGCAGGAGTCTTCTGTGGTATGGTATGATATGATGGTGAAGGAGTCTTCTGTGGTATGGTATGATGTGGTATGGTATGATGGTGCAGGAGTCTTCTGTGGTATGGTATGATGTGGTATGGTATGATGGTGCAGGAGTCTTCTGTGGTATGGTATGATGTGGTATGGTATGATGGCGCAGGAGTCTTCTGTGGTATGGTATAATGTGGTACGGTATGATGGTGCAGGAGTCTTCTGTGGTATGGTATGCTGTGGTATGGTATGATGGTGCAGGAGTCTTCTGTGGTATGGTATGCTGTGGTATGGTATGATGGTGCAGGAGTCTTCTGTGGTATGGTATGATGTGGTACGGTATGATGGTGCAGGAGTCTTCTGTGGTATGGTAGGCTGTGGTATGGTATGATGGTGCAGAAGTCTTCTGTGGTATGGTAGGCTGTGGTATGGTATGATCTTGCAGGAGTCTTCTGTGGTATGGTATGATGTGGTATGGTATGATGGTGCAGGAGTCTTCTGTGGTATGGTATGATGTGGTACGGTATGATGGTGCAGGAGTCTTCTGTGGTATGGTATGCTGTGGTATGGTATGATGGTGCAGGAGTCTTCTGTGGTATGGTATGATGTGGTACGGTATGATGGTGCAGGAGTCTTCTGTGGTATGGTATGCTGTGGTATGGTATGATGGTGCAGGAGTCTTCTGTGGTATGGTAGGCTGTGGTATGGTATGATGGTGCAGGAGTCTTCTGTGGTATGGTAGGCTGTGGTATGGTATGATGGTGCAGGAGTCTTCTGTGGTATGGTATGCTGTGGTATGGTATGATGGTGCAGGAGTCTTCTGTGGTATGGTATGATGTGGTATGGTATGATGGTGCAGGAGTCTTCTGTGGTATGGTATGCTGTGGTATGGTATGATGGTGCAGGAGTCTTCTGTGGTATGGTATGATGTGGTATGGTATGATGGCGCAGGAGTCTTCTGTGGTATGGTATGATGTGGTATGGTATGATTGTGCAGGAGTCTTCTGTGGTATGGTATGATGTGGTATGGTATGATGGTGCAGGAGTCTTCTGTGGTATGGTATGATGTGGTACGGTATGATGGTGCAGGAGTCTTCTGTGGTATGGTATGATGTGGTACGGTATGATGGTGCAGGAGTCTTCTGTGGTATGGTATGCTGTGGTATGGTATGATGGTGCAGGAGTCTTCTGTGGTATGGTAGGCTGTGGTATGGTATGATGGTGCAGGAGTCTTCTGTGGTATGGTAGGCTGTGGTATGGTATGATGGTGCAGGAGTCTTCTGTGGTATGGTATGATGTGGTATGGTATGATGGTGCAGGAGTCTTCTGTGGTATGGTATGATGTGGTACGGTATGATGGTGCAGGAGTCTTCTGTGGTATGGTATGCTGTGGTATGCTATGATGGTGCAGGAGTCTTCTGTGGTATGGTATGCTGTGGTATGGTATGATGGTGCAGGAGTCTTCTGTGGTATGGTAGGCTGTGGTATGGTATGATGGTGCAGGAGTCTTCTGTGGTATGGTATGATGTGGTACGGTATGATGGTGCAGGAGTCTTCTGTGGTATGGTATGATGTGGTACGGTATGATGGTGCAGGAGTCTTCTGTGGTATGGTATGCTGTGGTATGGTATGATGGTGCAGGAGTCTTCTGTGGTATGGTAGGCTGTGGTATGGTATGATGGTGCAGGAGTCTTCTGTGGTATGGTAGGCTGTGGTATGGTATGATGGTGCAGGAGTCTTCTGTGGTATGGTATGCTGTGGTATGGTATGATGGTGCAGGAGTCTTCTGTGGTATGGTATGATGTGGTATGGTATGATGGTGCAGGAGTCTTCTGTGGTATGGTAGGCTGTGGTATGGTATGATGGTGCAGGAGTCTTCTGTGGTATGGTAGGCTGTGGTATGGTATGATGGTGCAGGAGTCTTCTGTGGTATGGTATGATGTGGTATGGTATGATGGTGCAGGAGTCTTCTGTGGTATGGTATGATGTGGTACGGTATGATGGTGCAGGAGTCTTCTGTGGTATGGTATGCTGTGGTATGCTATGATGGTGCAGGAGTCTTCTGTGGTATGGTATGCTGTGGTATGGTATGATGGTGCAGGAGTCTTCTGTGGTATGGTAGGCTGTGGTATGGTATGATGGTGCAGGAGTCTTCTGTGGTATGGTATGATGTGGTACGGTATGATGGTGCAGGAGTCTTCTGTGGTATGGTATGATGTGGTATGGTATGATGGTGCAGGAGTCTTCTGTGGTATGGTAGGCTGTGGTATGGTATGATGGTGCAGGAGTCTTCTGTGGTATGGTATGATGTGGTATGATATGATGGCGCAGGAGTCTTCTGTGGTATGGTATGATGTGGCATGGTATGATGGCGCAGGAGTCTTCTGTGGTATGGTATGATGTGGCATGGTATGATGGCGCAGGAGTCTTCTGTGGTATGGTATGATGTGGCATGGTATGATGGCGCAGGAGTCTTCTGTGGTATGGTATGATGTGGCATGGTATGATGGTGCAGGAGTCTTCTGTGGTATGGTATGATGTGGTATGATATGATGGTGCTGCTGAAACCCAGGGTATGTAGTAGTCGTTACATTTTTGGGTGGTACGTCTAACCTCTAACCAGAAGTCTCAGAGTTTATTTCAAGACCTAAGGATGTGCAGAATATATCAAATGGACCCACCACATTGCCAACAGGGTTCTGCTGTTTGTTTGAGGATATATTTAATATAGCTTATGAGTTTATTGAATATTTATGAATGTACGTATGTAGATAAAAAAAAAAAAGGCATTTGTTAGCTCAGCTGCTTTTCACTCCACTAGCACAAACACTAGCACAAGCTTCAAGTTTTAATGGAAATGTGTCTAATACCTCACAAGAAGTGTACAAAAGAGAGAATGATCATCATTGTGTATTTGGAAGACTGATGGTTACATGCCATCCAAATGACAGATTTGCATTCACCTAAAAAATGACATCTGTCAGTGTGTACAGTTATTAGTAAATTATTTTTTCTTTCCCTAAGATTATATAATAGGGCTGTAGATCACAGAGATGAGATCAGAGACCACAGAAATGAGATCAGAGATTAAAGACCTGGGCTTGTAGACGTGTGTATGTTTGGACCAAAGTGCTATTGTTACGAATAAAAATAAAATAAGAAAAATGTCCTGCACTTGTACTGATGACCTTACCTGTGGCAAACCCACTCCAAAAAGTACAATGAAATCACTGCATTAATGATGGACCTACACTTTGTAGCTGGTAATACACTGAGCAAATTTTAGTTGCTTCCAAATTTGATCAGTGTGTGGCCATGTGGGAACCATTCCACCTATCTTCCTTTGTTTGAAAAATCAAAGGAGCCAGTTGGAAAAAATGTCAACTGAACAGCACCTGCATCCAATCAGATGACTAGCAGTGCCAGCTGTCAGAATAAAATAGTCACAATGGAAGATTCATCCATCTGGCTGTGATGGACACATGTGGAAGTAAAGGCAAATGAGGTTAAATGCAAATCTGGAAGTTTGCAAACTCCAGGTAAAGTTGACATTCCACTCTCCCCTGCCTACCAAGCTTTCCTAATGCGCAAGCTTTGACACATTAATGACATTTCAAAAATTGGTTTTAACCATTGTTAAAGTGTTACATAACCCAGGACCCTGCATTCACTTTATTTGGTCTCCCACAGTACACAGAACATGGAAATGCAATTATTTTAGTAAATAAAAACTGCTAAATACCTTTTCTCATCAGCAGTATATAGCAGTCTTGTGATTTCTATCAGTGTCTGGTTAAAGCTTGTAGGAGGAGTTTTCATTCTCCTCTTACTGTCCTATGAGGCTACAAGACCCTTGACCCTCTGTCCGGACTGCGCTCATTGGCCCTGTGCTGATCAGATGCACTCTCCAAAGAAAAAAAATACTCTAGCAATACACACCACACTGAACACTTGCAGAGTGCCCCCAAGGCTCTGTTCTATCAGGAGATGGATTGGTGACTGTGAAAAAAGGGGAGGGTCAGAGAAGACAGAATCAAACAGCCTTTTTACACAATGCAGAGGATTAACCAAATCCACAGTGAGTATAACAAGCATGCTTTACTGCATATACAGACTGATTTTAGTGTTGTGGGCTTCGTAACACTTTAATAGGAAGCTTTTATTACAATAATACCTGGTGATCCTGCCAGGAGGTTCTTGTTCAGACACTTCCTGGGTGACAACCTTCTGTCTCAGTCTCCTAAGTGTACTCCTATGTTGGCACCCTGCCAAATAGTGGATCTTCCAATGGAGTGGTCGTTTCAACACACATTGCACAGACATTGTCCACTGTTGACACTATCATGAAAAAAACATTCATCCTATACAGCCATTGCTGGAGTGCATTTATATAGGAAGTGGCTTAAAAAGGCTTCAGGAGATCAGCAGCATTGAGATGCATGTTTTTGATGCAGATTTTACTGGAGGTAACATCTTAACATACTTATGCATCTTTCCAGCACAAGCCTATTCTGAATTGTCCAGGTTTGAAAAGATGTTTAACATAAATCATGTGTTTTTAATATTTTTTTTGGGTTGTTTTGCGATCAGGCTGCTTAACAAGTAGATTATATGGTGCTATCTTTTTATGAATATTATTATTATGTGTTTGTGCTTAACACAGTGGGACGCTGTCCTGTGCCAGCAGCAGGCTGGAGAGCCCGTGTGAACCGCTTTAAAATACCATTTGTATTCTTTAATCTTTGGTAGAATTCTCTACCATCTGTTAGGCAACACACTCATCTCATCTTCAGGAAATGACTGTAGAACATCATATTTTATTCCTACATGCTTCATGCTCCCGGGTGATTTAAACACATATATCTCTTAGCACTATGAAATAAAGTTTGAACTAAGCAACACTGAAATACAAATGTTTGAAGAAATAGCCAAGGGTCCCTGTGGTTCAATTTCTTACTTACTGCTCCAGACTTACCAACCCCAACCCCCATGACTCCCCATTTGGCTAACATAGCTTCTGTACCTAAAATACCCAGTTCTCATTATCCCCCGTCAACACCTAACCACCCTTCAACTCTTACAACCCTCTCCACCGTGCATTTAAAGTTGTGGCTATGCATGCACTATAGAGCCCCAACAACAGAAGTCCAGTTGAAACCACAACTTCTGTTATTGCCCCAATGAATGAACTCAAATAGTTTAGAGTTATTTTTGTCAGAAGTTTTTCATTAAAGCTACTCTCTCTATCTAGAAAAATGAACAAAGTCAGAACATGATTACATAGGAGATCCTCTGGTGCCTTCAAGTACCTATGAATCGGGATCCCCAAAGCCTGGGGCCCTCTGATGTACAAATGGCAACTTCCTATATTTTGGTACTGGCTCAACCCCTAAATCTTTTACTCCTAAATACTGGTTACTGATTCCTCCTATCATACTTAAGAACCAATAGTGGATATTGGGTTGGTTTATATATATAAAAAAATAAAAAATAAATAATAGAAAAAGCTGCAAACTCCAAGGCCAAATATTAGATCTGTAGACAATTATGTCAATGGAAGTGAAAATTAAGCTTTTAGTTGCCTTTTCACTCTGGATAATTATGAGGCTGTAGAATAGTAAATTTGTCCATCCCATGCTTCAAGTTATTTGGCTTGATAACAGATCCCTTTAGACGATGTTAAAATGCCTGTTAAGGCTTCGGATTGCTTCAGACTGGCTTCTGCTGCTGTCAATCAATTCTTGTGAGAAGGGAGTGGAAGGCGGAGATGCAGGGCTGCACAGAGCCTGGCTCAGTATCAGAGATGGGAAGGCCTGGGAAAAAACTGGGAAAAAATTCAATTTTTTTTCCAAGTCGTTTTTCTTTGTAGAAAAATTGAGATAAAAATGAAATGTGGAATATGTTCTTTCACAATGATAAGTAATATATTTCAAACTATATAACATGGAGACCTTAATGAAAGATTTCTAAGACTTTTTATAAAGTCTTTAATTATTGCAGGTTTTTTCAGCTGGAGACAAGCAAATCCTGAAATACAGTTCACGTTAAAAACACTACTTACAAATGCAGTTCTCAAACAAGAGCAATGTGCATTTCTGCCACTAGAGGCACTGCAGGGGAAACACTGAAATATAGTTTGCTAGTGGACTTTTACAGTGGGGTGATTGCTGGCATACAGTAGATGATAGTTTCTGTCCTCTCAGGCCTTAACTGGGAGGATTTGTCCGACACATTATCTTATCTTTTTTAACTTTTAAGCATTTGAAGACTAGGCTTTTTCTGGCTCTTTTTGTTCACATGTAACAATCAGGTTTTTTTTTCTAAACTTAGAAACCCCAAACATTATATATATATATATATATATATATATACATATTTTGTATATCTATATATATATATATATATATATATATATATAGAGGGAGATATATATATATATATATATATATATATATATATATATATATATATGCATATATATATATTTTTTTTTCTGTAGCAAAGGCCCTAGAGAATAAATTGGTGGGTTTTGCAATTTTTTATGTCACATGATATTTGCACACCGAGATTTTAAACATAATTACTCTTTTAAATTTGAATGCAAAAAAAACACAATACGTAAACCAATTTTTTTGTAAAGTATAAAAGATGATGTCACACCAAGTAAATAGATACCAAACACGTCACACTTTAGGCTAAGTTCACATGTAGGTGTTTTGGGGCATTTTTGGAGCGTTTTTCTGCTCTAGGATCAGCTCAAAAAACGCCTAACAAGACAAATCCTATTCATTTCAATGGCCCCTGTTCACATCTAAGCATTTTGACAAAATGCCCAACGCTCAAAAAAGTACATGAGCTTCTTTTTGAGCAGATTACAGGCATTTTTATTTTTTTCCATTGGTCACTTGTCAACCTAAAAACGCCTGCACAAAAATGCCTGTAAAAACGCCTGTAAAACGCCTGTAAAATGCCTGAAAAAACGCCTGAAAAAACGCCTGTAAAATGCCTGAAAAAACGCCTGTAAATAGCAACGCCAAGATTTGAACGTAGCCTTAAAATTGCACAACCCACACAGTGGTGACAAACAATGTAAATTTTACTATCCATAGGCAATGCTTTAAAAGCCTTTACCACTTTATATCTACAGAGGAGGTCTAGTGTTAGAATTACTGCCCATGATTTGACGTTCATGGCGATACCTCACATGTGTGGGACGATTGCTGTTTGCCTCAGTGTGAGACCGACGCACGCATTCGCCGTTGCGTGCTAGCACGGAAGGGGGGGGGGCACTTTAATTTATTTTTTTAAATTCTTCTTTTTTTTTTTTTTTTTTTTATTTTTATACTGTAAACATCCTTGTGACAGCAATAGGCACGTGACAGGTTCTCTTTATGGAGAGATCTGGGGTCAATGAAAACATAAACTGATTTTATCTCTTTAAACTAACACACATGCCATACTTTCCTACTCTGTTCACTGTTTTGCACAATGCAGCCCCAATCCTTCTCTTCTAGGGTCCCCCACTATCACTCCTGGTATCTCCCCTCCACAGCCAAGTGCCCACATAGAAAGCTGCTTGCTATGGGGCACTCGTGCAGCCTCGCTCCTGACCCTCGCTGTTTGTGTCTCTTGGCTCTGCCACCCCACCCCCCCATCACTGCCTGTTATTGACAGTAGTAAAGGCCAATGGCTCCCCCTGCTGTCTCTGAGCCAATGAGGAGAAAGAGCAGCCAGAGCCTTTGCTCTTGTGCACATTTCTGGATGAAGATCAGGCTCAGGTAAGTATTTAGGGAGGAAACAAAGAAAGATTCCCAGCTTAGCTTACCAACCAGCCTGCAACAAACCAAACTGTCCTGTTTACCAGTTCATGTTAAAAACAGGGGTTTAGTTTGCACACATTTGCAAATACATGCGCAAGTTTCAGAGGCTGCCACAAGGTACCCCAGTATTATCTGCACTCCTAACCCTATAAATTTTAAAAGCCTCTATAGTAGAAGCACATATATAGTAGACATGTGCATAACAAAAAAATATGTGTTGTTTAGATTCGATTTTTTAATCTAGTTAATTTGTTTCGTTAAATTCAGTTGATGCGTTCAATTCGTATTCGGGATTCGTATTCGGAATTCATATTCGGAATTCATTTTGTCTTTTATGAATTTTCTTCGAATTTACAGATTTTTTGATTCAGTACATTTGGATCGATAAATTTTGAATTTTCAAATGCGGCAAAGTGAAAAAAACAAAAGAAAAATATTGATTAAATGATTACAATGACTCTTTAAATCATCTTAGGCTTAACAAAAACAGCATTATTTCGAAATAGTACTCTAATAACACACACAATCTTTGATTTCAGTAATATGTTTACAGTTTGAATTTCAATGGAATACGATGTAAAATTAAATTAAAATTTCGAAAATCTGGACGAGTTTCCTTTAGTGCATTCAGTCAACTTCGTTTATACTGTAATTCGGATATTCGGACATACCTGAATCTCCAAATAATGAAAAATGTGTCTGAATATTTATTTGGAACGAAACGAACTGTACATGTCTAATATATAGTAATGGATAGATTGAGGGCAGGTTTGCCTGGAGGGAGCCCACTCCTCCTTAACCACTTAAGCCCCGGAGGATTTTCCTGCTAAACGACCAGGGGGTATTTTGCGATTCGGCACTGCGTGACTTTAACGGACAATTGCGCGGTCGTGCAACGCTGTACCTAAACGAATTTGACGTCCTTTTTTTCCCACAAACAGAGCTTTCTTTTGGTGGTATTTGATCACCTGTGCGATTTTTACTTTTTGCGCTATAAACAAAAAAAGAGAGTAAATTTTGCAAAAATAACAATATTTTTCACATTTTTTTATATGAAATTCCCCAAAAAAAAAATGTAAAAATCAAATTTTTTTAACATTTTCGGCCAATTTGTTTTATCCTACCTATGTTTGGTAAAAAAAATCGCAAAAAGCGTATTTTTATTTATTTTATTTATTTTATTTATTTGTTTGCGCAAAAGTTATCGTGTTTACTAACAAAGGGAAAGATTTTTGTCATTATTTTTGTTTTTTTTTTTAACGCGTAATGGCGGCGATCTGTGATTTTTTTTGCGGTACTGCGACATTGCAGCGGACAGATCGGACCCTTGACTGAAATTTTTGACACTTTTGGGGTTACCAGTGACATTTCTACAGTAATCAGTGCTATATATATGCACTGTTACTGTAAAAATACACTGGTAGTGAAGGGGTTAACTTTATTTGGGAGGGAGGGGCTGTGTGTGTCCCTAGGGGCGTGCTTTCTACTGTGATTGGCTGTGGCTTGAGGTGAAAGGACACTGATCAACAGATCTACATAGTAGATCTGTCTGATCAGTGTTTTAACACCGAGGAGAATGACAGGCAGCTTGTTTACACTAGCTGCCTGACTTTCTCCCTCTCCCCCGACGATCGCCGAGTGAGCGGCGGACATCGGGTCCGCCGGTCACACGCGCGGGGGGGGGGGGGTCCATGACCGCGCGGGAGCGCGCCTCGCTCCCCAGACCCTCCCAGGCTAGTGACGTTAATTAACGTCACTCTGCCTAGCAGGGGCTGACCGCCGCAGTAAATTTACTTGCGGCGGTCGGCAAGCGGTTAAAGGCAAAGGGGTGGCCTGGACACCCAGCAAATAGCACAATGGCAGTAAAGGTGTCCAGTGCACCCCTCACTAAATTACCAAAAGTACCACCAAACGGCAACTGCCTCAAACTATAACTGGTCTTAACAGCAAGAAGCACATGGAAGGGCGAAGCATGTCAAACGAAAACAAAGGAAGATTCCCAGATTACCTTACCAACCAGTCTGCAACAAACTGAATTCAGCTTACACGTGCATTTGCAAATGTGTGCAACTAATCACCTGTTTTTAACATGAACTGTTAGGACAATTCAGTTTGTTGCAGGCTGGTTGGTAAGCTGAGCTGGAAATCTTTCTTTGTTTTTGTTTGACATGTGTCACCCTTCCATGAGCTCTTTGCTGTTAATGCCAGTTATAGGTTGGGGCAGTTGCCATTTGTTTGTAGTGTATGTATTTAGTGGAGGGGGGATTGGAGGGGGAGCTGGGGGGGAACTGCTTGCAACAGGTTTTTACCTTAATTCATAAAATGCATTGGTAAAAGGAAAAAAATCTGAAGCCTTTACAACCACTTTAATTTCAAGAAATTAAAACTAAAAACCTGGAATGGTAAAAGCTCAAAGCCAAAAAAGCATATAACAAATACATGTAATATAGTCATTTTAGTAGCAAACATAACAAACTGGAAAGAACTTTATAGGACATTTTGAGATGTTGACATATCTGACCTTTGCCTTTGTCTTGTCTCCAAGAACACAACGTGATATAAAGGTCATGTACGCGGCTAATGAGATAATGTCTGGACATGAACAAGCTTCCAATCTATTGCTGTGCTTTACATACAGTACACTTGTGTTTTTTGGGTCAAAAGGATGAAGGAAGCTGCAGAAACATCCCACGCATTTTTGTCTATTGTTCTGAAGGAACAAGGAGGGCTGCACAACTGTGGTGACCACCCTATGGTAACACTAAGCCATTTTCTCAAAATGCTTTGGTCAGAGCAGTGGCGGGGTTTCACACTGGATACTGGCAGATAGCTTGCAGAAGTATTGCTGTTGGCAAGGAAGTTATTATCATTATACATAATAGTTACAGAAAGCTATGCAGTACTTCCTGAGTTATCAGATTAGTGCCAATATTTGTTCACTCCCACAAAGAAATTAACTAACAAGAAATGACTGTCATTCTATAAAGCAGCTAAAATATGAGGATGTGAAAAGATTACATCTTTTGATTAAAAATATATGTTATTCTTAATAACTACAACCACAGGAAATGTAAAAAACCGTCAATTATCTTACTTGTAAATTGTAATTATACAACCCATGGTAACATTTTAAATCTTTAACATAATGCTATTTCATGAAACGACTACCTTATGTTGAAATCCAATGTTTGTATTGACTCCTATTGTCTTTGCTTTGTTGTAAGCAACTATTTCTTTTTCAGATTTCTTAATGGTAAGATTACGGAAAATTAAATATTAGAGAATGTAAATTGAACATTTTGTCTGTTAAGTTAATGCTTTGGGACATCCCTTTGGTCAAGAATTATGAAAGACCTGTCTCCATCAATTATTTTTTTGTTACTCACTGTAAAATCCCTTTCTCTGAGTTCACTGAAGAACACATAACCCACTTATCTTTTGCTTCTTTCTCTAGTACGGCTTTGTGACAAACTAAGCTGCCTATAGCAAGGAGGGGGTGAAACATGTCTGGGTGCAGAGCCCATTCTCTATGATCCAGAGTTTAACGAATTAGGTAGTCCACCTGCCAGTTTTCTATGCCCTGAATTTAAACGTGGATAGAGTCCCGATGCTTGACATACACCACAGCCATGGCTTTGCGATTGGATCTTGACCAGGCAACCTTGGCTCCGTCGGTTCTCTCCAGTGAGCCAAAGTCTGATCGTCCACAGCTCCAGGACATTGATATGCAGCCAAGACTCCTCTGGTATCCAATAGCCTTTGACTGACCTGGGGCCCAGAACTCCCCCCCCCCCCAGCTGGACATCATGATCACTGTCCAATGGAGAGGAAAAAATCACTTCAAAGCCGGAAGAGCCTGAAACCAAAGCCACCAAAGACAGGAGGACCTGGCCAAATGTTCCATGTTTATCTGGTTGTCCAATGATGCAGGGGACTTGTCCCACTTGGACAAGATTTCTTCAGAACCCTCATATGGGACTGCACATACAGGACCACTCCAAAGGTGGACACCATGAGGCCCAGGACCTGCATGCAAGAACACAGGGAGGTCCACCTGCAGGACAGCTACAAGTGAACTGCAGTCCACAATTTCCAAAGCTTGTCCAGTGAGAGGAACAACTTGGCCCGTGACAAGTGTTGAGGCTAAACCAGAGAAGTGCCACAAATTGAAAATGCGTGTCCCCTACCACAAAGCACAGGAAGCCCAGCAGCAAAGAGAACATGCAAGTATCTTTGAAGTCTATGGAGGACAGGAAATCTCCCTGGTGCAGAGAGGCCACCACAGAACAGATGGATGGCATCATTAACTTTTTTACATTTACAAAGTATTTTAGGGTCTTTAGGTCCAGTATCCAATGACACATCACAGATGTACTTGAGACTCTGGACCAGTCTGTCTGCTGGTTCCATATAAACCGGGGAAACCTGTTCCTTATGCAGTTCTTGGTGCAGAAGCTTAGCCCACTCAGTAAGCATCATAGACACAAGGGCTGTGGTCAAAACATGGTAAAGTGCTGAGCACGTGACTGCAAACATAGAATGGGCAACCGACACCGTCTTCCTGTCTGTGGGATCCTTGAAGGAAGGAGACTCCTCCACCAGTATTATGATTGCTTCGTTCAACTGAGATATGGGAGGGTCCAAGACAGGAGGAGAGGTCCATCTCTATCGAAGGGACTACTTGAAGGAGTGGTTCCTAAAAAACATTTAGGAACCACAAAGGTTCCAGATGCTCCCAATCTTAGTAAATAAATCTATCAAGAAAGGCGAGGTAGGGAAAAACCTTAGCAGAATGCACTGGCTTGTGAGTATCAAAGGTGGACAGCTACTTCATCTGCTGCCCCAGAGGCATTCTCAATTTTGGATTTCTACAATCAGATACACCCCAGCATAGTGTCAGCAATAGTGGTCAGGGGTAGTGCTATTTCACCCCCGTCATTGGTGGTCAGCTGCAATGCTGTTGACTCTGCCCCCTTAACCCCCTCCCTGCTTTGGTTGTCAGTGGCAGTGTGGTTAACCCCACCTCACACTAGCGTTCAGTGGCAGCCCACTCAATTTTTTTTTACCAGATCACACACTTCTGCATTGTTCTCTCCCTGATGACATTGAGCTGAGCCTATGCCTCTACTGTTAGGTGGAGATCACTCAGCCTGACAGCACTGACTTAAAGTGGAGTTCCACCCTAAAATTGAAGTTCCGTGCATCTTCTTGGTCCGGGTCACCTGAAACACAAATGGATAATCGCAATTTTTTTTACTTACCTTGTTTTAGAAAAAAGTATACTCACCTTACTTCCTCTTTCTCCCCTCGGCGGCCACGGCCCGTCGTCACTTCCTGGCTTGCAATGATTCCTGAGAGCTGAACGTCATCGCTCCCAGGAATCAATGCACCTGCACCGGCCCAGACGTCAGTTCCGGGCAGGCGCTGTCATACCTTGCTAAACAGCTTCTGGTTATGCCCAGAAGCTGTGCAGGGATGACGCTGCAGCCCCGGAAGTGACGGCGGGGCCGGCGCAGTGCATCGTGGGACCGAAGAGGACAGGAGAGGACGCAGAAGAGGATCGTGCTGGCTTTAAGCTGCCCACACCTGAGATGGCAGTGCTGGACAATACATCTTCAAGGTAAGTATTTCTTCTAAAAGGTAAGTGCAACCCGGGAAAGTTCAGAGGCTATCCATTGTGGAATGCACTAGCCCTGACTGTCCCGGGGGTATTTTTATGTATTTTTTTTTTTTTAGGTGGAACTCCACTTTAATTTCAGCCTGAGGCATGAGAACTGAGAGAGCTTCCAGGACTCGGCATCCCGATGCTTTTCTTAAAAGTGCCCAACAAGTTCGCTGCACACAGAGAGAGTGGGTGACATGTGGGCCATATGTTGGGCATCAGGGCTACAAAGAATGTGAAAGTGATTTTACTCTACACTGCAACCAGATTATAGATGTAATTAAACTAGAGCAGGTTAAAAGACAACAGGAAAAACTGTTGCAGAAAGAAAAAAACCTTTTTCCCACACAAGGTGTATTGTCCGTATCTCATACCCCGGTGGAACTAAAGCAGGTACAGGAGGGCACCACCCACAAGAATCACAAGGTAGCTACTTCAATATACTATTTCTATGCATGTAGAGCAGGGTTTCCAACATACAGCTTGTTTCTTTGTGGACACGCAACCACACCATACCTACTCAGTCCTCCGCTGCAACCTTTATGTTATTCATTGCACATCATTTAGATATTATAACAGATTAGACTACATTTTTTAGAACCATAGATCTTGTTCTTACCATTCTCCCCAGCCTCCAACATGTCTTGCAAGTATTTGAATGAACCAGACTGCTTGGGCTTTGACACAGGTACCTCGTAGTCCTGAAGCATTTTGTACACATCTGATTCAACATCTATTCCATTTCGGCTCCTTGGAACATTCCTTAGTGGGTCTGCACTGTTATATAGAAAGTAAAAATAAGCATTGGTCTAGTGTTAACAAACGTTTTCATTATTTTATTAAACATCAGTATGTCTGGATCTGTTACCATCTATGTTTAGGTATTCCCACTTCTTTTGTGGCACTGTCCACACAAAAACATAAAATAAACAATTCAAAAGAAAAAAATGACTTTTCAATGGCAACAGCAGGTGTGCAAACCATAAAACTAAAGCACATAGCTCTCCCAATCAGCATTCCCAGCATCCCCAGGAAACATACGTTGTGATGTAGTTTGTGCTTTCTAGACTCTTCCAAAAACTGAAATATCAGCTTTGTGTGAACTGGTTGGAGATTTCCATTTTATAAAATGTTTTATTCATGCAAACAATGTTTCTGTAATACAGCTTTCTAGATGCTTGACTGCTAAGGCTTCATCAAACCGCCATAATATCAATTTCAGAGTACATAAGCCTGATCATGATAGAACTAATTCTTTCTTGGATCATTTCTGTAACAAAGTATGAACTATTACTCATACCCACTCCATTTTGAGGAGAAAAAGGATGAGATTAGTATTTTTATGATTAATCCCTTTTTTGTTAAATTTACGTAGAGAAAATAAGACGTATGTTTTACAGTAAGTCAAGCATACAGAAAGCAAAGTAAAGGCAGGTACAAAAAGAAGACTCATATAGAATACATATCAAGTATGTAGTAGTCAAAGCTCACACCATATTGGAATAATATACTACTAAAATAATAAGAACACCACAGTATCAGTTGCTAGAGTAAGCACTAAATGTGGTCTGATAAAAATACAGTATAGGTGACAGGTAAGAGGAGATAAGGTACATGGGGGTCAGAGGAATTTGAGCTAGGACAGCCATTTTTCCTAATTCTGTAACGTACAATACAAACATAGGTTCAAGGTGTACACTGACAGAACAAGGCATGAAACAAAAAAGTAATGACTCAAAATTTACTAAGGAAAAGAGAAAAAAGGTAAAGAAAGGACAAGGAGAGGAAGAAGAAGAAAGAGAAAAAAAGGAAGGTGGGGAAGAGACCAGGGCACCGCACTGTCTCTGAAATACCCCAGCAGTCAAAGGAGAGATACATTACCTTGAAATTGGGACGGTCAAGCAAATGTGCTTAGAGATACGATGCAAAGTTTGAAGAGTATTTGAAATGAGTCCATACAGACCATGTGATCTTGTAGGCATCAGTTTTATCTTTTTATTATAAGATCAGCCATTTTGTATGACAGATGGAGTCCATTTTTCAAGCCGAATCAGTTAAAGACAAGACTGTTAGGTTTTCGCCAGGATCTGGCTATCACAGTATAAGTTAGGAAGTGTTGACGTAAGCTCTTTTTGTTTAATTTGTAGGAACCATGTAACATGGATAACCAGTGATTTGAAGGAAGGTTGTGATTTTATCCCCCCATGAGTTTATAGTAAAGTTGAAGTATTTTGTCCCAGAAGGGAGTAATCAGGGGGCAAGTATCCCAGATATCTATCATGGTACCTGGAGCCTTTAAGCATCTCCTGCAAGTATTCAGGATCGAGGGATCCATATGATGCAAAATATTAGGGAACCAATACCATCTGGAAAAATGTTTTAAGTGCTCTGGATGATCTGGACTTCAGTATCTTGTCCCAATCTATCTCTTCAGAAGAGATGATTAATTCCTGTTCCCATTTGACCAAAAAGTGTGGGTTTTGCAGAATAGATTCTTTCAATATAATTTGGTATTAAGGAATGTTCAGGTCTAGTGAATTGGGAAAGCAACCACTCAAAATCTGCGTGGAATCTGGTTAGGAAGTTTATGTGAAACGCAGTTTTAAGATGCAGTGTTGCAATTGGAATTTCCAATCCAAGCCTTAGTGGGATTATGACAAGAAAGTAGCATCTGAGAGGGACAGGAGAAGAAATTTTCCCTTTTGTAAGGTATGGCATATGAGAGGCCTAGCTTCTCCCTTCCAAGAGATAAAATGAAATTGGTATAATCAGAGGGAATGCAGTAGTACCAAAGAACTGTATTAAGGGACTAGGCCTAGAAGCAAGTAGTCCCTTGGCTATATAAGTATCCCAAATATTTAGGGCGGTGGACAGTACACCAGTAGGGGTAAAGAACATCAAGTAGGTCTACAACCAGGATCTGTCCAGGGTAGAGGTGGGAGATCTAGGACAACCATATTGTTCTATAAGGTAGTCCATAATTTAGTGCCATCGCTGTGGTACCAATCAAGGATCCTGAGTAGTGATGGTGCAGTGATGGTCCACTATGGAGCCTCTTAAAAGTTACAGGTAGGGACTACAGGTAAACGGGTGCCTTGGAGGGGCCTGTAGCTTTTGCATGTATTTGCAAATGTGTGCAGAGTAAACACCTGTTTTTACCGCATACTGTTAGACAGATCATCTTGTCTGGTCACAGGTTGGTCGGTAAGTAGAGCTAGGAATTTTCCTTGCCCTTTTTTTTGTCATCTAAAGAGTTACCAGTGATGTGTTCTTTCAATCAAGCTCATCCGTTATCACTTACATTTTCTGCTCTTAGTGCACCTGAATGTGTGGCTACAGAGGAGCATGTTCCCATCAGGTTATTTTCACAACTTAATAAGTAGAGATTAACACCAGGTAAATGGGTAGATTTGGATGCGCTGCAAAGAATTTTATTACTGAAGTGTCTAGAATGGCTTAGTTTGCTCATACTTACAAACAGGTGGTCATATTAATATATACCTTTTTTCACATTTGTGGCCATAATTAGTTTTATATTACTAAAAAGAATACTTGTAAGTAATGGAGAGTTAGTAATTTGATTTTAGCCAATAGACATTGGATGAAACTTAACAATAACATTGTTATAAATACTGAAATTTTCCTGCCTTGTTTTAGTTTTAAAAGAGTCATTTTGAATATTTTACTTTTCTAAGGAGCATACTGTATGTACCTGTAAAAAAATGTTTTACAAATACACAATTTTTGGAACAGATATTTCAACACTGTAAGCCTGCTTTTGATATTCTTTTCTTCTTTAGGCTACTAATAAAGCTGTCCAGGCTAGATTTAACCCATGCTATCTGAGAGTTACATTGAACTTCCATGTTTATAATGCCAAGATGTTAATAACGAGCATAAATCTGGTTTGTCAAATAGTGATTTCAGAAGGGAGGTTCTATTTAGGATCTAATTTCTTCTTGTTGAGTTGGAAAGGATAAATAGGGAGACTGGGATAAAGGGATGACTTTCATTCCTGGTTATTATCTGTTTTTCTCAGATTCCAAGACAAATTTGTTGCTCTGTTATATTGAGATGTTTCCAGTTTGACCCTAGCCAATCTTTCTTTTTTTTCCAAACAAGTTTTTATTGAAAATTCATTTTTTGGAACATACAATATAAAGATAGACCATTGAATGGTGATACAGTGTTACAGTTAGCGTGTTTTACAAATTAGTAAGAATATTATTACAGTTGAATCAGGTTGGTAATCAAACAGCTAATAGTGTGTGAAGATAAAATTAAAAAAAAGGGGGGGTAACATATGTCGATCATCAGACTGTATGCATCAGATATAAAACAGGGTAATTCCCATAACATATAATAGTAGTGAGGGTATTTGAAGGATTTATAGAATGAAAAGAAAAAAAAAGGGGGGGGGTGTGAGTGGAGCGTATGTGTAAAATCTGCCTGTCTAGGTAAGGAGATTTTGTCTAGGGTGTAGACAGCATGAAGGGGATTTTGTACAATAGCCAATGGCGTAAACAAGATCAGTAATTGCGGTGGTATGAGAAAGAGAGAGGGGGAGGAGAAGAAGACAAAAAAAAGGAGGAGAAGAGGGATAAATTGGCAAGATCTCACCGGCAAAGAAGGGGGTTCCCCCAATCCACGATCATCCCTCCGGGGGAGATGTGGTATGTAGCTTATATATGAAGTCTTACAGAGAGGGGTATAGAGAGAGTGAGAATGGGAGGGGTGTCAGCCTGGATGCTCTTTATTTAGTTAGAGATTAAACCTGAGGTGTAGCTAGGCATTGGTAATGATTAGTTGTACAGTAGTGGCGCTAACAGGTCCAAGTAACTGCAAATATGGATGGGGAATCTTTCGCAAGGCTAATAAGTTCTTCCATGTTGGCAATGTTTGGCGTGTGAACCATTCTAAGAGAGAAGCTGTTTGAGTTGTGCCCCAATGTATTGGTATGCATAGTTTCGCTGCATTCACCATGTGCATAGTGAATGATTTATGATAGTTTCTTTGACGGAGAGATGTGTGGTGGAGAAGGAATTGAGCGGGTGAATAGTCAAGGGTGTAGGTCGTAACATGTGTGATCACAGAGTGTGCCCCGGTCAAAAAGGTTTGTATGAGAGGGCATGTCCACCAGATATGTAGTAATGTACTATCGTCTTGATTGCATCGCCAGCACTGTTTAGGAAAATTTGGGTTATTTTGTGTAGCAGAGCAGGAGTTCAGTACCATCTTGATATCATTTTATAGCAGTTTTCTTGCGTTGTTATGTTGACAGGCTCCTCATGTGTATTGGTTCCAATCTTCAAGGGAAAAGGCTATGTCAGTGTCTCGCTCCCATGTCGAGCAGGCCTTTCCTGTAGTAGAAGGTCTATTTAGGAAAAGAAGAGCATGGATTGAGGAGATGATAGGGTTGTTGGGGTGTAGTTTTAGAACATAGGCTCTCATAAGGAGTCGAGATATTGCGTTTGTCCAGTCTAAGGAGTGAAGGAAATGGCGAAATTGCATGTAGGACCATTGCGGTATAGGAGTGTTCGGCCATTGTGAGATAAGGTTTGACCTATCTAGAACCTTGTCATTGCGGAGGAGGTGGTGAGCACAAAGAAATGGTTGGGGGGTCATCCCAGCTGGGAAGTCTGAGTTGAAGTGAATAGGTGTCATGGATCCTCCTATCGAAGATAGGCCATATTTTGAGGTAGCCTCTCGAAACATACCAACAAAGGGCCAATGTGTGGGTGCTCCTTGAGAGAGGAAGGAAGATGGCGTGGTAATAACCAGGGGGTAGAATTTATAGAAAGGGTCAAGAAAGAATCTTTGAGGGTAACCCAGTCCTTGACTCGACTGTGTATATTCCAGTCGACTATCCGCGAAAGGTGGCAAGCCTGTAATAGTTGAGTATATCTGGGAGACCTATCCCTCCTTTTGTTAGGCAAGGGTGAGTTGGTCATAGCTGATTCTAGGCCATTTGTGTTGCAATAAGAAGGTTACACAGAGGCTTTTATATGACCTGAAAAACGCTGACGGTAAATCGTATTGGAATTGCTTGTAGTAGATAGAGCAGGCGGGGTAGGACGTTCATTTTCAAGATGGCCACTTGCCCCATCTACCGAGATCTTCCATTACTGTGCGTAGGACAGGAAGTTTTTTGCATAGAGGTCAGAAAGTTTGGTGGGGAGTTGGATGCCCAGGTAAGTGACAGCGTCCTGCTTCCATGTAAAATGGAGGTTTTGTTGACACTGTGTGACAGTTGAGGTGGGTAAAGTGATGTTTAGAGCATGGGACATATTAAAATTCATTTTACAGTTGGAGATATAGTGAAAAAGCTCGAAATCTTTCAGTAAGTTAGGGAGTGTGGTCAGAGGTTTCGACAGGAATAGTAAAATATCATCAGCGAGTGCCGCTATTTTATACGATCGATCCGCAACCGTCAGTCCTTGAATATCATTATTTGCCCGAATGCGACGAAGAAAGGGTTCCAGTGTAAGTATGAACAATAGGGGCGATATCAGGCAGCTCTGTCTTTTACCGTTAAAGATGGGGAAGGCATTTGACAGGAGAGCATTATCTCAGACTCGCGCCAATGGTTTGGCGTAAAGGGACATGATGAAATGAAATAGACGGTCTCGGATCCCTATTTTGCGCAGGACACCTGCCATATAATCCCATGCTAACCTGTCAAACCCCTTCTCTGCATCTAGGGACAGAAGGAAGCCAATAATGAAGGTTAAGGGCTTTGGAAGTGTTATCTCAAATCTTACTTGGTCTTTAGCAGTTAGATTGAAGTAACGGAAACAAGCAATTGGCCGGGATCTTTGCAAAATAATTTATTTTGACATTTAAAAGGGAAATTGGTGGATAGTTCATTACTGACGTTGGGTATTTGCCTGCTTTGGGGACAACTGCATTATGGGCTTCTAGAAGGTAATGTGTAGCAGGGGTAGAGAACGATATAGAGTTCTAGGCGTGGAAGAAAGGACCTGCTAAATCTTCTTTTTTTTTTTTAAATTTATTTATTTATACAAAAGAGACAAAGAAGATATTCCAACATCACGTTCCAAATCCAAATCACATGGCTCAAATATTAACATATAATTATTTCAATCATAGTCCATTGTGTATTGATCACCATCTCAACAGATATAATCAGAATTATAGAACTTATATTAAGCCATATCGTGAAAAACAGCGGTACTCTCCCGTGTCTCTTAAACATTTTTCCAAAATATTTAAAAAGTATATAGAATACAACCAAGAGAAAGAGAAAAAAAAAAAAAGGGAGAAAAGTAAAAAAAAAAAAAGGGAAAGAAAAAATAAATAAAAAGTAAGGACAAAAGAATAATAGGAGAGAGAGAAGAAGAAAAAAAAAAAGGGGGGGGAAGAATTTTCCACAACTGGTATCACGCCAATTTTTGTCATATCTCATTTATTCTACCAAAACCATCCTTGTCATGCTCACAGATCAATCCAACCCAAAAATCCGTTTAGTCATAGGAGACCTTGACCACCTTCTCTATATCACATGCCCACAAAAGATGTTTATTCAACTTTTATCTTCTAGCTTATGTTACAGAGGATCGTCATCACCTCTTCTCCTCCGTTCCTTCTCTCATGTACACTACTGCCATAAGGCAACCAGTCTAAGTCACTATACATGTTTCCCCCTCCTCTCTCCTCCCCCTCTCCTCTAATTTGGAGGGGGGAACTTATCAGGGAACCTAAATCATTTCCCAGTTTGGTATGGTATTCAGACTTGATACTTTAAGTATCAGTCTGCTCGTTGCAAAGTTTTAACCTTCTCTGACATTAAGGGACAGTCAGAGAGAGGGAGAGAAAAACAGGGGGCAAACAAGAGGGAGGGCCGGGGAGGAGGGGAAGGGGGTAGGAGGAAGGGAATTCGGGACATATTTTACTTAGGTGATATATTAAATTATACTAGTTCCAATGTGCCCCCCTCAGTGCAAACAATTTACCATCTGTGTCAATCCAATACCCCTTCAGGAGGGTCATGATCCCTCATATTCCATTAGTGCTATCAGGTGCTATCTCTCTACCACCCGTGTCCAGGTTATCTTAGTGCCTTGAATTATCCACTTGTGAGAAAAAAAAAAGGGGGGGGAGGGGGAACCCTCCCCTCCCGATGTGCCCCCGTCTGTGCAAACAATCTGCTGTCTGTTTTAATCCCATACCCCCTCAGGGGGGTCCTAATCTCTCATATCCCGTTGTGCTGTTCCCTTTTTCCCCAGTGCTTCTCTCTACCTCCAGTGTCCAAACATTCTCAGTGCCTAAATTTATCTCTACATATTAAAAGAGAAAAAAAAAAAAATTTGTTTTAAGAGAGGGGGGCAATCCCCTCGTTTGCCCCTTCCGCTTAGTTCTACTCCACCTTGTGTCCATTCTTCCAACTCTTCCTTCCCCTTCTCATTGTGTTCCCTTTAATGCCCACTTTATATTCCTACTATGTCCATTATACCTTATGGTACTATATAAATACCGTTTCCTATGTATTCGAGTTCTTCCTCTCCTCTCCTTCCTCCTCCCCCAGATGGCCCATCTCTTCCCCAATTCCAGGCGGCACCATATCTTAATATGTTCCATTTCTTGTTTAATTCACGACATTGCTTCCCTCTATTTTCTTATTACAACTAAGCCCGGGAAAAGGTGTTACAATGGTCATTAGGGACCGGTGAAAAGTGCCCTCCCTTCATCTGAGACAACAAACTGATTCCACATTGCCCATATTTTTGTATATCGTTCATGTTGCCCTTGTGCCGACAGGATCATATCTTCAAACTTATTTATTTCCTCTACCTTACTCATCCACATGTTAATGGTTGATGGATTGGGGTCTCGTCATCTTATGGGTATACAAGTTTTTGCCGCGTCCAAAAAATGTCGGATAATAGAATGTTTGTATTGTCTAACTGATATCTCCGGTGCATGAATTGTTGGATGCCCAGGTAAGTGACAGCGTCCTGCTTCCATGTAAAATGGAGGTTTTGTTGACACTGTGTGACAATTGAGGTGGGTAAAGTGACGTTTAGAGCATGGGACTTATTAAAATTCATTTTAAAGTTGGAGATATAGTGAAAAAGCTCGAAATCTTTCAGTAAGTTAGGGAGTGTGGTCAGAGGTTTCGACAGGAATAGTAAAATATCATCAGCGAGTGCCGCTATTTTATACGATCGATCCGCAACCGTCAGTCCTTGAATATCATTATTTGCCCGAATGCGGCGAAGAAAGGGTTCCAGTGTAAGTATGAACAATAGGGGCGATATCAGGCAGCTCTGTCTTTTACCGTTAAAGATGGGGAAGGCGTTTGACAGGAGAGCATTATCTCAGACTCGCGCCAATGGTTTGGCGTAAAGGGACATGATGAAATTAAATAGATGGTCTCGGATGCCTATTTTGCGCAGGACACCTGCCATATAATCCCATGCTTACCTGTCAAACCCCTTCTCTGCATCTAGGGACAGAAGGAAGCCAATAATGAAGGTTAAGGGCTTTGGAAGTGTTATCTCAAATCTTACTTGGTCTTTAGCAACAAGAGAGTGAAGTAACGGAAACAAGCAATTGGCCAAGATCTTTGCAAAAAATTTTATTTCGACATTTAAAAGGGAAATTGGTGGATAGTTCATTACTGACGTTGGGCATTTGCCTGCTTTGGGGACAACTGCATTATGGGCTTCTAGAAGGTAATGTGTAGCAGGGGTAGAGAACGATATAGAGTTCTAGGCGTGGAAGAAAGGACCTGCTAAATCTTCTAAAAATGTTTTATAAAAAGTTGCCGTAAACCCGTCTGGTCCCAGACTTTTGCCTACTTTTAATTGTTTAACAGACAGTTTAAATTCTTCAAAGGTTAGTGGCTTATCTATCTCATGAGCGGCTGTTTGGGTAATTGGTTTAGGGCAGTATAGGTTTAGAAATCCTGTTACTGCTTTCTGGTGTGGGTTTGAGTCTGCTGCAGGGCGAGGAGCTTCAGGCAGATTATAAAGTTCTAAGTAATAATGCTCAAATTGAGTTGCTATATTGGTGGAGGTTGTTAGTATTTGGCCTTGGGGGGAGCGGAGTCGGTGGATTGTATAAGCTCCTGGTGTGTCTGTTGGGCTTGTGTTTGCTTATGGTTAGTTTTGAGTTTATGAAGTCTGGTCGTCTATGTCTGCTTTGATACTAACCATATTGCTGAATAATTGGGAGCTTTCTCTAGAATATTTAGGCCCTTGGCATTCATAGACACAAGCTTGCATATTAAATGCGTGTAACAGTCATTTAAAGATTGCAGTTTGTAAATAGTGAATTATAATAAAACAGGTAGTGAAAAAAATAAAAAAGAAGGGGGGGGGGAGTGGGCTAAGAGGGTGGTTTTGCCAGAGAGATCTTGCAGTTATGTAAAGGAGAAAGGGAGAGAGGTGGAAAGAGGGAGGGCACAGATTAAAAAAAATAATAAAAATGGGTAGATAAAAAAGGGGGGAGGGGAGGTATAAAAGTAGGAGAGTGATTTAAGGGGAAAGGTTTGGGCTAAATTATAGCTCTTGGGGTAAGTGGTACTAGAATCTGGAGGTAGAAGTAGGCACGCTATCCCACCCAAAAGGGGAACTTTGAGGCGGATTGGTCAGCACAATTACTAAGAATCTGCTGTGTGGGGGAGGTGGTAAAGAACGGAGGTAGTTAGTTGAAGGTCTCTGGCACCAAAGAGGACAGAAGCTAAAGGAGGACAGGGAGGAGCGACAAAAATGTGGTATAGGAAAGGGGAATCAGGAGCATCATAGCTTAATAGACGTACTTTGACTAGTAAGGAGAGAGAGAAACAGCGGCATGAATGCTTCAAATAGCCACTGCAGAAAAAGAACAGTCAAATGTATTCAAACATTCCAGAGAAAGAACATACATATTTAATTAAATGTACAGATTAGGACCTCTATTCACAATATAATAATGAAAAGTGATGCCGTGGAGGGCTATCAACTGTAGCCCAAAGTATATATGTTAACCTAGTAAAAAGTAGATAAACTAACCCACAATTGCTAATTATAAGTCGTTTAATTGTTTGAGGCTATAGCATCATCTCTTAAACTCATAGACTTATAAACCCGACATACAGGAGACATAATTGAGGTTATGATTATATATCAGTTATCTGTAAGCAAGTATGGGGAGGATATGGGAAAGAGAGGGTAGGGAAAGAAGGAGGGGGTAGGTAAAAATAAGTGAGTTTTACTGATTCAGTAATGGTGTGAGGTAAAAAGACATGTGGTAGAGAGACATGGGATTAAATTTATTATGTTCAGCAGGTTATAGTATTTGAAATGCAACAATAGTAATAATTAAGTCTATACGGTTTAACAGTATATTAAGAACATAAATCAATAATATTCATAGCCTGACTGTCAGAGATAGGATAGGAGTACTCCTATTAAAGAAATAGCCATTTTTCTTTATGGATTAGTAAAGTGTTTCAGAATAATATGATTATGTGGTGAGTTAAGCCCAATAAGCACTATTCAACAGCAAGTAAAGGAGGTAAGAAGAGTGCTTAGTCTAATACCTGCTGGTGTGAAGAATGGAGATGGTTGGCAGCATCTCTGCTCTTGGATAGTACTTTACCCATGTAAGTGGCTCAGACCAATAGTTCAGAGTGTGCTCGGTTATAGTATGGTTTAAGAATCACAAAGGAGTCTTTCAGTTTCAGCAGAAGGAGGGAAGACAACGTTGAGTAAAGTTGGGGGTGGGGGAAAGGGAAAGAGGAAAAGGGGTATGGGGAACAGTGGGGGTGACAGAAAAGGTATAAGGCTTACTGATATTTCTTTGCGTAGTAGTTATCAACAGAGCTTCGGAGTCATGTCCAGGAACAATGACAGATCTAGTAATGGAAATAGTACATATTCTGACATTTGCTAGATCTCATCAGTTACATAATCTGCGAGTCTAGATAGCTAATGGTTATTTATAGCAATCTAGCATCTAGGGAATAGTGAAGAGATTAGTGTCAGGTAGGAATTTCATAGCATTCATCCAATCTCCATGATAGAGAATAGATGAACTTGGTAATCGCAAGTTTAAGGAGAATTGGGGAGATGTGTTTGGTTTGGTTACGAGTATTCCTCTTTAGGGTAGCTAGGTGGACTTGCAGGATTTTGATATGTAGCTAATGGTGGGAGAAACAAAAAGTAGTTTCCTGGCTGGTGGAGTGGTTCCTCTGATATCTTGTTAGGTTGATGATCTTCCTTCTAATGGAGGGGGAATGTCTATTGAAGGATGGATGAGCAGGAAGTTGGGGGGAGAGAAGGGAGGGTATCAGTGAGTGGGCTGAGGGAGTTACCTTTGGCTTCCATTGTGTCAATACATGATGTGCAGCAGAATGGGGAGGTTGATGGGCCATGAAAAACATGGTATTTGGAGCAGGGGTTTGGGATAAACTGACGTATATTTGGGTCCAGATGGTGGAACAGTTAATAGGAGATGACAGTCAGTGTTAGGGATACAAGTGGTAGCCTGATGGCAGAGGAAGGCCCCACGTGTGCCGGAGGGCGGAGCTTAGACGGGACCCCCCAAGGTAAGTGACACAGGCTAACCTGAGGTGCGGAATCTAAGTATCCACCGGTTTTCGCCAGTGCCTCTAGTGGTGAGGATGGACTTTGCTGCGTGTGGATACCAGGTCGCAGTCCTCAGGGTCGCCCCACCAAGGGAGAAACCGGTCAAGATCCGAAGGCAGATAAGCAGACAAGGGAGATCCGAGAGAATGGTCAAACAAGCCAGGGGTCAGGACGGGCAGCAGGTCAACAAGGTCAGGAACAAGCCAAAGGTCAAAACGGATATCAAACAGGTAACAGGAAGCAGGCTTCAGGAACACAGGAAGAGCTGCAGACAAGACAGCGAAGACACAGTGCTTCTGAGCTGTTTAAATAAGGCAGCCTGTTTGCCAATTACTGCAATTAGTCTGCTCTAGGTTAACCCTTTAGATTGCAGAATCATGACAGCACATCAGTGTGCTCAGGAAGCATTCCTAACAGTCAGGATATGTATATGTTTACCGTGTGGGCTGGAGGTTAATCCGAAAAGAAGCAGTAACAACAGATGCAACTAAGCAACTTACATCTCAGTAAGAGGACATACCTGAGTAAGGGGTACAGTTTTTATTCTGGAACAGAAGTGTAAAAGGGGTCCCGGGTAAGGCGGAGCAGGATAGAGAAACTCACTGTGATTTCAGTCTCGGCGTAGTTCGCGTGAGTCGGGGAAGTAGGAAGACTTTTGCCTCCTGAATGTCGGCGAACAACAGGCTGAGGTGAGGCGTCTGGAGTTGGAAGGGCCTAGTTGGAAGGAGCTATACCAATCTGGCAATCCAACTATGGGTAGATCAAGGCTTTCACAGGATGACTACAGATTTTCTGGGACATGCAAATTGGCTGTACAGCCCATAGCAGTAGCAGACAGACAGAAAGGGAATTTCTGCGGTCTCGGAGTAGATCAAGCAAAGGGCAGATATCCTTTCAGTGTTGCAGCATAATGTGAGAGAGATCCTGATAGAGTTTGATTTCTGCATCATTATAGATGATGTCCCCTTGGTTCCTGGCTCTTCTGATGATTTCTTCCTTCAGGAGGTAGTTTACTATATAGCAGACTACATCCCTTGGGGGATCTGAATCTCTGCCTCGGGGTTTCAGTGCCCTGTGTAGGCATTCCATGTCGACTGTAGTCTCATGCAGCCTCTCCAATAGGTCACTGAATATGGTTATGATTACTGGTGTTAGCTGATTTTGTTCCATGGACTCAGGGAGGCCTCGGACACACAGGTTGTGGCGGCGTCCCAGGTTGTCCAGGTCTTCTAGGTGGTGGTGTATTTCTCACAGCTGCATGGTTTGTGCAGTTGTGGTTTCCTGGATCTGGTAAATGGCTGTATCATGGCGGGCAGTCACATCTTTCACATCATCAAGGTGCCGTAATACTCCTTGTATATCAATGCAGAGTTCTGAGATTGCAGCAGAGAGAGTATTCTTGATATTAACTGCAACGGTTTGAATGTCTCCCAGACTTAGCGGCTGATGAGGATGTGGAGTAGGTACAGTCGCCGGCTGAGAGGGTAGGGGCTCCGAGATGAGTCTGTTAGGTGAGCGTGGTGAGTGCAGGGGGTCTGTGAGGAAGCCGCATTGGCTGGGTTCGAAATACCTCCCGAATATTTCAGCTAAGTTGCGTGCCAGAGTCGTGGGGTGAGTGGGAGCGGGGTGTTGCGGAGCTTCTGTCAGGTTTCCCCATATTTGCTTCACTGAATCCCATCGGTACACAGAAATATATGCTGGGGTAGAGAGTTTAAGCGTCCATCCTGGTCCGGGTCTTGACCACGTCCCTCCCTATCCAATATTTAAGGGTTGCATCCCCAACTAAAATAAAACTTATATAGCCAGAAGTCGGCACCTAATTGTGTGAAAAGATAGAAGTGGATGAAAGGGGATCATATGGGGGGGGGGCAGTTTTCTGATACGCCAGAATATAGATGCTGTGTATTCAATTTCAGAAAACATATACAGAACTACAAAAATGAAATACATATATCCAAACTGATTTCTATTTCAAAGGATTTGTAAATCTATTCAAATATAGTGTAATCGATGCACATCTGTTATACTGCTAGCTAAGAAATATCAAGCAACTACTTTCTAGTCTGGCATTACTGCTTCCTGGATCACCTCCTTGCTCATTAGGCAAAGGTGATATTGCTGATTTGTTGCCCAATGAACAGGCTGCAGACAGGGAGGGGAAACGGGGATCTACAAAGCTAACCGTGGAACAAAGGTGACACCTGACTGTCTATAGTATGTGGCAGGGGTGTGTGAAGACTGGCTGAACAGAATTATAAGTCCATTGGTAGGTAAGATAGTAAACATAAATGTATTTTAACTGTGTATACAGCCTGCAAGTCTGCTACAATGAGTCTAAATGGAAGGTGTAATTATACTTTAAATATATTCTAATGGTAACATACATACATTTTAATTGCTTTACACTTCAATTACATGAAGTACGTATCTGCATTTCTGTAATCAAACGTTAACACATTGTACAATGTAGAGATGTCCGGGAACAGGCATACAAAATTTAAATCTTGTAAGTTATTCCACAGCAGGCCATGTGGATCAAGATGTGCTGTAAATATGCGCAATATATTACTGAATATAGCTGAAGTTATTTTTTGCATGTTTACCTGCTTTAGGTATGTCATATACTATGCAGTGTTTGATAAAATTACAGATGTTACAGACATCACTGGCACTCATCATATAAGACAGGGGTTAAAAGATAAGTGGTTCTTTCCTGCAAAAGTACCCATATTTGTTCAGAGTGTTTTCAACACGCTTGAACAATTTCAGGGGGATTCTTTCCCATAAATGTGGTTACTGAACAACAAAATAATTTATTTTATATACATTTGTATTTAATACATGATATAAGATAAGAAAAATCTGAGCCACTGAATGAATGTGTAGCTTGTATGATTGCCGATAAAACAAATAAGCTTGAAAAATTCTTTAGCATTAGCAAAAAGATGTGATTTTGATTAAATCCAACGATGGGTATGCAGATCTGATATACTTGGGGTTATTTACTAAAATTAGAGAGTGCAAAATGTGGTGCAGCTCTGCATAGAGACCAATCAACTTCCAGATTTTACTGCCAAAGCTCATTTGAAAAAGTTGAAGTTAGAAGCTGATTGACTACCATGCACAGCTGCACCAGATTCTGAGTGCAACAGTTTTAGTAAATCTACCCCACTGCATCAATATTGGTGCAGTGGTTCCTGTTGTTATGCAAGGTGAGAATTTTGTTTAAGGAGGCACCTTTTAGTGGCAGTAGGTGACAGCCCTTCCAGCTGACCCTTTTTTTTATAGACTATGAAAATAGCTAAAATTTCCAAAAATGGCTGCAAAAATGTCCAAATCTGCTTTTTTCTCTTGTTTATTTTAGGCTATAGAAATGCTGTCACCATTTAGAACATAGAACAAATTTATATTGATAGCTGTATATGGAATGTAAGTACAAATTACATTTTGTAAACCATATTTGGAAATATTATTATATAAACTAAGTTCTTCCCCCGAATAAAATGTATACATACTTTTGATTCAGAGCAGCTGTGTAGGAGAGTAGGTTTCCATTTAATCCAAGCAATCTTTACATGTAAAATGTACACTATTTCCTATTAAACTGTGTTTTTTTTTTTTCATATCCCTCTACTACTATACTACTGGTAAAGAATCCATGGTCAACTCTGACTTAGTTGGAACATCTCACAAAAAGAGCATCATCTTTCCAGGCCTTACAAAGCCATAAAAATCCAGTTAACAAATTAAGACATTGTACTTACTTTGGAGGTGAAGAAATACTGATCCGACCCATTTGTGAAGAGAGGGGAGAGTCTATGCCATTATTGTTGTCATTTATATAAAGCCTGGATGGATTGTTGTACTGGGCATTGAGCATTGGTCGAACGTCACTGGGGCTGCTCCGTGGCGAAAATGAACTGGGTCGTCTGTTATTGGTACTTTCTGATGGAAAAATGTCCTAAAATAGAGCATATAACACAATAAATATCGCATACTCTACTATTCTAATAAACAAAAAAGCAATATGAAAAAATTCAATTGAGAACATTATGCTATGCATTGTAAGTTTTATTAACATTAAAGTAAATCCAAAGAAAAAACTTTTGTTTTCTTAGTTTTAGATTGAGTAGTTAAAGGATATAACCCTTGTAATTTTTATTTTCCATGTTCCATTTGGCAGATTTCCTTTTACTACCTATCCAAGAGAAACAAAAAGAAGAAAGAGGAAATCCATGGAAATTGAAGGAAATCCACTCTTAGACATTTGTAACACCCACAAATGTCAAAGACTTCCTCTCAATTCTGTTCTGGTTGCATCTCAAAATTGAGATTTTCCCTCTCTTTCAGTCTTGGTACAGATGGTTACTAGGACAAATGTAAAGGAAGAATCTCTCAGTGGAGGCACAGATAAAAATACATTAAAAAAAATTTTCTCTTCTTCTTTACTGGTCATAGTCATTACACATAACTGGTTAGTAAACAAGATAATGCTTAATTATACACAATGCTCAATTATACACTTCTGAATGCTACAGCACCAAAGTGTTTCTGTAGCAACAATTTGATTTAATGTAACCATGTGTATTTCATTTTTCGGCTTGATGCACTGTTTAGGTCCTAGGTATTAAGGATTGATGCATTTGCAGAACCTGATGCGATTTGCTCATTCTAACACCTGGCCATACAGAATCTTCCCCAATAGTGGTAGTAAATACACTCTAAATTCATGAATCTGAACATTTTTTTAGATTTTCAAATTTAACCTGACTGTTAAAATAATTCCTGAAAAAGGAAATATATATACATGGTTTACCACGGCTACCAGACTAATGCTACTCAGTGTTCAAAGTATGATGACACCACAGATTGATCTCAGGATGTTGTGTACCAAGAAGCATGTGTTCAGACCATAATGACAATGACCAAGACAAAAGTGAATTAAAACACCCCAAGTCATGCAAAGATTACATTAGAAAGATATCATTTATGAGTTAAATCGAAGGGCCGGCCAATCACGAAAATTTGCAGGAACATTGGTTGAAGCAATGAAGCAATAGGAAGTGCAGTTGTCAGGAAAGGGTTGACACATGCTGGTGGCTCCTAGATCTATAGGCTGCAGTTTTTGTCCACCAGCGGGTGTCCCTCAGCAGCCAGAAGTTGACATCATCTCATGCAATCAGTCATCACCTGATGCTGGTTGCAGGAAGTGTATTTAAACCCTGTGCATGCTCTTCCTCACTGCCTTGGTGTTGTCTCTATGTGCCCATGACCTGCATTCCTGTGTCCCTGCACCATGATCCCGACCCTGTAGCTTGATCCCTCCCTACCTGCTTACTCCGTCTCCTGTTACCCTCTCCCTGTCCTGTCTTGCTCCCAGCTCCCTCTACCTGATCTCCGGTGTATGACCCTGGCTCTGTTACGATTATGATTCGTTTCTCCTGTTTTATGTATATATTTGGTTTGGGCAGTTGTTCGTTGTGTGTCACTAGTGTTTGGTTATCTGGTTTTAATTTACACAGTTTTAGTTTACTGGAGGTACATTTACATTGGTGTTATTCACTTATTTTAAAATAAATTATATTATTCTAATCTTTACTTGTACCTGATATTCTATGTGGCAGTCCACACATTTCTGGTCACACCTGTTACTGACAGCAGTTCAGTGTTTCTTATGTAAAATAATGCACTAAGGGAAAAGGAATCCTTTTACAGAATACAATATTTTTGGACATAGCATTAACCAGAATTACAGAGGAAAACTATTTAGAGGTGCTTAAGTCAGATTACTGCAAAATTAACAAATAGTGTAAACAGGCATGGAGCAAGTAAATTCTGTAGGGCATCACTAGAGGGATCACCAGCAGGAGAAATGAAGTCCTGATTCCAATACACTTTAGTTGACCCCATCTAAAATACTGTCGGGGGGATTTACTAAAACTGGAGCACTCAGAATCTGGTGCAGCTGTGCATGGTAGCCAATCAGCTTCTAACTTCAGCTTGTTCAATTAAATTTTGGCAATTAAACCTGGAGTACGATTAGTTTCTTTGCAGAGCTTTACCAGATTTTGCATGCTCCTGTTTTAGTAAATCACCTACTGTGTCCCGTTCTAGGCAACAAACAATGATTAAGGGTCTGAAGGATAAATATATAATGAAAGACTGGGAATATAATATGTTCAGCTTCAAGGGAAAGATGAGACATGGCTAAAGGTTTAAGAGGACAGATTTTTCAATATGAAATTGAGTTGAAGAACACAGCCAGCAGGAGAGAAATCCAAGAGTTGCATTAGAAAGTACTATTTTTCTCAAATAGTAAACAGGCCCCCAGCAGAGGAAGCAAGTCAATCCACAATAAATGTAGAAAGATGATCCACACACCGGTAGTTTTTTCTTAAAAAATCTTCATCTTTATTCAGGAACCACAGAACACAACTGCTGATAAGATCAGTTGACGCATTTTAACCTATAAGGCCTTAGTCATAACTACATTTAGGCACAAAACTTTGAAATATATAGTGACTCTACATATTACAGGCTCCACCCATTTGTTGTCCAAATTAATTACAGACAATTAGCAAAAGTTTGATCGGGCGCCTGGGAGCTCGTTTATTGGGGAGCTGTATGGGTAGTAGCACTGCTTCTTCTGTTTGCAATCCACAATAGATACATTTAAACCCAAAATGTTTTGATTATATACACAGTAGGAAAGTACTAGGATCCCTGTCAGGTTTTTATTGCTATCTGTGTCTCTGTTGTGGAAGTTTATTTTGTCTATTTGCCCAGGTGACCACTAAGTGTCCATTCACACTAGTCCGACTTGTCAGGCGACTTGGTCAGCCTGACAAGTCACGCACTGTCGCGGTCCATTGACTGGTACAGGAGCCGTTCTAATAGGAGCATCACAAGTTGCTCCGACTTAGAAAAAGGGTCCTATACTACTTTGGGGCGACCTGGAGCGACTTGCATAGACATTCATTTTCTGAAGTTCGTGCAAGTCGCGCCGAAGTCGCGCTGCACGCGACTTCACAGGTCGTCCCCTAAGTCGGAGCGACGTAGTTTAAGGGAAAATCCCAAAAATTGTTAGTAGAACAGAAAAAGAATGGCAATATGCCAATGAGGACACCTTTTGTCTTTCTTCCAGATCTGTGCAGTAAACCAACATAAAACTCCTGCACTTTTCCTCTGTGCAGCAGTTTCCCATAGCAAAGTCACTGCGGCCCTTGTGCACAGTTACTGGTCTGGTATATGTCACCTGTAGTTTTCTGCAAGGATCCTGTAGTGGGTAGACCACTTATCCCACTCACAACTCTATTTTCTGATGCTGCAAGTGCTTTTACAAGGCAATATATGGATTGCAAAAGCATTTGGTACACACAAAATAGTATCTTTTATCCTTTGTGTCAATGAGCACTATATAAAAACTGTAATTTTTTTGCTCAGCTTTAGAGAAAAGGAAACAGAAAAGTCAGACTTAACGGACCACTTCTGCTATCAGTCTTCTATGTTTCTACAAAAATTCAAGCTACTTCTTGTAACATTCCCGTTTTATACTCATAATATGAATACAAAATTGACTTCATTTATGTAATGTGTTCTTTCCCCATATCTTATAGCTTTTGAATGTTCTGTTTATTGGCTTTTCCTTGTCTTACTTTACTGCTGGCTACAGAAAATATAAAAAAAAGAATAATTTTACAGTAATGGGTGGGATATATCAGAGCCTGTTAAGAGTTACTATAGCCCACATCCTAGCCTGGTATAGTAATATCAGAGTTTAAGGCCATAAATAAAGTTATGAGAAACATAAGTCTTGCATATTCACATGCCTAGCTTGGCGTTTCTGAGTACAAAAAGCAGAACATTAATAAAGACCACTCAGGAAGGGCTGCCCCTTCCCTGGAAAGAAATATGTAAGGGGTGACATGTATTCCAGATGTCTTTTAATACTTGTTACTCTGTGGCACTTCGCAAATGTCAAGTGTCACTTAGAAAAGGCATATATTATTTATATAAAATGAATGAAATCCTGTGCAAGGAGAGGCGTTTAAAAAGAACAAAAAATATTGAACACAATCACATTAAGTTACTTGTCTTTAGATATTAAAGGTATGGTTCTATTATAATTGAAGATTGAGAAGTAAGTATCTCAAGCTTTGGAGCAAGCTGTCACAAACAGGGACACTTTATCTGTAACATCACCGTGATCTATGAAAGTGGAGAAATTGCTTTTATTTTTTAATTCATACAATATCAGCATCATTTGATAAAAAAATTGCATCAGAAAGCTTCAAGCGACTAGGAGCCTGGGATAGTAATTTGTCCGGGATGCTGTAGACAATTATCCAATTTGGGCATTCCCAAACTAAATTTTGTAAGGTAACGTTTAAGATTCTGCTGTGTGTAATTAGAGAACTCTTGCCCATCTAAGTGGTAATGAACCATGGTGACATACTGTCAAAACACATACCTCTCAACTTTTTAGTCTAGGTTCACATCTTTGTAGGCTGCTCCTGATGCGTTTTTGTATTTATAAACCCTAGTTTTTGATGCGTTATTGCATGCCGTTTTCACGCATTTTGTGTTTTTTTTTAAAATACACTGTATATAGCTGGTTGCTAAGGAACGGGCCTAGAAAGCCAGCCTCCATGTCCTTAACAATCGACGAGTCATCAGCTGAATGTAAAAAAAAGAATTGCTGACAAAAACAAATCTTCCTCCGGTCTTCTCCCTCTGGTGGCTTGAATTCCCTCCGCTGTCTTCTCCCTCCAGTGTTTTTTCTCCCTCTTCTCTCTCTGGCG
Organism: Pelophylax lessonae; assembly: GCF_965119305.1. Taxonomy (NCBI): domain Eukaryota; kingdom Metazoa; phylum Chordata; class Amphibia; order Anura; family Ranidae; genus Pelophylax; species Pelophylax lessonae. Next base: position 360,050,011 of record NC_138771.1, on the reverse strand, counting down.
GTTTCTTCTCCCTCTGCTCGTTTCTTTTCCCTCTTCACTCTCCAGTGATGTCTTCTTTGTCTGCCACCATGGGGCGGGCCATCTGGTGATATCACCCGAAGAATGCACCCCATGTGACGTCATGTGACGTGGTAAAGATAAATAGGAGGGGCACCTTGAAGCACAAAGCATTTTGGTAAAAAAACATATCCTTGCTGTTGATTGGCTACCATGCACAGCTACACCATATATTGCAGCCTCCAATTATAGTAAATCAACCCCACTTTGAGGCTGTCCAGAAATGCTTATAATCTGCCATGAGGCCTTCACTTCAGATACATCTAAAATGTAAAAATGCTTTAAAAATGGTTTAAGTATGCTGTGTGAATGGGAACATATAACTAACATATAGTCATTGCCTAATCTGGGGGGGTTCAGTTGCACATCCCCCCCCCCCCAAAGCCAAGGAATATCCTGTGTTTCCATTCTGAAACACATGCTCCACTCACTGCTGCTGCCCACTGCTGTCAGGGTTTGTTTGTGAATACAATAAACAACTGTGGTTGGTTGCTAGGAGGGCCTGGTGTCCTAGTAACCAAACCCACTTGCCTGCTCCACCTCCCATGATTCAGAGAAGGAGTATGAAACTTCCTTCTCTGGACCTGCTGCCAGTGCCCCACCTCCCAGCTTCCCCCTCTAGCTTCCAGCTGCACTGTAACTGAACAGAGTGGACTCTAATGCAAAGGGGTTAAGGAAACTCTTCAGACCCTGATTTAATGTTGGGGGGGGGGAGCTCTGGGGACAGATGGAGTATGTTAGCTCTGATGTCAGTGGGGGACTTTGGGGGCCTTGATGTAAGTGGGGGACTCTTGGGACCCTAGTGTAAAAGGGGGAGCTTTTGGGATGGAAGGAGGGGGGGACCTGATATATAGGTGGGACTCTGGGGACCTGATGTAACTAGGGAATCTCTGGGGACCCTCCTTTAAAGGAGCAACTCTGGGGGCCCTGATGTAGGTAGGGGAGACTCTCACCTACTACAAATCTTTGAACTTTGTTTCACGTACTACTGACCTCTGAACTCTACCTCACTTACTACTGGCTCCTGTCCTCCATCCTGCTGACCCTTGAACTCTGCCCTGCTGAACCTGTACATTGCCCTTCTGATCCCTGTCCTCTGCCTTGCTAGCCACTGTCCTCCACCCTGCTCACCCCTGTACACTGCCCTACAAATGAATGGCCTCTGTACACTGCAATACTGCTGACTTTATCCCCTGCCCTGCTGACCCCCTGTACACTGCTCTGCTGACCTCCCATCCTCTGCCCTCTGACATCTTTTTGTTGCACCCCCACATGAACAGGCTAGATCCAGCCCTGCATTTTGAGAAGTTTTCTCAAATCTGACTGCAAAAATGGAAAAACACATTAATTCTTTTTGGATGTTCATTGCTATCACTAGTTCAGAGCTTATGCACATTTTGTTCCTGGGCAGGTTATATCTTAAATTGCCCATGATGTTATCCGAAAATGTCTTTGAGTCACTCTCTGACAGCCCTTAATGACTGATCTTGTCTACAACAATCATGTAGTTCAGACAGTCTTATCTGACCATTTTTGTTTACCCTGAGAGAAGTCAGCATATACCTCCCCCTCCCATCTGCCTAATTTCCTGAGCTAAAACAAATCATGAATTGGATTGTGCATGCTGGTTAGCAGTTTACTAATTCCCATGACCAGTGTAAATCTACGTTTGCTGGCTAGGGTTCCTAATCAGTGTGTTACAACTGACTTTTCCTAAAAATATTTTCATTGCAGATGCAACAAATGCCAAGTAAAACTAGTTCTTCAAAAATCCATGGCCATTCAAAGATAAAGAGCGTACTGTAATATTCTGAATACATAAATTGTGTTACATATTTTAGATAGCGTTTGGAAGAATATTCAGAAAAGGATATCATGTTTCTCTTAACTCGAGCCTGTAATTTTGAAAGCAATGACAGTTGATTTTTTATCTGAAAAACTAGAATTAAAGAAAGAACAGTAATTATAATGAGGTTTGCACTCCCCTTCAAGACTTTGGTATTTTGATTACAAGTATGGCAGCAGGACAGACATAGCAAAGTTTCTCCCTTCTTCTATACAGAGCTGCTCATGAAAATAGTAAAATAATCCGAGACAAGCCATCTAGGATTATGCCACAGGACATGAAGGATTTAGTGAACTGTAAAAAAAATATTTTATATTTCTAACTGAACATTTTCTACAGCTAGAGGGGTCTTTGAACAGTATCACAGACACAAATATAAGAAAGGCTGTGTCAAAATAAAAACAAATGAAAAAATACATTGACACATCATCTAAAATAATCAGCTAAGAATGGAGATACAGATTACAGAGTTAAAGCAGAGCTACCTATTAGGAAAGATATGGTTGCTATTGCTGACCTCCCCTTATCCAATGAAGGCCCCTTGAACCTCCTTTAGGGAAAGGGAGCCTTGACTGCCGGAAGCATGGCGTCACTGTGGGTGTGAACCCATATGGGAAGTTATGTAGCTCCCTTAGAATTGGCTATAAAGACCTGAGCTGAACTCTAGGAACAGGCTACGCTGGGGCACGTTCAACTGCTCTGAGGAGATTCAGCTGTCACAAGAGTTTTTTAGTTGGTCATAAATGAGCCTATGCTTCTCAGCAGTCATGGTTTCAATACCTTCTGCCACTGACCTTGAACAAGAAGGTAAATCAGACCATCAGACTTATTGCACACTCCTTCAATTGAGAAGTCTTCTGAGGCCCTAGGAACCCATATATCATAAGTACAGACAACAAACTGCTGTACTGGACGTTTCCAGATACGTGACTACCTAAACTGTTCCACACACAGACCGCCTCTTTAAAGCTGTGTTCCAGCCGAAAATGTATGTTTACAATAAAAATACCCCTAGAATAGTCATGCCTCGTGCAGTATAATAAAGTTATGCTGTAAACTATACCCAGTATTGTATTTTATTACTTTGTAAAGTTCTTGCACAGAGCAGCCATCTCTAGTGTGGGCATATGTAGCCGCAGTGTCCTTCTTCCTGTATTCGGTACATGCACCTGCCAATCTTGCGCATGCGTGGTGCATTGAGAACAGTACAATTGCTTGTAGGTAGGGTTTCCATAGCGACGGCAGCGACGGAGGAAGTTGCCGCCCCTTTGCTATGGAAACCTTTTTTCTCCCCCTCCGGGAACCAGGAAGTAAAAAAGCAGTTACAAAGCAGTGGAAACCAACACATGCAAAACACCACTGATATAGGTAAGAGCTTTTTCAAAAT
>NC_138771.1:359157396-359422396 GCF_965119305.1 Pelophylax lessonae | reverse complement strand
GGGACAGGAGCGTGATTTTTTTTTTTTTTTAAGGTTATAACCTCTTTAATACCATAAATAATAACATGCTGTTGATGAGTTTGGCAATTCTAGAAAAATGCTTAAATAATACATTACAATTTAGCTAAACCCATTCGATATTAGTAGACTAAAATGTACTGGAGATTTTAGTCGACTAAAATACTACTAAAACTTAAACAATTCAGATGACTAAAATATGACTACAATTAAAATGGAATTTTAGTCAAATTTAACACTGCCTGAAAATAACCTTTGGGCACTGGGTTCCACGTAGGGATCTTTCTAGACTTTGTTCTGGTAAGTTTGCTACAGAGCATTTTCCAGGTCCATTTTCCAGGTCCATGGCTGTCCTGTTTTTGAAGACTCAGTGAGTAGGCTAGTCAGGCCAAGCACTGAAAGCTACTTATTTACATAGGTCACTTAACGCCTTTTAAAATTCTGAGTTTTCTACCACAGAAGAAGTTATTGCTTTGACATCATCTGCTGGGTGGTCACGTGCACATGCTCCACACTCTCTTACCCACCATGCAGCCTGTTGGAAGCAGTCTCCCTGTTGGTGCTCCTGCTTGTAAGAGGCATGTAAAACTTTGATCTTTTTGATCCATTCATGCTACCCACTTACGGGGACTATTTGGTCTCCTATGGCCCTTTGACTGTCATCTGATACTAGCTTTCCAGGTTTTTTGAGGCCTTGCTTCTTACCCAAAGGTTTACTTTGCTTTACTGCTGCGCAGTCCCAACATGTCTAATTCTAGATATTGCGGCGATAGTCCTGCTGTAGCGGTGGTGCTCCAGGTTCATACTCTTCTATTTGCCTCTGAGGTCGCTTGCAGCATGAAATCCTGTTGCCCTGTCTTTGAGTCCTGTCTTTGAATCAGGTGTGGCTGGATCCCCTGCCTGCTTAGCAGAGGTTTTTATTACAGTCATGCAAGACTTTATGGCCTAAATCACCCAGTTAATTTGATGACCTTGATCACACAGGCCACCAGCATACTTCTGTGCCCTCTTACACTCACTCACCCATCTGCATTAGAACAACAGAAACAAGGTAGGACTAAGCATCCCTGCCCTCTTACTGTTGTCCCTAACAGATTGGTGTGGTTCTGTAGTTGTCAGAGAACAATGTGATTGATCAGTCAGCAACGTCATAGCGCATAGCAAATTATGAGGCCAAAAACGTTCGGGCAAGATCCACAGGTACACTATAATACCAAAAGTATTGGGACGCCTGCCTTTACACGCACATGAAGGTTAATGGCATCCCAGTCTTGGTTCGTAGGGTTCAATATTGAATTGGCCCTCCCTTTGCAGCGATAACAGCTTAAACTCTTCTGGCAAGGCTGTCCACAAGGTTTAGGAATGTGTCAAAGTGAATATTTGACCATTCTTCCATAGGCACATTTGGGAGATCAGGCACTGGTGTGGACGAGAAGGCCTGGTTTGCCGTCTCTGCTCTAATTCATCACAAAGGTGTTCTGTCGGGTTGAGGTCAGGACTCTGTGCAGGCCAGTCAAGTTCTTCTACCTCAAACTGACTTATCTATGTCTTTATGGACCTTGCTTTGGTGTGGTGTGATTATGGTGTGGGGTTGTTTTTCAGGGGTTGGGCTTGGCTCCTTAGTTCCAGTGAGGGGAACTCTTAAGACGTCAGCATATCAAGACATTTTGGACAATTTCATAGTCCCAGCTTTGTGGGAACGGTTTGGGGATGGCCCCTTCCTGTTCCAACATGACTGTGCACCAGTGCACAAAGCAACGTCCATAAAGACATGGATGAGCAAGTTTGGAGTTTGAGCAACTTACCCCATGAGTAAGCGCTAGTGGGCAGAGTGAAATGTGTTGGGGACGTGGCTCGGCGGGGTCTACACTGAGACTGCCACTTGTATACACACAGCAGGTCTTCTAGGATCTTCAACACTTTTCTGTCCTTGTGGACAGCCTTCCCAGGAGAGTTGAAGCTGTTATAGTGGGCCAACGCATTATTGAACCCTACGGACTAAGACTGGGATGCCCCTAAAGTTCATGTGCGTGTAAAGGCAGGTGTCCCAATACTTTTGGTAATATAGTGTATTTTTTGAACTAACCAAACACATATAACAAAATGTTTAATTGGTGTATTTTATAAACCAAAAGGGAACAAACAATATAAGAGAAGTTCATTTTTGGAGTTTATTCGCCCCTTTACTGCTCTGTGGTGGTGAGCATTACTGGATGGGGAAAAATGGCTTTTATTCCATTTTTCTTTTATTTTCTTGTTCTTTCTGGCCTCATAAAAAGGTATACGTTTCTTATTATGCCTATAGTTGAAATATTAATCACCTCCATCTAACCAATGGCTTTGTCCTCTAGACTTGCCATGTTTTGTTAAGTGTTTTTGTTTCTGTGCAGTGCTTGGTTGGAAGAGTTTGATGACCCAGTTATTGCTCGTGTGAACAAACGCATGCAGGCCATTACAGGACTAACTGCTGACACTGCTGAGATGTTACAGGTAAAATCTATGTTTGTTACTATGCATTATTTAGGCTCAGATGCATATACTACTATACATTCCCAGAGTTCCCATGTTATTATAAAACCTGGATACATTTCCTCTGGAGAAGAGACAAGATAGCTTGCAGGGTATCTTGACTTTTGTGGGGAAAGAAAATGTTGTAAATAAAAACAATGGCATATACAATTGCTACACAAGCCATATTGTAATTTAATGTTATTAAAAAATTATCTTTCTCTATCGCTCATTGACAGACGTAGTCTTCTTGATTCTCAAGAGCTGGGTTATGTTGTCTCCGCAGGAGTAGGACTAGGCAGAATGACAAAACGTTCTGGCTCCACCCTAGGGGGCAGTCCCTGAGGGTATATCCTCCCTCTCTCTGCTACAGGGAATCAGTTTTTTTCTGTCTAGTCAGGAGTAAGGACCTAAGTTCCTTGCTGGGATCTTTTGGTCCTGGCAAGACTTTTTTTCTTTAAGAAAAAGACATTTTTTAGGTAGTTTTCTCCAGTGTTTTTTCCTGTGAGATCTTCAAGCAAAAATGCCGGACTGGGCGACACTTGTGGTCACCCCAGCCGGCCTACGAGCGCGCGCAGACCATGGCATTGCGCTTGGTCGGCCGCGACATATTCAAGTAAGTATGCGGGGCCGGGCGACGGGCTGGATGTTGAGATCCAGTGGTCACCCCGGTTTCTGCCTAAGAGCGCGTGCAGACCAGTGCGCTGAGTCGGCCGCGACGGAGTCCCAGTAAAGGGACTGACTTTGCGAGTTAAAAGCTCGCTTGGACGCCAGGTACCAGAGAGTCGAGGCGTCCACAAACCCCCACCCCGGTGGAGAGGGTATTGTGAAGAGAGGGTGCCTGTCGGTTCGGTATGGTGAGTAAACGTTCCCTTTTTTTCCTCATTATGAGGCAGTATATATTATGGGCCCCTCCATATATGGTCAGTATATATCTGATACTTACAAGTCCCCCTTGTAATACAGCATGTGTTTGTGGGAAGTGGACTTGGTTCAAGAGCTAACACTCTACCCAGCAGACTGTAACATTACAGCAGACATAGGAGGTATAATCCTACCTTATGTGCAGTGTATCTCTGTAGATCCATATGTCACCTCTTAGCAGAGTGCAGGTGGATGTGCTGGGAAGACGATATCGGCGGTCCGCCGCCATTTTGCCGTAGACCGAATGCATGTATGTCCTCAGGTCACGCCGGCCGCCATGTTTTTGGAGTCTTATGTCTCCTCTATGGGGGCGGCCATGTTTTGTGAGCCCAGCTACCTCGTGGAGGGCTGGGAACGCCGGAAGGCGTACACAGGGGGCGGAGCCACGCCTTCTGCCCGGGAAAAAGCAAACAGCTCCTTCCAGTCTGTGTAAGACAGACGCTGACTGCAGTTTGTTGGAAACTGCACTGCATCGGTTGGTGAGCCTTGGGGGTCCCTCTCTCTCTCTCTGGGATCGAGAAGCAGGTACTCTGAGGGGCGCTATTGCGCTAGGGGGAGACACAAAAAAAAAAAGAAAAAGTTTTTTTGTTTTTGCTGGCAAAGGTGTCCTGTATTAACATGGACCCTGCCACTCATGTATCTCCTCCGGATCCCCTCGAGGGGTCTGCGGGATCCTCCAGCACCCCATTGACTATTGAATCTTTGTCAGCTATTATGGAAACTTTTGTGTCCCGGGTGGAAGTGGCTTGTCAGGGACAGGGCGCAAGAAAGCGACCCCCGCCTAACCCCTTATTATCTGAAACTTCGGATTCAGACTCTGAGCCTATCTCTGCAGTTGCAGGTACTTCATCTGGTATTGGTGTCTCGGGTCCTGTCTCTTCAGACAGTGAGGAGGATGTTTCGGCATCCGCCATAGCCAGAGAGGAAGCGTTGGTAAACGCACTCATTGTATCTGTTCAAGAGACTTTAAGGTTACAGGGTATTCCATCAGAAATAGCTGAAACTGAGATCCCTTTTGGGACTAAAAAGCGCATCAAAGTGGCGAAGGTTTTTCTATTGCCCAAATGTTTTGGCAATCCAATCGAAGAAGAATGGCGTCTGCCAAAACGCACTTTTAATATTTCTAAACGCATTGACAGGCGTTATCCGTTTGAGGAAACCCTTATTAAGAAATGGACAGAACCACCTGTGGTGGATTCACCTATTGCTAGATTGAATAAAGCCACGGTTATTCCTTTAGAAGACGCTCCGTCTTTTAAAGATCCAGTGGATCGCAAGATAGAAGCTATGTCTCGCACCATGTTTTCCTTGATTGGATCAGCTTTCAGACCAATAATTGCTATTGGTCTGGTTTCGCAGGCTGTAACTGAATGGACCAAGTGGTTACGCCGGGACTTAGAAGAGGTCCCTCAGGCGGTATCAGATTTGTTGGAACAAATGATACAGGGGTTACAGTTTGTATGTGATGCGGCGTTAGACGCCACTCCATTAATGGCGCGAGCATCAGTCTCAGCAGTGGTTCTCAGGCGTACACTGTGGCTAAAAGGTTGGTTAGCCGACCAAGGTTCCAAAAAAGCATTGGCTAATATCCCCTTTTCAGGAGAGCGTCTATTTGGAGCCAACTTAGATGAGATCATTAAGGATCTCACCGGTGGAAAAAGCACCTTTTTACCGCAAAATTTTAAAGGTAGAGGAACTCGTCAAAGACGAGGGCCTTCTTTTTCTGCTCACAAGAGGTTTTTTCGTCCAGCGGGTGAAAAAACTAAGTCCTCCAAAGCTCCTACAGGAGGCGTCAGGGGTCGTTGGTCGGGCAAGCAAAAGCCCGCCCCCTCCAGACCTGAAGATAAACCATCCAAAGCCTGAAGGTGCGCCCCCACCCATAACTGGGGTGGGGGGGACGTCTTCGCCGGTTCCCGGATCCATGGCTTTCCAGAATCCCGGACAAATGGGTTTGCGAAGTCCTAAGGTCAGGGTACAAGATCGAGTTTCGATCTCTCCCACCGGCGCGATTCTTCCCTTCCAATATCCGTCTATCCGCAGATCGTTTAGAAGATCTGCGGAGAGCAGTCACAGATTTACTACAACAAGGAGTGGTAGTCCACGTTCCTTGGACAGAACGGTTTCAAGGGTTTTATTCAAACCTGTTTACAATACCCAGGAAAGAGGGCAAAGTGCGTCCAATTCTGGACTTAAGAGCACTCAATTCTTTCGTCAACATAAGAAGATTCAGAATGGAGTCCATTCGCACGGTAGCAGCCTTCCTGCATCCAGGGGATGTCCTAGCGTCCATAGACATCAAGGACGCCTATCTTCACATTCCCATTTTCGCAGGACATCAGCGTTTTTCTACGCTTTTCCGTAGAGGAGAACCACTATCAGTTTGTGGCGTTACCTTTCGGTCTCGCCACGGCTCCGCGGGTCTTCACAAAGGTGTTGGCCCCAATGTTGGCACTTCTGCGCCAAAGAGGTATATCGATTCTAGGTTACCTAGACGATCTTCTGCTTCATGCAGAATCTCCTCAGACCTTGCTACAAAACATAGAAATTACTATGATTTCTTTACAGGAATTCGGGTGGCTGGTGAACCAGCAAAAGTCATTTCTGGTTCCCACCCAGAGGCTCGAATATCTGGGTCTAATTCTAGACACAGTCAGGACAAGAGTTTTCCTTCCGGTAGGGAAACTCCGAAAGATTCAATCAGCAGTCCAGTTGTTACTGTCCAACAGCTGGTCTTCCCTTCGGACTTGCATGAGGGTTCTGGGGTTGATGGTGGCTTCATTCGAAGCAGTCCCATTTGCCCAGTCCCATACCCGAATTCTTCAGCAAGAGATTCTTCTCAGATGGAATCGGAATCCGGAATCCCTGGACAATCAGATACGATTGAGCAAACAGACCAGAGAGTCTCTGGTTTGGTGGCTTCGGTCTCCAATGCTCAGCCAGGGAAAGTCATTTCTGCCAATATATTGGACGATAGTGACCACAGATGCCAGTCTATCCGGATGGGGAGGAATTCTTGGTCAGTTATCTGTCCAGGGACTTTGGTCCCCGGAAGAATCCAGGTTACCGATAAATGTATTGGAACTGAGAGCGATCAGACTTTGTCTGATTCACTGGACCGAGCAGCTCCAGGGCAGCCCGGTTCGGATCCAGTCGGACAATGCCACGGCCGTGGCTTATGTCAATCACCAGGGGGGCACCAAGAGTGTCCGAGCGGCCAAAGAAGTGGCTTGCATTCTTCGCTGGGCGGAACGATTTGTTCCAGCAATCTCTGCGGTGTTCATTCCGGGGGTGGAGAATTGGCAGGCAGATTATCTCAGCCGTCAGACCCTGGATCAGGGGGAATGGTCCCTCCATTCAGACGTTTTCCACCAGTTGTGCCTACGGTGGGGCACCCCGGATATGGATCTGTTGGCATCACGATTCAACAGGAAAGTTCAGAGATTCGTGGCTCGCTCCCGCGATCCTCTAGCAGAAACCGCAGACGCACTGATCGCCCCGTGGGGGCAATACCAGCTAATATATGCCTTCCCTCCTCTCGCGTTACTGCCAAGACTTCTTCGCAGGATAGAGGAGGAAGGAATTCCAGTAATCCTGGTAGCTCCGGACTGGCCTCGTCGAGCTTGGTACGCCGACATGGTCAGACTGGTGGCGGACGTCCCATGGAGACTTCCTCTCAGAGAGGATCTACTGTCTCAGGGACCGATCTTCCATCCTGCTTTACGATCGCTGGCTTTAACGGCCTGGCTATTGAGACCCAGGTGCTGAAGGACAAAGGTTTGTCAGCTTCAGTTATTCCTACTCTAGTTGAAGCAAGGAAAGCGACTTCCAGAAAGATTTATCATCGCACATGGAAGTCCTACATTGCATGGTGTGAACCTTTGGGGTTCCGTCCTCGGTCTTATTCGATTAGTTGAATATTGGCTTTTCTGCAACAAGGGGTTGAGCAGAAACTGGCCTTGAGTACTATCAAGGGTCAGGTCTCAGCATTAGCCATCTTCTTTCAGAAGCCTTTGGCTACTCATTCCTTGGTGCGGAATTTCATCCAGGGGGTGCGACATCTGGCTCCGCCAGTGCACGCGCCGTTACCCCCCTGGGATCTTAATTTAGTGTTGTCGGTTCTTCAGAAACCTCCTTTTGAAGATATTAGGGAGATTCCTCTACCCACGTTGTCCCAGAAGGTGGCCTTCTTGGTGGCTATTACTTCTGCACGCAGGGTGTCAGAGCTGGCCGCATTATCTTGTCGTTCACCATATCTGGTGGTTCATAGAGATAAGGTGGTTCTTCGTCCGAATCCATCCTTCCTACCAAAAGTGGTTTCAGAATTTCATCTGAATGAAGAAATTGTATTACCTTCCCTGTGTCCTAAGCCCAGTCATCCTCGGGAATTTGCTTTGCACTCCTTGGATGTGGTCCGGGCGATCAGGGTATACTTGAAAACGACAGACTCGTTTCGCAAGACGGATTCACTTTTTGTGATCCCAGATGGACCCAAAAAGGGGTTGCCTGCATCTGCCGCGACCATTTCCAGATGGATCAGACAGACGGTAGTACAGGCTTATTCTATTAAGGGTCGGGAGCCCCCGTTCCCTGTTAAGGCGCACTCCACTCGGGCACTTAGTGCGTCATGGGCCTTTCGCCATCAGGCGTCAGTGGTCCAGGTGTGCAAGGCGGCTACCTGGTCGTCGGTGCATACCTTTACTAAACATTATAAAGTTGATGTAATGGCATCATCTGATGCCTCGTTTGGCCGCAAGGTTTTGCAGGCCGCAATTTGAGGAGACCAGTGGTCTACCTCGAGGGTTTTTTCCGTTTGGAAAATTTTTCTTTAGTCTCATTCTTTGTTTATAATGAGCCTTTAAAACTTCTAGTTTGGCACCGGTTGGGCCTTCTAGATTGGATTTGATTTTGTCAATCCCACCCCTCATTTGTGGCACTGCTTCTGGATGTCCCAGCTCTTGAGAATCAAGAAGACTACGTCTGTCAATGAGCGATAGAGAAAAATGGATTTTTGTAAGAACTTACCGTAAAATCCTTTTCTCTTAAGCTCATTGACAGACGTAGTACCCGCCCCTCTATCATTGAGTTGGGTTGGGTTAAATTCTCTGTACTGCTTTAAACAGAACTGATTCCCTGTAGCAGAGAGAGGGAGGATATACCCTCAGGGACTGCCCCTAGGGTGGAGCCAGAACGTTTTGTCATTCTGCCTAGTCCTACTCCTGCGGAGACAACATAACCCAGCTCTTGAGAATCAAGAAGACTACGTCTGTCAATGAGCTTAAGAGAAAAGGATTTTACGGTAAGTTCTTACAAAAATCCATTTTTCCATCTGCAGTAGCTGTAATTTTCTAGAATACTCAATGCAATATGGCAACCTGGATGCATTCTGTGCAGTTTGTGTGCAGAACACCTCCAAAAATGTATTTTCCTGCTTGGGTAAAGAACTCTTCACTATGTTACAACTCAGGTTTATGGCATCCTTTGCAACAGAAATGTGTTTTTTTTTGTTTTTATGAGATACTCTAGAAATGCAGACTCTGCAACTTTTCTTATAGGAACTCCTGAGAGTGCACCAGGTGATTATAATGAACCAGTCTGTCCCATTCTCTCCTATTTAGAACCATGTCACACAAGGCATGATCTAAAAAAGAGTAATTTCTTCAGAGCAGAAACGAGTAGTAATCTGCAACAGTTTGTTAAAATCCTTGCAGTGTGCATAAAAGTGATATTAAAGTCCTTTTTTTTTTTTTTTTAATTTTATTAAAAAATAAAAAATAACAGACATGTTCTACTTACCTGCTCTGTGTAGTGGTTTTGGACAGAGCAGCCCAGATCCTCCTCTTCTCAGGTCCCTCGCTGGCTCTCCTGGCCCCCTCCTCCTGCCGAGTGCCCCCAAAGCAAGCAGCTTGCTATGGGGGCACACGAGCCGAGCCGCAGCTCTGTGTCCATTCAAGCGTCCCCTCTCTCTCCTCATTGGCTCACTGACATCGACAGCAGTGGGAGCCAATTGCGCCCGCTACTGTGTCTCAGCCAATAAGGAGGGAGAATCCCGGACAGCCAGGTGTCTTGTGCAACATTGCTGGCTCGAGATTGGGTCAGGTAAGTATTAGAAGGGCTGCTGCACACAAAAAGCTTTTATCTTAATGCATAGAATGCATTAAGATAAAAAAAACCTGCCTTTAGAAACACTTTAATCACCCAGAAGGGACTGTGTTCTTTTCAACAACAGTGGAGTTACTGTTTAAAAATTTCTTGTTTATGAGCCTCAGGACTCTCTCTGACTCTGTTTCTGTACTCCCTGTTCCTGTGGTGGTACCTCATTTCCAATAAAACTTTTAAGATAGTGGGGGTTTTTTTTGTGTCCTTGTGGAGAATTAATTTCCTAATTTGCCATCCTGGTAACAGTGCTTTTACCAGACAAGTTAGCTGAAGTTCTGGGGAATATCCTGCTGGGTCCCAAAAAGAAATACCACCTTACAGATGTTCTGACTATCCCCAACTTTACCCAAAGCTTAAACAATGATTCAGCCAGAGTTGTGCTTTAAACTTCCATTTAGCTTCTGTGTATATTGCCTCTTACAGGTTGCAAACTATGGTATGGGAGGTCAATATGAGCCACATTTTGATTTTTCAAGGGTAAGTGTATATTAAAATGTGTATGATGCATGGTATTTAACCTTTTCTAAGGGTGGGGGTGGCAGGTGCTACCTATGTTGTGTGTTTAAATGGCATATGTCCATATGTAAGAGGATGCACGTATGGGATCTTCTGTATAAAACAATCTTTAGAAACATGTCAGAAAATTGTTGCATGCATTAATGAGCTCTCTGACATGTAATTGCTTTGTTGGTAACCCATACCAAATGGTTGCTTGATTTTTATCAGGCCATTTTGGGTCATCCTTCTTTACTTTGGTAGCTCATTATGGAAGCTGCTGCTGTGCCTTAGTCACCAGAATTCTGACTATGGGTTCCATAATGGTTTCTTATAATATACAATGCTTGCTGTTATTATTAAATAAGGCTCGTAAGGGGGAATACAAGATTTTTTGTTTTTGTTTTTTACACATACTTACCTTGGTCTTTACACATTTGCATTGATTGCAGCCAATTAAATGGTGTCTGAGAAATAAATAATGCAATGCACGCCATACCTGGGTCGAATTCCAAACAAATTTTCTTTCGAAAATCAGAAATTTTGTGATCCGATGGTGCCACCATTGATTTCAAAATTTGACCAACCAAGCCTTCACCTTCATGCTGCTACAGAAAAGCATTTTCGTGGCTGGGAATCTTCTTTTCTTTCTAGGTCACAGCTCATGCCCATTTAATTTTCGATTATATTTCCCGCATGATTTTCCCATCATTTATTAGAGATTGGTTCATTTTTCAAAAAACTTCTAACATGCCCAATCACTCAAATTTGATGGCCACACAAAAATCCGCCGCTGCTGCAGCCCACAGATAGTACAAAATTCGAACAAAAATAATTTGTTGTGATTTGCGTAAGAAAATTATTTTGCAATTCAACCCATGTTTGGATAGCTTTAATTTTAATCTGAATATAAATAGCCATGGTTCTGTAAATTTAGTGTAAACACATTGCTAAAAAGCTTGTCAGAGATAGAATGAGCCTTCAACATCTATCTGTGGAGAGACAGTACTTCATGCTCACTTTTACATCTGAATTTTTGGAAGTCCAGGTTCACCAGTTTAAAGCTGGCCATGGAGAACCATGGTCTGCAAACCCGTAACCTCCACCACGTTTTTTCTTTTTGCCACGTTCACAAGACATGCAACCTGGAAGAAAGAGTTATGTGAATGGACTCTTAATAAAAAATATATATCTTAAAATTAATTTAAAATTTAAATTTCTCTATCGCTCATTGACAGACGTAGTCTTCTTGATTCTCAAGAGCTGGGTTATGTTGTCTCCGCAGGAGTAGGACTAGGCAGAATGACAAAACGTTCTGGCTCCACCTTAGGGGCAGTCCCTGAGGGTATATCCTCCCTCTCTCTGCTACAGGGAATCAGTTTTTTTCTGTCTAGTCAGGAGTAAGGACCTAAGTTCCTTGCTGGGATCTTTTGGTCCTGGCAAGACTTTTTTTTTCTTTAAGAAAAAGACATTTTTTAGGTAGTTTTCTCCAGTGTTTTTTTCCTGTGAGATCTTCAAGCAAAAATGCCGGACTGGGCGACACTTGCGGTCACCCCAGCCGGCCTACGAGCGCGCGCAGACCATGGCATTGCGCTTGGTCGGCCGCGACATATTCAAGTAAGTATGCGTGGCCGGGCGACGGGCTGGATGTTGAGATCCAGTGGTCACCCCAGTTTCTGCCTAAGAGCGCGTGCAGACCAGTGCGCTGGGTCGGCCGCGATGAAGTCCCAGTAAAGGGACTGACTTTGCGAGTTAAAAGTCTCGCTTGGACGCCAGGTACCAGAGAGTCGAGGCGTCCACAAACCCCCACCCCGGTGGAGAGGGTATTGTGAAGAGAGGGTGCCTGTCGGTTCGGTATGGTGAGTAAACGTTCCCTTCTTTCCTCATTATGAGGCAGTATATATTATGGGCCCCTCCATATATGGTCAGTATATATCTGATACTTACAAGTCCCCCTTGTAATACAGCATGTGTTTGTGGGAAGTGGACTTGGTTCAAGAGCTAACACTCTACCCAGCAGACTGTAACATTACAGCAGACATAGGAGGTATAATCCTACCTTATGTGCAGTGTATCTCTGTAGATCCATATGTCACCTCTTAGCAGAGTGCAGGTGGATGTGCTGGGAAGACGATATCGGCGGTCCGCCGCCATTTTGCCGTAGACCGAATGCATGTATGTCCTCAGGTCACGCCGGCCGCCATGTTTTTGGAGTCTTATGTCTCTTCTATGGGGGCGGCCATGTTTTGTGAGCCCAGCTACCTCGTGGAGGGCTGGGAACGCCGGAAGGCGTACACAGGGGGCGGAGCCACGCCTTCTGCCCGGGAAAAAGCAAACAGCTCCTTCCAGTCTGTGTAAGACAGACGCTGACTGCAGTTTGTTGGAAACTGCACTGCATCGGTTGGTGAGCCTTGGGGGTCCCTCTCTCTCTCTCTGGGATCGAGAAGCAGGTACTCTGAGGGGCGCTATTGCGCTAGGGGGAGACACACAAAAAAAAAAAAAAAAAAAGAAAAAGTTTTTTTATTTTGCTGGCAAAGGTGTCCTGTATTAACATGGACCCTGCCACTCATGTATCTCCTCCGGATCCCCTCGAGGGGTCTGCGGGATCCTCCAGCACCCCATTGACAATTGAATCTTTGTCAGCTATTATGGAAACTTTTGTGTCCCGGGTGGAAGTGGCTTGTCAGGGACAGGGCGCAAGAAAGCGACCCCCGCCTAACCCCTTATTATCTGAAACCTCGGATTCAGACTCTGAGCCTATTTCTGCAGTTGCAGGTACTTCATCTGGTATTGGTGTCTCAGGTCCTGTCTCTTCAGACAGTGAGGAGGATGTTTCGGCATCCGCCATAGCCCGAGAGGAAGCGTTGGTAAACGCACTCATTGTATCCGTTTGAGGAAACCCTTATTAAGAAATGGACAGAACCACCTGTGGTGGATTCACCTATTGCTAGATTGAATAAAGCCACGGTTATTCCTTTAGAAGACGCTCCGTCTTTTAAACATCCAGTGGATCGCAAGATAGAAGCTATGTCTCGCACCATGTTTTCCTTGATTGGATCAGCTTTCAGACCAATAATTGCTATTGGTCTGGTTTCGCAGGCTGTAACTGAATGGACCAAGTGGTTACGCCGGGACTTAGAAGAAGTCCCTCAGGCGGTATCAGATTTGTTGGAACAAATGATACAGGGGTTACAGTTTGTATGTGATGCGGCGTTAGACGCCACTCCATTAATGGCGCGAGCATCAGTCTCAGCAGTGGTTCTCAGGCGTACACTGTGGCTAAAAGGTTGGTTAGCCGACCAAGGTTCCAAAAAAGCATTGGCTAATATCCCCTTTTCAGGAGAGCGTCTATTTGGAGCCAACTTAGATGAGATCATTAAGGATCTCACCGGTGGAAAAAGCACCTTTTTACCGCAAAATTTTAAAGGTAGAGGAACTCGTCAAAGACGAGGGCCTTCTTTTTCTGCTCACAAGAGGTTTTTTCGTCCAGCGGGTGAAAAAACTAAGTCCTCCAAAGCTCCTGCAGGAGGCGTCAGGGGTCGTTGGTCGGGCAAGCAAAAGCCCGCCCCCTCCAGACCTGAAGATAAACCATCCAAAGCCTGAAGGTGCGCCCCCACCCATAACTGGGGTGGGGGGACGTCTTCGCCGGTTCCCGGATCCATGGCTTTCCAGAATCCCGGACAAATGGGTTTGCGAAGTCATAAGGTCAGGGTACAAGATCGAGTTTCGATCTCTCCCACCGGCGCGATTCTTCCCTTCCAATATCCGTCTATCCGCAGATCGTTTAGAAGATCTGCGGAGAGCAGTCACAGATTTACTACAACAAGGAGTGGTAGTCCACGTTCCTTGGACAGAACGGTTTCTAGGGTTTTATTCAAACCTGTTTACAATACCCAGGAAAGAGGGCAAAGTGCGTCCAATTCTGGACTTAAGAGCACTCAATTCTTTCGTCAACATAAGAAGATTCAGAATGGAGTCCATTCGCACGGTAGCAGCCTTCCTGCATCCAGGGGATGTCCTAGCGTCCATAGACATCAAGGACGCCTATCTTCACATTCCCATTTTCGCAGGACATCAGCGTTTTCTACGCTTTTCCGTAGAGGAGAACCACTATCAGTTTGTGGCGTTACCTTTCGGTCTCGCCACGGCTCCGCGGGTCTTCACAAAGGTGTTGGCCCCAATGTTGGCACTTCTGCGCCAAAGAGGTATATCGATTCTAGGTTACCTAGACGATCTTCTGCTTCATGCAGAGTCTCCTCAGACCTTGCTACAAAACATAGAAATTACTATGATTTCTTTACAGGAATTCGGGTGGCTGGTGAACCAGCAAAAGTCATTTCTGGTTCCCACCCAGAGGCTCGAATATCTGGGTCTAATTCTAGACACAGTCAGGACAAGAGTTTTTCTTCCGGTAGGGAAACTCCGAAAGATTCAATCTGCAGTCCAGTTGTTACTGTCCAACAGCTGGTCTTCCCTTCGGACTTGCATGAGGGTTCTGGGGTTGATGGTGGCTTCGTTCGAAGCAGTCCCATTTGCCCAGTCCCATACCCGAATTCTTCAGCCAGAGATTCTTCTCAGATGGAATCGGAATCCGGAATCCCTGGACAATCAGATCCGATTGAGCAAACAGACCAGAGAGTCTCTGGTATGGTGGCTTCGGTCTCCGATGCTCAGCCAGGGAAAGTCATTTCTGCCAATATATTGGACGACAGTGACCACGGATGCCAGTCTATCCGGATGGGGAGGAATTCTCGGTCAGTTATCTGTCCAGGGACTTTGGTCCCCGGAAGAATCCAGGTTACCGATAAATGTATTGGAACTGAGAGCGATCAGACTTTGTCTGATTCACTGGACCGAGCAGCTCCAGGGCAGCTCGGTTCGGATCCAGTCGGACAATGCCACGGCCGTGGCTTATGTCAATCACCAGGGGGGCACCAAGAGTGCCCGAGCGGCCAAAGAAGTGGCTTGCATTCTTCGCTGGGCGGAACGATTTGTTCCAGCAATCTCTGCGGTGTTCATTCCGGGGGTGGAGAATTGGCAGGCAGATTATCTCAGCCGTCAGACCCTGGATCAGGGGGAATGGTCCCTCCATCCAGACGTTTTCCACCAGTTGTGCCTACGGTGGGGCACCCCGGATGTGGATCTGTTGGCATCACGATTCAACAGGAAAGTTCAGAGATTCGTGGCTCGCTCCCGCGATCCTCTAGCAGAAACCGCAGACGCACTGATCGCCCCGTGGGGGCAATAAAGACTTCTTCGCAGAATAGAGGAGGAAGGAATCCCAGTAATCCTGGTAGCTCCGGACTGGCCTCGTCGAGCTTGGTACGCCGACATGGTCAGACTGGTGGCGGACGTCCCGTGGAGACTTCCTCTCAGGGAGGATCTACTGTCTCAGGGACCGATCTTCCATCCTGCTTTACGATCGCTGGCTTTAACGGCCTGGCTATTGAGACCCAGGTGCTGAAGGACAAAGGTTTGTCAGCTTCAGTTATTCCTACTCTAGGTGAAGCAAGGAAAGCGACTTCCAGAAAGATTTATCATCGCACATGGAAGTCCTACATTGCATGGTGTGAACCTTTGGGGTTCCGTCCTCGGTCTTATTCGATTAGTCGAATATTGGCTTTTCTGCAACAAGGGGTTGAGCAGAAACTGGCCTTGAGTACTATCAAGGGTCAGGTCTCAGCATTAGCCATCTTCTTTCAGAAGCCTTTGGCTACTCATTCCTTGGTGCGGAATTTCATCCAGGGGGTGCGACATCTGGCTCCGCCAGTGCACACGCCGTTACCCCCCTGGGATCTTAATTTAGTGTTGTCGGTTCTTCAGAAACCTCCCTTTGAAGATATTAGGGAGATTCCTCTACCCACGTTGTCCCAGAAGGTGGCCTTCTTGGTGGCTATTACTTCTGCACGCAGGGTGTCAGAGCTGGCCGCATTATCTTGTCGTTCACCATATCTGGTGGTTCATAGAGATAAGGTGGTTCTTCGTTCGAATCCATCCTTCCTACCAAAAGTGGTTTCAGAATTTCATCTGAATGAAGAAATTGTATTACCTTCCCTGTGTCCTAAGCCCAGTCATCCTCGGGAGTTTGCGTTACACTCCTTGGATGTGGTCCGGGCGATCAGGGTATACTTGAAAACGACAGACTCGTTTCGCAAGACGGATTCACTTTTTGTGATCCCAGATGGACCCAAAAAGGGGTTGCCTGCATCTGCCGCGACCATTTCCAGATGGATCAGACAGACGGTAGTACAGGCTTATTCTATTAAGGGTCGGGAGCCCCCGTTCCCTGTTAAGGCGCACTCCACTCGGGCACTTAGTGCGTCATGGGCCTTTCGCCATCAGGCGTCAGTGGTCCAGGTGTGCAAGGCGGCTACCTGGTCGTCGGTGCATACCTTTACTAAACATTATAAAGTTGATGTAATGGCATCATCTGATGCCTCGTTTGGCCGCAAGGTTTTGCAGGCCGCAATTTGAGGAGACCAGTGGTCTACCTCGAGGGTTTTTTCCGTTGGAAAATTTTTCTTTAGTCTCATTCTTTGTTTATAATGAGCCTTTAAAACTTCTAGTTTGGCACCGGTTGGGCCTTCTAGATTGGATTTGATTTTGTCAATCCCACCCCTCATTTGTGGCACTGCTTCTGGATGTCCCAGCTCTTGAGAATCAAGAAGACTACGTCTGTCAATGAGCGATAGAGAAAAATGGATTTTTGTAAGAACTTACCGTAAAATCCTTTTCTCTTAAGCTCATTGACAGACGTAGTACCCGCCCCTCTATCATTGAGTTGGGTTGGGTTAAATTCTCTGTACTGCTTTAAACAGAACTGATTCCCTGTAGCAGAGAGAGGGAGGATATACCCTCAGGGACTGCCCCTAAGGTGGAGCCAGAACGTTTTGTCATTCTGCCTAGTCCTACTCCTGCGGAGACAACATAACCCAGCTCTTGAGAATCAAGAAGACTACGTCTGTCAATGAGCTTAAGAGAAAAGGATTTTACGGTAAGTTCTTACAAAAATCCATTTTTTAAATTAAAAAATGGATTGGTCTGCTCAACTCATTTGTTTTATACATTATATTTCTGCAGCTCAATGCTGCCACCTATTTTATATTTGTTGTATGTTTTTTTTTCTAAATACGAATATATATTCTAAATAATAAATTGTAACTGGTGGGTTTTCAAACCTCATTTTCTCAGCAACATCCTGTTTTAAGTTAAAAGCAGCAGTTTGCTTTTTTTTAATTATTTTTTTTAAACACAGCATATTTACTATTATTTAAGTAGTTGCATTTTTTTATTCTTGAATTATTAAAAATAGTTAAAGGGATCTACTTAGTTTAAATCACATTTTTATACCATTTTTAACAGTAATACACTGTACATATCTAAAAAAAAAAAAAAAAAAAAAAAAAACGTTTAAAAAACTTGTCTTACAAATGTTTGTCTATAATTTTGCATCTCATGTTTTTTATTCATAATGTTGCTGAGTTTAAAATATATTGCAAGCTGTGTAAAATTCATACATTTTATAGCAGTGGCAAAAAAAATATTTTTAACTGAATATTTATTTATCTGCAATATCAAAGGGACTCTGTATCAGTACAAAATCCTAAACCATTCATACAGTGCAATCATTTTTGAGATTATTCTTCTTGTGCTGCAATTATGTCTGTGTCAAAATTTTAAACTATTTGCTATTTATGGTGGTGGTGGGTGACGCAAGGTGCAATTTTGCTTTGTGCATAAAACTGTCTGGCTTTCTACAATTGCTTATTTGTCATTTTTCCAGGCCTCCTACTGATATATTAAGAAAATTAAAATTTATTGGAAATGTTAATTTCCACTGAAATGTGTTTCCAGTATCCATACTTTATTTAAGGAGGTCATTTACACATTTCATGCACAAAGATACCAAATCTGCTTAAGCAAGCTTGTCTTTTTGTGCCCTTGTATATTTGTCTGAGTCAGTGAGTATATCTGCATCTTCCTGCTTATTGTTTTATGTGTAGCTATACCTCAATGGAATTCACTTGGTCTATCCCCACCCATGGTTTTAGACCCCCATTCACACAGTTGTACCCCATGTTTTCCAATGATAACCATATACTGTATTCGTAGCGACTTCATAGTATTTCATGTACTACTTTGGTCCGACTTTTATGCAGTTTGAGGGCCGTAGACTTTACTATTAAGCCTAAATTAAAACCAATTTGTACCTAAATGTTTTACATGCAACACTGGGTCTGACGTTGCAGAGGAAAAACAAGTCGCACCCTTCCAAAGTTGCGCAAGTGTGAATGGAGTCTTACCTTAGCCTGGATACACCAACTAACTACATGTGCCAATACAGCAGAATGTCCAGCAAACGTATGCCTCCTTTCAGTTTGGGTAGAGTCAAAAGTGATATCTGAATGCAGGGTTGTTTGTCCACCCATAGAAAGTTCAGGAGCAATCGGCAAAGATGCACTAACAATGACACAGGGAGCATTATAGGGAGAGTGTGGATTAGCTATAAAATTTGAGGTAGGGTTGTCATTTTGAGAGCATTTGATCTGCCAAACCATTTTAGATTTAGGGACCTCCAGTTTTGCAGATCCCTGCTCATTATAGAGATCAGTGGACAGAAATTGGGGTTAAAAAACAGAGCTGGATCAAGTGTGATCTGGACCCCCAGTTACTTGAAACTAATGGTGGCCCAGGCAAATGTAAAAAAAATAAAATAAAAAAAAAAGCACCTCACCACGAACACCCACTCTGACAGTATAGACCTATTAGGTGCTTTTGAAGTATTATAGTTGATCTTATATTTATATAAGCCACCATATTGGCCAAATAGTGAGTGACATTTGTTTCGAGAGAGTCACCTTGGGATTCAAAACTACACAAAGAGCACCCACATAGACCATGACTTTATAATGGCAAAATGTACTAATCAGGCCAGTAATATCTGTTTGCCCTTGCCCTTATGGCACACTGCAAAGGCTCTAAAGTCAGAACAGAAATTGAAGATGACAGAAGGCATCCCTGCCTTGTGCCTGTGGAAAATCTTGAGAAAGTCAGACTGCTGCCTGTGGGATGGAATAAAGGGCGGAGATCCAAGTTAGCATGTGGGTTCCCAATCCCACATACGAGAGCGTTGACCATATAGTATTCTTTCCAAAATGTCAATGCTTCTTGCTACTTACTATGCTAATTAAACCTCCACTTAGGTAAGTCAACAGTCTCAATTCATTCAGAAAAGCAACCACATTGCATTATTTTGTTGTAATTTAACTTAAAGCGGAGTTCCAGCCATTTACTCACCTGTCCAACGGTCCAGCGATGCGGCCGCCGGAAGCCACGATCCTCTCCCTCGGCGCCGGCATCACTGCTGTGGGCACCTGGCTGTTACAGTTTGCGGCTTCACAGCCGGGTACCCACTGAGCATGCGCGAGTCGCGCTGCGCGCCGTGGTTGGCCGGCAATCTTCTGGGACCTCTGACGTGTCCCAGAAGATTGCAGGGAGGGAGGGGGAGAGGAGAACTTCCGCTCAGGGCGCCGCGGCGCTCCGAGCGGAAGTGGGAGCGGGTACCTATCAAAACTAGGTACCCGCTCCCCCCCCCCTAAAAAATGACATGCCAAATGTGGCATGTCGGGGGGTCAGGACTCCCTAAAGCGGAAGTTCCACTTTTGGGTGGAACTCCGCTTTAATTAAATGGGATTTAAAAATCTTACTTAAGCAGGGTATACACTTACTGCAGTTTGGCTGGTTCAGGAGGAGCCTGCTAAATTTCTATGTGTGTGTGTGTATCCCTGTTTGACAGAAGCCAGTCTAAGGACCACCATGTGTTAAACAAACAGTCCTGCAGGAAAACCAGCATTGGATGCCAAGGGTTGCAGCACTGATTTGTGTAATCTAACTTGGGGGTGTGGGAGTCTCCACTGTCAGAATACAATAGCATGACAGGGGGGATTCCTGCATCCACATTGCTTGTGTAGATGCAGGAATCTGTCGTGTGTTTTTTTTTTTCTTTTTTTTTTTTTTCGCTCAACCCACTGGTTGAACCAAAAAAATAAAATAAAAAATTCTCCACGTATACCCAGGTAAAGTCTTAACATTTTATAACAGCATACTGGCTGGTGAAACTACACCATCCAGGTCTAGTTTTTAGCTACTGAAATTATTACATTTAAAGCTGAAGTCTGGGCTAAACAAATAATGCCTGAAGAGGCATGGGTGTTATCTTGGTGTTCTTTGTGTTTTTTGGATCTCTGTAATTCCAACAGGAAATAACCCCTACAATTTGCCTCTATGCAGAAGCTTTCTCTTATTAAGACTTCTCTCTGCTGGTCTTGCATCTGCCCACTTCCCTTTCCCCATAGCTATCTGCAGGCAGCCTGTAGTGCAGGGGTCTTCAAACTTTGGCCCTCTAGTTGTTCAGGAACTACAATTCCCATCATGCCTAGTCATGTCTGGGCATGTCAGAGTTTTATAATGCCTCATGGGATGTGTTGTTCTGCAACAGCTGGAGGGCCGTAGTTTGAAGATCACTGCTGTAGTGGGACGCTCTACTGGGTTTAACCCACAGTTCTGCTTTCTGCACAGGCACCAATACGATTTTCCAATAGGTAATATCTGTGACTTCAAAAGCATTAGCCTCATACAAATTCTATTTTATGTCCTTTTGTGGCTATTGAAAAATGTTTCAATACACATTGTTGGGGCTGGAGTTCAGATTTAAATTTTGAGCACTAGCATCATATTTCAAAGTTCAGCATCCATCTAATATTCACTGGCAAAAAAAACATTTAAAATGCTGCCCCTTGCTGTGGTGAATTTCTGTAGTACACTGCTGTGCTGCTTAGCAGAGCTTAAACCCTACATGTGGCTAAAGGCTTTGCTTGCTTAAGAGTGCCATGTTTTTGTTTTATTCTGCATTTTCAGAGGTTTAATCTCACAAATTTGTGTTGATGTACCTCCACCTTCCTTTTTTTTTTGTCTCTATAGCTGGACATTTTACACAGAGTACAATTGCATTTTTTTTAATCCGTAATTTTAATAAATGATGTAATTTTTCATATATATATATTTTTTTATATATTTCTGAATTGGGGTTCCAGTTAAAGTTATTATCTGTTGCAGCGTCCCTTTGACCCAAATCTCAAATCGGAAGGAAATAGGCTTGCAACATATCTTAATTATGTAAGTACCTTGGTAAATGTTTAATGATTCTTTCAGGTTTGCAGTTTATTTTCACGTTTAATTTTGTAGAAAGAGGAACCTGATGTGTTCAAGCGTTTAGGGACTGGCAATCGTGTGGCAACCTTTTTAAACTACGTAAGTATGGTATCTCCAGTAGGAATTTACTGTTCAGCATGGAAAAAATTGGACTGCGAAAGAGATGAACATTATGGTTGCCATAATTGTAAATTCAGAAAAGATTGTAAATTGAGTAAATCGTAAAAACAGCCCTGTTTGAACTAATGGGGGAGAAATTTGAAATATGTAGCTTTAAGATTGTTATCATGAATTGGTTGTGTAATAGGATATCGGTATAAAATATTACTATGTATGTGTGCATGTGCTTACCATTACTGTATCACAGATATGCAAGCGCTTTTTAAAATACACGTGACATTACATGTATAAATATACATTTTTAATTTTTATAATCTATTTCCATTTGTTTTGGATTATAAACATTTTCACATCTTTAAAAAAACTGATATGGAGAACAGAAAAAAAAAACTGGCAAATGTGCTTCAGGAATCTCTCTGCTGTGCAGAAATTACACTTTCTATAGGCAAGAAAATAGATAAATTTTTGACCAGGCAAAATGTTAGTTTTTTTTTATTTAATCCTGGTCCTATAAACTTTATATTTAGTAGCCAGTGAGATAACTGCAATTACTATATTAAATAGTAATTTAAGTATATTAAAGGGAGACCAAAACTATAAAATGATGCTATATATATATATACACACACACACACACAGGTGCATCTCCTAAAATTATACTATCACCAAAAAGTTATTTTCAGTAATTAAATTCAAAAAGCGAAACTCCTATATTGCATATAGATGCCTTACACATAGAGTGATATATTTCAAGCATTTTTCTTTTCATTTTAATGAATATGGCTTACAGATAGTGAGAACCCAAATCGCAACAAAACAAACTGGATCTATTTCATTCGGTAAAATGCTTGCTTATAGCAATGACATTCATTGCTATAAGCAATCATAATGAGTAAAAAAAAAAAAAACACTGATCACTTCCCCAGATTAGTACAATGGTAAGAAAGAAAATGTAACACAGGAAAAAATTGAAAAAAAAAAGAAATATATATATTGTACGGTCACCAGTCAGCTGTAGTACTGCACTGGTGACAGTTTGTACAAACAAAATGAAATTTTTTTTGTTTATTTGTTTATTTTTCAAAAAATTATGACAAATAATTACAACTTCAAAAAAACTCGGCATGCTTCTTACAAAATACCTTGGACTGTCTGCATTCCAAGAAGGGGTTTATGTGGGGGATATTTGTACTGTCCTGACATTTTTGGGACTAAAACACACATCAGAAATGATCAATATTTAAATAAATATATATATAATGCACATACAGTATCTCACAAAAGTGAGTACACCCCTCACATTTTTGTAAATATTTTATTATATCTTTTCATGTGACAACACTGAAGAAAATACACTTTGCTACAATGTAAAGTAGTAAATGTACAGCTTGTATAACAATGTAAATTTGTACAACAGTGTAAATTTGCTGTCCCTTTAAAATAACTCAACACACAGCCATTATTGTTTAAACCTCTGGCAACAAAAGTGAGTACACCCCTAAATGAAGGTGTCCAAATTGGGCTCAATTAGCTGTTTTCCCTTCCTGGTGTCATGTGACTCATTAGTGTTACAAGGTCTCTGGTGTAAATGGGGAGCAGGTGTGTTAAATCTGGTGTTATGGCTCTCACTCTCATACTGGTCACTGGAAGTTGAACATGGCACCTCATGGCAAAGAACTCTGAGGATCTGAAAAAAGGAATTGTTGGCCAAGACCATACAGCGGTTTAACAGGACAGGTTCCACTCAGAACAGGCCTCGCCATGGTCGACCAAAGAAGTTGAGTGCATGTGCTCGGCGTCCTATCCAGAGGATGTCTTTGGGAAATAGACGTATAAGTGCTGCCAGCATTGGTGCAGAGGTTGAAGGGGTTGGGGGGTCAGCCTTTCAGTGCTCAGACTATACGCCGCATTGCATTGAATTGGTCTGTCATCCCAGAAGGAAGCCTTTTCAAAGATGATGCACAAGAAAGCCCCTTGTTCAGCAAAACAGTTTGCTGAAGACAAGCAGACTAAGGACATGTATTACTGGAACCATGTCCTGTTGTCTGCTGAGACCAAGATAAACTTATTTGGTTCAGATGGTTTCAAGCATGTGTGGTGGCAACCAGATGAGGAGTACAAAGACAAGTGTCTTGCCTACAGTCAAGCATGATGGTGGGATGTTTTCAGTTTCCAGGAATTGTGTACAGATCCTTCCAACATGGGGCCGTTCATGATAATGCTGCAACATGAGGTGATGGTCGTGGATGAATTCCACAACCATGGGCCTCAGGATCTCGTCACGGTATCTCTGTGCATTCAAAATGCCATCAATAAAATGCACCTGGGTTTGTTGTCCATAACATATGCCTGCCCATACCATAACCCCACCGCCACCATGGGCCACTTGATTCACAGTGTTGAGATCAGCTAACCACTCACCCACACAACACCATACATGCTGTCTGCCACCTGCCCTTTACAGTGAAAACCGGGATTCCTCCATGAAGAGAACACCTCTCCAATGTGCCAGACGCCATTGAATGTGAGCATTTGCCCACTCAAGTCGGTTACGACGAAGACGAGCTGCAGTCAGGTTGAGACCCCGATGTGGTTACACGTGGTCTCTGGTTGTGAGGCCGGTTGGATGTACTGCCAAATTTATGAAACTCCTTTTGGTGAAGGCTTTTGGTAGAGAAATTAACATTCAATTCATGGGCAACAGTTCTGGTGGACATTTCTGCAGTCAGCATGCCAATTGCACGCTCCCTCAAAACTTGCGAGATCTGTGGCATTGTGCTGTGTGATAAAACTGCACGTTTTAGAGTGGCCTTTTATTGTGGCCAGCCTAAGGCACACCTGTGCAATAATCATGCTGTCTAATCAGTATCTTGATATGCCACACCTGTAACACAGAGTTAGACAGACAGATTTGTGAACAATATTTGAGAGAATAAGCCTTTTGTGTACATAGAAAAAGTCTTAGATCTTTGAGTTCAGCTCATGAAAAATGGGGGCAAAAAGCAAAAGTGTTGCGTTTTTTATAATTTTGTTCAGTATAGTTTACACTGAAGCCAGGCACTGGGTCCCTATCATGTGACCAGACTGAGACGCCCTCAAAATTGGCATGTATACAGATTTTTTTCATTTCACAGGGCAGATAGAATAGGCTAAGAATGGGGGTGGGAATAGATTTAAGTACAGTTAGTGTTTGACTGAACTTCTACTTTAAGCGAGGTTCACATAAATGCGATGACCGACATTGCATATGATTCGCAGCGCGCTGCTCTGCAAATCGCATGCGATATCTGTGCGATGCGAATTCAGTCATACAGATTGTATAGCTGAATTTGCATCGCATTCGGACGCAACTCGCACAGGACCTTTATTTGGGTCCGCACCAAAATCGGATCGCATGGGTGTTCACACCTATGCGATCCGATTAATGTTTGAACTGACAGTTTGCACTGCGATATGCAAACTGATCTGGGGGTGTCGTTAACTTTGTATTGACACTCCCAGCGATTCGCATATGGCAGTGTGAACTGCCTACCAGTTGAATGCGATGTGGGAACCCGCAGTGGATTTGCAGGGTTTCCGTATCGCATATGTGTCAACCAGGACTTAATGTAATATGTCCAATTGAAATATTGACAAAAATAGCTGAAATGATACATAGACTCCAAAACGCCAAAACAAAAGATGAGACTTCAGGATGCCTTCAACTATTAATAATTAGAGCAAACAAAAACATTTAACATGTTTCGTGGTCAATAAAATTCCCCTTTCATAAGATCTACCAAATAGATGTAAAATATAAACAATTATAAAAAATGTAAAAATTGGCTTGTATCTCTATACTGTATGTGTATATGAGTATAAAATAGATATTTTAAAAAATGTACCAATTGATGATAAACCATGATAAAGGAATTGTCACATAGATATTATGATTTGGTATCTGATTTGTAATTATATACATAGAGTATGTATAGATATAAGCCTTTATCATTCTTCCTTTTTAAATAGTTTTTTTTTTTTTTTCATTATATTTTGTCTCTTTTGCAGCTTCAATAAAGGGAAGGGTTTTAATACCACAAAACATGTAGTCTGTTTTTTGTTTAAATTATTAATACATAAAGGCATCTTGAACTTTCATCTTTTGGTTTGGCACCAGTTGCTTCTGTACTTTGCATCTCTTCTGGATACCCATTTGGGAAGGCCTGTGTAAGAGCTGCCTTACAAGAGCCAGTGAGCTTTTTTTGCAAACTTCCTTGCAATAAACTGTTCCCAGCGCCTTTTCAGACTAGGCTCGCACATATACGATGCGGGAACCAGCGCGATTCCTGTGCGGGTTCCCACATCACATGTCTCTCGCAGGCAGCTCACACTGCTCTATGCAAACTGCTGCAGATGTCAATACAATGTTAATGACACCCCCAGATCGGTGCGCAGATCTCAATGCGAACTGTGAAATGATGCAATAATCGGATCGCATAGGTGTGGACACCCATGCGCTCCAATTCCAGTGTAGACCACAATAAGGGTCCTTCACCCTTTTGGTCTGAATGCGATGTGAGTTTAGCCATACAATCTGTATGGCTGAATTTGCATTGCACAGACATCCCATGTGATCTGCACATCAATGTGATGCGAATCACATGCAATGTCTGACATCGCAATAGTATGAACCCAGCCTCAATGCGTTAATCCATAATGGGAGCAATCTTAACCACTTCCATGCGATTTCTGGCACTCCGCTCCTACATGTAAAGATAATAATTTTTTTTGCTAGAAAATTACTTGGAACCCCCAAACATTATATTTTTATTTTTTTCTAGCAAAGACCCTAGGGAATAAAATGGCGGTCATTGCAACTTTTTATGGCACACAGTATTTGCGCAGAAATTTTTCAAACGCTTTTTTTTTGGAAAAAAAACTTTTGTGAAATTTAAAAAAAAAAAAACAAAACACTAAAGTTAGTCCAATTCTTTTGTATAATGTCAAAGATGATGTTACGCCGAGTACATAGATACCTAACATGTCACGCTTTAAAATTGCGCACAATCGTGGAATGACGCCAAACTTCGGTAGTTAAAAATCTCTATAGGCAAGGCTTTAAAAGATTTTACAGGTTACCAGTTCAGAGATACAGTGGAGGTCTTGGGCTAGAATTTTTGCTCTCCCTCTAATGGTCACAGCGATACCTCACATGTATGGATTGAACATTGTCTAAATATGTGGCCGCGACGTACGAATGCGTTCACTTCTGCGTTCGCGTCTGCGTGCAGGGAAGGGGGCACTTAAATTTTTTTTTTTGTTGTTTATTTTAATTTTTTTATTTTTACACTTTCCCTTAAATTATTTTTTTTGTTGATCACTTTTATTCCTATTACAAGGAATGTAAACATCCCTTGTTATAGGAATAGTGAATGACAGGTCCTCTTTTTATGGGGAGATCTGGGGTCAATAAGACCTCAGATCTCTCCTACAGGCTAGAAAGCCTGAAATAAAAAAAAAAAAAAAAAAAAAAAACGATCTCAGCTTAATGCCGAGATCAGTGCAGCATTGAAACTGCCAGGCTGGGCGTGACGTCACCGCATCGCGCCCCGGCTTCCGAGAGCCGTAGAGACTGCCGGGGACCATCTGGAAGAATGTCCCCTCCCCCCGCCTCTAAGAACAATCAATCGGCTGGATAGCCGCTGTGATTGTTCTTATGGTGAAGGAAATCGCCGGCGGAAAAAAAATTATATCTGAATGATGCCTGCAAATCCCCACTTAAAGCCCAGGACATCATATGATGTCCACCTAAGGGAAAGTGGTTAAAAAAACTGAAGATGTCCTTGGAAACTAGGGACAAGTGACACATTTGTGCGGTATTTACATAGCTTAGCTTTTTTTTATTGTGCTTTGCTCATGTCATGTCATGGGCTTTTGCTCCTGCTCATTTTTCTTTATTTAAAGAAAAAAAAAAAAGGTAATTGTGTTGGACAGGTGAACTGTACAGCTGAGGACACCAAAATTACACACCACAACGGAAATTTTGTGAAACTGTCTTTTGCAGTATGTTTGCAGCTTATCAGAAAATCAGAATACTAAACCGGAATCCGCCAATGGGTTACACTAGATGCAGATAAGGGAGTAAATATAGGAACATGCATGAAGGTGGTACAGCTCAAAATAAGTATTTTCTAATGTAAATGATTCACTGGAAATAGATACCCATTTTTATTGTACATGTAATGTACTGTATCTGTGTTGCAAAAAATATGCTATAATATTTTTATGACCATGTTTATGACCACAAGAAACACTGAGAATATGTACAAACACCGGAGCTGCTTCTATTTGGAAAATTAACCTTCATTATTTTGTATAAAATGCCTTCTCACATAAGACTTTTTATAGTGAAAAATATTGTACCGTATTCCAGTACAATAGGGGGTTAATACCTGTAATGATGGTATTTGGTATAAGAATTCTTTTTTTTCCCCATACCATTATTTATTTTTTCCACACTTACAGGCAGACCAAGCTGTCCACCAAAAGTGGCAGTTACAGAGCTTATAAGAGTCGGCTTTTATTTATGCCTACAACCATTTTTTTCTTTTGAAAAAAATGTTTATCTGCCCAAATGTTAGATACAGTAGAGTTTGGGTGTAATGTACTTGTTGCTTACCCACTTAAGCCCCAGCCCTATTTCGGACACTTTTTGTTTACAAGTTAAAAGCAGTATTTTTTCCTAGAAAACTACTTAGAACCTCCAAACATTATATATATTTTTTTAGAAAAGACTCTGGAGAATAAAATGTCGGTCATTGCAAAATTTTTTGTCACGCGGTATTTGCGCAGCGGTCTTTAAAACGCCATTTGTTTGGAAAAAATTTGAAAAATCACATTTCACTGCATTTAAAAAAATACTAAACAGTAAAGTTAGCCCATTTTTTTGTACATTGTGAAAGATGATGTCACGCCGAGTAAATAGATACCCAACATTTTACGGTTTAAAATTGCGCCCCCCCCCCGTGGGATGGCGACAAACTACGGTCAATAGAGATCTCAATCTGCGACGCTTTAAATTTATTTAACGGTTACCAGTTTAGAGGTAGAGTGTAGCTCTTTTTTTTTAAATTATTGCCCACGCTCTGGCGATCGCGGCGATATCTCACATGTGGGGTTTGAACAGCGATTTCATTCGCGGCTCGACTTGCGTATACGTTTTTTTTTGTGCGCGAGCTAACGGTGACGGGGGCGGCTACATTTATTTTTTTTAACTTTATTACAGTTTTTTAAAAAAAAAAATCTGATCACTTTTATTGCTGTCACAAGCAATGTAAACATCCCTTTTGTGACACCAATATGTAGTGACAGGTACACTTTATGGAGGGATAGAGGGTAGACCCCTCCACTGCACTTCCCTGTATGCAAAACGCCGAAAACTGCATTTTTGCATACAGCCGTTTTTTAAATCTGCCGCCTTTTGCAGCACAGTAACCCGGAAGTGACGTCATGGACGCCGCCTCCGGGTTACGTCATCGGAGACCC
Organism: Pelophylax lessonae; assembly: GCF_965119305.1. Taxonomy (NCBI): domain Eukaryota; kingdom Metazoa; phylum Chordata; class Amphibia; order Anura; family Ranidae; genus Pelophylax; species Pelophylax lessonae. The sequence goes on along the minus strand of NC_138771.1, from coordinate 359,393,440 downwards.
GATCAATGCCGTTTCCGGCATTCATCGGGACTCCGTGCAGCCGCCAGACGTGCCGGCTGGGTGCTCGGGGCTCCCGGTGGGACGGGAGCCCCGAGCAAAGCCACGGAAGGCGGCGGGAGGGGGGGGACGTCCCCTCCCGCTCACCCGGGTAACGATCGAGCGGCTCCCGAGCCGCATCGGTCGTTACCGACGGAAAGCCGACCGTCGGCTTCAAACCACGGTACCGGGATGGTGTCTCTAGCTAGAGGCATCATCCCGGTATACTACCGCAAAGTTACCCGACGTACCAGTACGTTGATATGCGGTAAGTGGTTAAAGTAAAATTCACTGAAAAATTAAAAGAACGGTCACCCTGTTAAAGGAGGTGGAAAATGAATGCATCTACTTGCAGTAATTTATTTATTTTTTATTATTCAGAAATGTTATTTAGCATCAACAGTTTGAGCATTAGACTGTAGCATTAATGTAATTTATCATTTTACTCCTAGTTCTACTTTAAAAAACTGTAGCATTAAAACTGAGCCACACAGGAGAGGCAGAAGGAGATTAGGGAACTTAACAAGTGGCTGAGGAACTGGTGTAGGAAGGAGGGGTTTGGGTTCCTGGAGAACTGGGCTGACTTCTCAGTCGGCTACCGGCTCTTTAGTAAGGATGGGCTGCACCTTAATGGGGACGGTACAGCTCTTTTGGGGAGAAAGATGGCCACCAAGTTGGAGGGGCTTTTAAACTAGGAGACGGGGGGGAGGGCTCAGAAGTAGAATCAGTCAGGAGGGAGCAGAGGACTGAAGGCAGTTGTAGGGTCAGCAGCGACAGTAGGTCCACAACGTCAATTGGCAGGTCTGTGCGGAAAAACCTCAGACCAAACAGGACTAAACATAACCGCCAATCGCGTTTAACTTCCGTAAAACTAAGAGGGGTATATGCTAATGCCAGGAGCCTAGCTAATAAAATGGATGAATTGGAAATGTTAGTACATGAGGATGACATAGACCTTGTGGGAATAACAGAGACTTGGTTCGACCCCTCACATGACTGGGTGGCCAATATCCAAGGGTATTCGGTGTACCGGAAGGACAAGGTAGGAAAAAGAGGGGGAGGGGTATGTCTCTATGTCAAGAACAATATAAAGGTGATAGAAAGGAGTGACATTACGGATGGGATGAGCATGGATTTAGAATCTGTGTGGGTTGAACTCCATAGGGAAGGAGAAAAGGTGAAAGTAATTGTGGGGGTTTGCTATAGGCCACCTAAGCAAGGGGAGGAGGTAGAGCTGGAATTTTTAGCACTAATGGGTAAAGTGGCTAAGTTGGGATCAGTCATCATATTGGGGGACTTCAATTATCCCGACATTGACTGGGATGAGGGGACTGCACACTCGCAGAAGGCCCGTCTATTCACGGAAACCTTACTGGATAATTAGATGTCACAGTTGGTGGATTCCCCTACCAGAGAATACGCAGTCCTGGATCTATTGATCACTAATGACCCAGACATAATCTCGCAGGCAGGAGTCCAGGACAACCTGGGCTCTAGTGATCACAGGATGATCACATTTAGTATAAATAACAATATAACAAGGCAAGTGGGGAACATAAAAACCCTAAATTTCAGAAGGGCAAACTTTCCAAAATTGTACTCATTGATGGAAAGGGTAAACTGGGACCAAACCCTGGGATCACTGACCACTGAGGATAAATGGGAATGCTTTAGGAACATATTAAGCAAATGCATCTTGCAGTGCATTCCTATGGGAAATAAATTTGGAAGAGACAAAGCCAAACCTGGCTGGCTAAACCGTAGCGTCAAAAAACTTATTAGGGGAAAAAAATTGGCCTTCAAGAAATATAAATCAGAGGGCACAGTATCGGCTTTCGAGCAATACAAGGAGGCAAATAAGAAAAGTAAACAAGAAATCAAGATGGCTAAAATCAACTTTGAGAGACAAATAGCGGAGGATAGTAAAAAAAAAAACCCAAAGAAATTCTTTAAATATATCAACAGCAAAAAAACTAGGGCAGAGCATATTGCACACATAATTAACAATGATGGGAGGATGGTTACAGAGGTCACTGAAAAAGCAACCGTGCTGAATGCTTTTTTCTCGTCAGTCTTTACACAGGAAATGGAGGGGTACACTGACCATGACTGTATGGTTAGTAGTAATACACAGGACTTGCCACTATGGCTAACAGAGGGTGAAATCAGGGAAAGGCTGGATAAACTTAACACAAACAAACCACCAGGCCCGGATGGCGTACATCCGAGAGTACTCAAGGAACTCAGTAAGGTTATATCTAGACCACTGTTCCTGATCTTTGCTGACAGTATTAGGACAGGAGATGTACCAGGGGATTGGAAGAAAGCAAACGTGATTCCGATATTCAAAAAGGGCCAGAGGCATATCCCGGGAAATTATAGGCCTGTCAGTTTGACATCAGTAGTATGTAAACTACTGGAGGGGATAAGGGACTATATCGTAGAGTTTGACAAAGACAACAACATCATCAGCGTTAATCAGCACGGGTTTACAAATAGGCGTTCTTGTCAAACCAATCTCTTAGCATTCTACGAGGAGGTGAGCTGTGAGCTAGATAGGGGCAGACCAGTGGATGTGGTGTACTTGGATTTCGCTAAGGCGTTTGATACAGTTCCCCATAAGCGCTTAAGTCATAAAATTAAGGTCTGCAGGTATCAACAGCAGGGTTTGCTCTTGGATATGAAACTGGCTAAAAGGCCGTGTCCAAAGGGTGGTAATAAACAGCGCATACTCAGACTGGTCTGAGGTAGTAAGCGGGGTGCCCCAGGGCCTAGTCCTGGGACCAACCTTGTTCAATTTATTCATACACAACATTGAGGACGGGATCAGTAGTTCGTTATCAGTTTTTGCAGATGACACAAAATTGGCCAGGGCAATAACTGCACAGCATGAAGCAGATATCCTACAGAATGACCTGGACAAAATAACGGAGTGGGCAACGACATGGCAAAGGAGGTTTAACGTGGAGAAGTGTAAGGTTTTGCACTTGGGGACTAAAAACATAAAAACACAATACACATTAGGAGGGGAAACCTTTGGGGGAATCAAAAATGGAGAAGGATCTGGGAGTCTTGGTTGATGATAGATTAGGCAACAGCATGCAATGTCAAGCGGCAGCTGCCAAAGCCAGCAGATTATTAGCATGCATAAAAAAAGGGATGTATTCCAGAGATAAGACTATAATCCTTCCACTTTATAAAACTCTGGTCCGACCGCATCTGGGGTATTCTGTCCAGTTCTGGTCGCCAGTCCTCAGGAGGGATGTGTTGGAGCTGGAGAGAGTCCAGAGAAGGGCAACTAAACTGATTAGGGGATTGGAGGACCTTGACTATGAAGAGCGTCTGCAATCGCTCTATTTATTCTCCCTGGAGAAGAGACGTCTGAGGGGGGACATGATAGCAATTTATAAATACCTTAATGGGGATCTCAGCTTAGAAAAAAGCTGTTCATTCGAAGGGATTGCATGAGGACTCGAGGATATACAATGCGATTAGAGGAGAAGCGTTTTAACCTCAGGCAACGAGGGGGGTTCTTTACTGTTAGGGCTACAAGATTGTGGAATTCTCTACCACAAGAGGTGGTTTCTGCGGGAAGTATGGTGGCTTTCAAAAGACTCTTAGACTTGCATCTCAAGGATCAGGACATTAAGGGCTATGTGAGATGATTACAGCCACACACACCTACACAGGTTGAACTGGATGGACTATTGTCTTTATTCAACCTCACCTACTATGTAACATGACTTGTGACTTGAGCTCATACTTGAATGCATTATTAGAAGAGCAGTGTTGGCATCCTTGGCCCATTAGGATTTCATTAGGGCTACGTACAGCCTATCAGTCTTCCAGTGTCTTATTTATTTACACTTGTGGAACTGGGTGCTTAAAGTAAATGGTAAACACCCCTGTGATTTTGGAGAAACAAGCAGCAGGAACATATTCCCTATATGGAATTTATTTTACAAAAATGACATTGGTAAATGGTAGGCACTGCATGTATGTATTTTTGGGCCCGGCAGGCAGCGTGCTTGACCATGGCTTTACATCGAGGGTCACTGTTTTTTTTTTTTTTTTTTTTAAATAAAGGATTTTGTCAGAAAATGTCTTATGTGGTTATTCATTTTGTACACTTTTTTGGGTGAATGGGTAGGGGTACTACTACCCATTCATATAGGGGGATACCCATTCATATAGGGGGAGGGCCGGGATCTGGGGGGCATCCAGATTCCGATAAATCCCCTGCCTTCAGACCTCGATAACCGCAGCCCAGGGTTGTCAGGAAGAGGTCCTTGTCCCCATCAACATGAGAACAAGGTGCTTTGGGGTTTGGACCCATGGGGGCTCCAAAGCACCCCACCCCACCGTGTTAAAGGGCATGTGGCCTAATATGATTCAGGAGGGGGGGGGGGGGGAGTGCTCGCTCCCCACCTCCCCCCTTACCTGACCTGCCAGGCTGCATGCCAATAAGGGTCCGGTATGTATTTGTGGGGGGGGGGGGATCCCACGCAGTTTTTTGTTTTTTATTTTGGGGGACCCTATGCCGTTTTTTTCTTTATTCTTTCAATAGCCGGGTGCCAACAATTGAAACCGCAGGTCATTTTAAATGGAATTTGACTCATGTTTTTTTTTTTTTTTTTTCTTTAGAAATGTCATTTTTGCTGTAGCATGTTTTGTGCATTCTACAGATGTGCCATGTAACGGATCAACCGGCACCTCAACCGAGTACCTCCATTGACGGATGCTCCTAGTGCTTCCCGAGGGCTCCAAGAACTCCACCAGACACCGTAACCACTTCAGACCCCACGAACTGCCGCAGCTTGGTTAGGGTCTCGCCGCCTCCTACCCACCCTGGACCTACGACAAGGCTCCAGGTTCCCGTGGGTAAACCTCTCTTTCGCCAGAGAGTGCAGCAGAACAAGCTCTTACAAGAGCTTAGTGATTATCCAAGGGAGTATGGAGGACATAGTAATCCCTTGTAGCCGATTCCCCCAATAAATGACAGGACTCTAGATCGAGGGTGAACTATATCTCTTTATTGAGCAAGAAACAGACTTTTATACAGTTTTCTCCCACAATGTTACCACCCAGGTGGACCTTGTGGAGGACAGGACATGACATTCACAATCCAATGAATACAGAGTTTTACACTCCCATACAGTGTACACAATCCCTCCCCTCTGGCTGATTACAGTAGCATATGCAGATGAAAGTGTATAAAGGAACATAATCAACCTAAACTAATTATCTAGCCATCTGGACAGAACAATGTGAGGTCATTAACAATGGAACAGACACAATCCACATTCCATTTCAATACACAAACAATAGGGAAGCCTGTCGATTTACAGTCTGTGTGTCTCTCTCACAGACAAGCCCACAGAATACACATTATCAAGGAGGCAGGCTTAATGGCAATGGTCTATAACAGTCTAAGTCTCCCAGTGTGAAGTGGGAATAAATCTTCATATTTCTACATGAAGATATTGCTGACAAATATTACTGTCCTATCTGAAGCAATTCAAATCATTAAGTATCTGTTTTTTCACTTCCAGTGACTGTGAATACCGTCACATACCACAGGCACATTAAGGGGATCCCCCAGGTATTATATTTAAATAATTTTTCATTTTTACCCAGATCCCATACCCTTTTTATAGCCATTTACTTGCATATAAGCCTTCAAAATAAGCACTTTCGATTTTTCCTGTTCAGCTCCGATAGACTTTAATGGAGTTTGCCATTCGGGTTAGACCAGTTCGAGATTTCTGCTGCAAACCAAACTGGGGGTTGTTCGGCCCATCTTTAATCACCATATGTGATTGTGTGTGCCTGCTTCTGAACAACCACGGAAGCAAGAAGGGGAATAGGCCGGGAGAAATTTTGCAATTGGGGCAGGGACTAGGTATTAATGCATAAAAATGTTATGATTTGTTACCATGGCAACTGTGTTTTGAGAAAAATACTTTGTTGCATAGACTTGCTTATCATAATGCTATGCAGATGTCTCATTGAACATAAAGGAGGTGCTTGATTTACATTATGGGACTTAGTGGGACTATGCATATGGTCAGGTGAGAATTTGCAGGCTTGTGCAGGCCCTAAGGAGCGGTGGAAGCACACTAAATATAGCAACAGGTCTGAAGGCACACTATGACACTAATGGTCATAGCGGAGTCTTTATACCTGATCATAGGTAGTACAGGTAGGCATGCCATCTGTTTAACTTTTTTTTTTAACTGAAGTTGGGCCTAGAGTCAGACCTGATGGAAAAAGTTCCAGGAATTACCCCTCTAAATTATTGGTTTTGTTAAGGTAGACCTGAGGCAAATACTGCCAGTCAAACACCATCCCTGGGATTATCTATAGGAGAAAATGAAGGTTTCAGTAGGAATCCATGGAACTGCAGCCAGTGCTTCACAGCTGCAAAACGCAGATGGCTTGACTTGGTCTCATGCAGTTTATGATATGGCAAAACACTTTGTGGAAAGCAACTATTAAACATGGAAAGCTCAATTAAAATATGGAGAAACTTTCTAGAGATTTGACATATATCCTTCCTTCCAGCTTCTATGGAGCCTGTATGCTGCTGCATGCATTAAAGTGTTTCTTGTGTATGAGCCCTAACTACTGCACAATGCCATCAGTCAATAAGACACCATTACAGTGATAGTTTAATAATAACCGAAAGGTATCCAGTCTGCAGCCCAGTCTTGACAGAAGACCATTTTGCTGCTTGTCAGGAAATTATTAATGTGTCAACAACAACGTATAAATGAAAACATATTGGTTAACCACAAAATAGCTGGTCTTATGCAGTATGTCGATTTTTCCTGTTCAAGATGGTAAACGAGAGTACTTTATAGAAAACCCTTTTGAAAACATTTTACTTTTCATTTTTTTTTTTTTAATTTTGTTAATGTGTTGAACAGTTTTAAAATTATTTATATGATAAAATCTGCCTTTAACAATTGTAATAATATCTACAGTAAACTAGTACTTAAATGTAAATTACAGCTGTAATCATTCTTCAGTATCTCACAACTTCTTGTCCTATGCTGTTTTCTTTTGTGAGCCAAACAGATCAATTATTAACCCTCCCCCACCCTTTATAATCTACATCTAAAGTGATACTAAACAGAGAAGTGTTAATTGCCATATTTCATTCAAATAAATACAATATATTACCAAAAGTATTGGGATGCCTGCCTTTACACGCACATGAACTTTAATGGCATTCCAGTCTTAGTTTGTAGGGTTCAATTGAGTTGGCCCGCCCTTTGCTGCTTCCACTCTTCATGGAAGGCTGTCCACAAGGTTTAGGAGTGCTACTATGGGAACCTTAGACCATTCTTCCAGAAGCGCATTTGTTAGGTCAGGCACTGATGTGAATGAGAAAGCCTGGCTCGCAGTCTGCGCTCTAATTTAATCCCAAAGGTGTTCTATCAGGTTGAGGTCAGCACTGGTCCAAATCATTTGGTGGAGGGGGGCTTATAGTGTGGGGTTGTTTTTCAGGGGTTTAGCGTGGCCCCTTAGTTCCAGTGAAGGGAACTCCTTAAGGCGTCAGCATACCAAGACATTTTGGACAAGATCATGCTCCCAACTTTGTGGGAACAGTTTAGGGATGGCCCCTTCCTGTTCCAAAAAAAAAACAGTTCACAAAGCAAGGTCCATAATGACATGGATGAGTGAGTTTGGGGTGGAGGAACTTGACTGGCCTGCACAGAGTCCTGGCCTGAACCCGGTAGAACACCTTTTGGGATAAATTAGAATGGAGACTGCGAGCTAGGCCTTTTCGTCCACATCAGTGCCTGACTTCACAAATGCACTTCTGAAAGAATGGTCAAACATTCCCATAGACACACTACTAAACCTTGTGGACAGCCTTCCCAGAAGAGTTGAAACTGTTATAGCTGCAAAGGGTGGGCCAACTAAATATTTAAACCCTACGGTCTTAAGGGCCATACACACTATAACATTTTCTGAAGACTTTTTCCTTCAGATTTACCTTTTCTATGTAGTGCAAGGGCCTGCCAGATTGCATACAGATTGAAAGTGTTTAGATTTACCAAAACCATATAATATGAGGTCAAACCTAAAGGAAAAAGTCTTCAGAAAATCTTATAGTGTGTATGGCCCATTAGACTGGGATGCCATTGATATAATACCATTAACAGAGGATCTGTCCCTGTTCTTTGGCATCTGCAGGGAAAGATCTTTGGGAAGGGGCTTCTATTACTATAGTATTGGTCTGCGTAGCCCTTTTCAAAAAATGAATGATAAATATTAAAAAAAAAACTGTTTTACAGCTCCCTCTGAATGGTGTAGTTTTTGTGCAATAACCACTTAAGCCCCGAAGGATTTGGCTGCTCAAAGACCAGGGCCTATTTTGCGATTCGGCACTGCGTGACTTTAACAGACAATTGCGCAGTCGTGTGACGCTGTACCCAAATGAAATTGACGTCCTTTTTTTCCCACAAACAGGGCTTTCTTTTGGTGTTTGATCACCTGTGCGATTTTTGATTTTTTGTGCTATAAACAAAAAAAGAGTGTCAATTTTTAAAAAATAACAATATTTTTCAAAAATTTTTATATGAAATTTCCAAAAAATAAAAAATCAAAAAATCAAAATTTTTTAACATTTTAGCCCAATTTGTTTTCTGCTACATATTTTTGGTAAAAAAAAATTGCAATAAGCACATTTTGATTGGTTTGCGCAAAAGTTATTGCGTTTACTAACTAAGGGAAAGATTTATGTCGTTGTTGTTGTTTTTTTTTTTTTTTTTTACTAGTAATGGCGGCGATCTGCGACTTTTTTTGCGAAACTGCGACATTGCGGCGCACAGATCAGACCCCTGACTAACATTTTTTACACTTTTGGGGGTACCAGTGACATTACTACAGTAATCAGTGCTATGCATATTAACTGTTACTGTAAAAATGACACTGGCAGGGAAGGGGTTTACTTTATTAGAGATCCAGGGGTTAAGTGTGTCCCTAGGGGCGTGCTTCTAACTGTCAAGGGGCGTGGCTTTTGATGTAACCACAGAGACATACGATCCTACATAGCAGGATCGTATGATCTGTGCTGTTACACCAGGGAGAATGACAGGTGGCTTTGTTTACATTAGCCGCCTGCCTTTCTCCCTCTGCAGCGGGAGATCGCGAGCCGCCGGTCACTCGCGCCTACAGGCTCCTGGGCGAGCGACATAGTACTATGTCACTTTGCCCAGGAGGGGCTGACTGCCGCAGTAAATGTACTTGCGGCGGTCGGCTAGCGGTTTATATGGTGTTTCTTAGTGAATGTAATCAAGCAGCATATTATATCTCTCCCCTATGGTGTTTAACATTTGGAGGACATGGAGGAGGTGAGAGAGGGGATTGTCATTTGCCATTGTGTATACATCCACATGTGTGAATCTTGCATAGTTACATAGTAGGTGAGGTTGAATAAAGACAATAGTCCATCCAGTTCAACCTGTGTAGGTGTGTGTGGCTGTAATCATCTCACATAGCCCTGAATGTCCTGATCCTTGAGATGTAAGTCTTAAGAGTCTTTTGATAGCCACCATACTACCCGCAGAAACCACCTCTTGTGGTAGACAATTCCACAATCTTGTAGCTATATTCATGGGCTGTACAGATGAGAAAAAGGAGGAAATGAAGAGCTTAGAAGGGAACTGAAACTAGGAGCATGCTCAATAGATGACACTAGCTGGTCTACACAATCTCAGGCTGCAATAGGGACATAAAGATGGGAGGGACAGCTGAAGAATGGGTCAACCTCACTATACACATAGCAAATGCTTTAGCAGCTTGTGACTAGGTATGCACACTCTGTTATATAGCATGTAATGAGAGTTTTTCATAGTCTGGACTTGATGACATTTTAATGCCAGAGTTCGATAGTGAATCACATCAGACCACACATCAGACAATCCCATCCGCCCTTAAATAAAAATGGTCTTTTTCGGTGTGAAGCATCACTTAATTGGTTCTATGGGCAGCAAAGTTCTCCTGTCAATTTGATGCAAAGTTCAGCAGGAATGTGGAACTGCTGATATCAATATACCAACAATTTACTGCACAGATTGCAAGTAGCGGCACAGGACTTTTACCTATCAATTAAACATATGTTTTCTAGGATAAGTTCCTGTGTAATGATCAGTAAAATACTTGCGTATAGACTCTGCCTTTAAAAAGTGTAAAGATGCAAATGCGTACAAAACTTGTTTTTATGATTTATTTTTCGTCTTTGTTTTAGACTTAATTTACTTGCATATAAACACATGCAATTAAGCATGTTTACGCACATTTGTGAATGGCTCCATTGAAAACAATGCAGCTATGTTCAGGTTCGTAATTAAAAAACATTTGTATGTGCACTTTTGTTTTTTTGTTTCTTTAAGGCGCGTGAATAAAGCCTTGACTACTTTCCGACCACGCAAAGCTTTACTGCTACAGTGCGGGCCGTATAACTTCCTGTTTTATATGCAGTCGCTCCAGATAGTGACAACAGAAGACCAATACTAGGAAGGAAGTGACGTTGCCTCTTCTTCCTAGAGCTGGGAATTAATTAATCATTAAACATGATTTGAAGCATGACATAACAGAATTTTAAAGAATGGTTGCTGGAGCGTTATTTTTGAAGTGAAGGTTAAGGCATGCGTTTCTACTGTGGAGACACCACTACTGTATCTTACTGATGGGGTCACGAAGCTACCCAGAGATTTGATGGTGAGAGCATCATCCATCCTTGGGGAGATGAAGCATATGTAATTTCAGTCATTCCTATCTGGTAAGAGGCCTTCTTATCTGAGGAGCACTTTATGCACTGGAGCGCTTTGAAGGCACATGGACACTTTATGATGAATTATGAATTTGTTATAGACGTTGAATGTGTGATTCGTTGATATATTTTATGTTTGCACTTTTAAAAAAGAATACTGATTTATATGGGTATGAGTTTGCAAATAGCTTCATTTTCTCTAATTTTTTTAAATGATATGCACTAATGTGTATTGTTTTAATTATGAGTATTGTGTTGTAAATACGTTTTCAGTTAAAGGTACAACACACTTTTTTTGTTTTTAGAAACAATCCTACTTGTGTAGGTGACTGCAGCTCTGATCTCCGCTACAGCAGTCCCCTGCTGCCTCTACTCAGAACTGAGCGATCAAAGGCCGCTGATCGCTCAGTTTTTAGTGAGCAGAGAGTCGGTGACTGTCAGCTAATTCGTGTTATAAGTTTATGAAGTTTTAAGAAAATCTGGACCTATTCAAGGCATTAAATCAGGTTTTATCCCCCTTATACCCTATAGCATCTCCTTTCACTTTCTTCTCTCTCCCTCTGCTCTACTGAATGCCAGGAGTAAATGAAACTGCTCTATACATTCAGGTACAAAGGAGCATGTGTTTCACTCCATGTGACAGTGCTGGGCAATCAGGGCTGTCACACATGGAGCCCATAGGCCTGTATAGACTACAACTGCAGCCACTCGTATTTTCCATTCCACAGGCTTTTTCCTTCTGGCAAGTGAACAAAGCGAGCAAGAAGCAAAAGAAAGATATTTGTGTTGTTGGAAAGGTTTGTATTGAGTTGAATTTGGTGTTTGTGGGGGCAACACACAGGTTAATTTTAAGGACAATGTTAGAACCAAAGACTGACTGCAAGAAACATGTCTGTGGCCATTGTGATTGCTTGAAAAAAAAAAATACTGTGTGTCCGGTATTACAAACCTTTTTATTTATCTTTATCTTTAGAGAACTGTTCCAGAAAAACAATAAAGTGCCACCTATTGCCATTGACTAGCAAATCATTAAAACTGTACAAGCTGGCACTACAAGTCATTAAGGGGCAGTACAACTACTCTACCTTCATTTCTGAAATTGTATACCTCTTTAAATAGGTTTTGTTGGATGTCCAGCCTTTATCTGTATTGTTATTTTCATGCAATTGTGACTTGCCTTTCTTTAGATGAGTGATGTGGAAGCTGGAGGAGCCACAGTGTTTCCAGACTTTGGAGCAGCAGTCTGGCCTAGGAAGGTAAGCTAATTTTTTTATTGCAATAGCTGTTCACAGAATGGTTTTGAGAAATGCAATCCCTAAATTTTCACTTTATCAGTTACTGATCTAAAGAAGGAAAATGATTGCTGCTTTGAAGCAGAACTATACGCACCTTTATCCAGCGATGTACCGTCCTCGGAACTCACAGCCGGCTGGTGACCTCTTCAGTAGGCCAGCTTTCTGGTCTAAATCACCGGCCGCAGTCATTGGCCGGACCAAGATGTCACTCCCGTGCATGCATGGCATTGCCAAATTTGTGCAGTGAGTTGTGCTGAAGTTTTTGAACCCAGATTCATAACTTATTTTTTTTGTAACTATGGGATAGTTATGTTTTTAATGTTACCTTTTTTCTGGGTGCACATCACTTTTCACATTTTATATTGGAGATAGTGATTTATATTTCTCTTTCGTTCATTGACGGACACAGCGCTACATATTCAGAACCATAGGTTATATCGCCCCCTACAGGAGTAGGACACTAGGCAAATAAAAAAGACTTGGCTACGCCTATGGGCAGTCCTAGCTGGTATACATTTTTGAGAAATGCAATCCCTAAATTTTCACATTATCAGTTACTGATCTAAAGAAGGAAAATGATTGCTGCTTTGAAGCAGAACTATACGCACCTTTATCCAGCGATGTACCGTCCCCGGAACTCCCCCTTGTTCTTATTTGGTGGCTAAGATTTTGACCTTCCTTGAGCGAGGTGTTGAGCAATAGTTGGCCTTTGAGTACCTTTGAGGGCCAGGTGTCTGCCTTGGCAATCCTTTTTTTATCAACCCCTAACCATGCATTCACTGGTGAATACTTTTATTCAAGGGGTTCGACATCTGACTCCGCTGGTGCGGTCTTCCCTACCGCCGTGGAATTTGAACTTGGTGCTCTGTTCTCCAAAAGCCTCTCTTTGAAAATATTGGGGAGATTTCCCAGCTTACGTTGTCTCAGAAGGTAGCTTTTTTTGGTAGCCATCAACTCGCAGGGTGTCCGAACTGGCGGCGTTATCTTGTCTTACCCCCTACCTGGTGTTCCACAAAGATAAGGTAGCTCTAAGTCCACGCCCATCATTCCTACCTAAGGTGGTCTCTGACTTTCATTTGAATGGAGACATCGTGTTGCCTTCCCTGTGTCCCAGGCTCACTCATCCCAAGGAATTTGCGTTGCATGCCTTGGATGTGGTTAGAGCGATTTGGATGTATCTGGCAGCCACATAGCCTTTTTCTTGGCCTGTTCATAAAAACAACCTTCGAAAAGACTGTCTGCTTCTTCTGCAACCTTTTCCAGATGGATCAGATAGATGGGGACTCAGGCCTATTCTATCAAGGTTCAGGTTCCTCCTTTTTCTGTAATGGTGCACTCTACTCGGGCGCTTAATGCCTCTTTAGCTTTCCGTCATCAGGCGTCAGTGGCGCAGGTTTGCAAGGCAACCACTTAGCAGTCCGTGCACACTTTCACTAAATTCTACAAAGTGGATGCGTTGGCATTTGCGGATGCTTCCTTTGGCAAGGTTTTGCAGGCTTCTGTTTGGAGGGTCTGTTCCCTCTTTGGGAGTGTATTATTTAGGTTGTTACATTTGTTTTTTGTTGAACTCCTGGCACCTGTTTGGCTCGTGTGTTTAGCCTTGGGACTTTTTGTTTTCCCACCCCTCATGTTTGCCACTGCTTGGGGATGTCCCTATGGTCCTGAATATGGAGTGCTGTGTCTGTCAACAGACACAGCACCCACCCCTCTATGGACTTTTCATACTTCTGAAACTGCTTGTTACTAAACTGAAGGTCTATAGTAGAAAGGGGGTGTATACCAGCTAGGACTGCCTATAGGCCTAGCCAAATCTTTTTTCTGCCTAGTGTCTTACTCCTTTAGGGGGCGATATAACCTATGGTTCTGAATATGGAGCCCTGTGTCCGTCAATGTACTCAGAGAAATTGATTTTACAGTAAGTACAAAAATCCTATTTTTTTTCCCTAGTTAGTGTTATGTGAAGTACCAAGAGTCTATGGTTTGTATTTCCTGTTATTCTGAATACACAAATCGCATATCTAGTATTGAGTACATTTTTGCACCAAGGTAAAGGCGATTTACCTCTTTTTCACCCAGCCCTGGCATGAAGGATCGGCAATCCTGTGACCACTGTGATTGGCTGTCACAGTGATCAAATGAATGGGAGCCAGTCTTGCCAGCTATAGATCGTTAACGGGGAGCACACAGACTTCAGTTGCCCAGTGAAGCATATGTGCAAAGCATTTTAAAGCCTACCCCTTTGCCACAGCACATGTTAAGCACACAACAACAGGTTAAGAAACACCTGTACTTGTTACTATCCAATGCTTAAACTACAGAAATGCTGCTTGGCCACACACATTATCACCAGACTGTAAAGTTAAGATGGTAGAAGATAATGAACAAGCCACATGGGTGAAATGCATTGGGGGGGGGGGGGGGTCTTCTATAGGTGGAGAACCGAGCTGAAGCCATTTCTTATACTTTTACAATCTTAGAAAAAGTGATCTTGTGTTTGTCAAGGTGACCTTAGTCTCTAAAGTTATCAGGGTCTTTACAGCGCTGGATCTACCATCATGATCCTATTTACTGATCCTCTTGTTGCACATTTTTTTTCTTCAATAAATAAATGTGGGTACAATAAAAGCAGGTTTTCTTTTTTGTTATATATAGGCATTGAATATGTAATATTCAAAACAAAGCTGTGAAGGAGGAGATTAGTAGAGGTAGACATTGTACGCTTTCAGCTATGTTTTTAGTATACTATTGTTAAACTATGATAGTCGCATGTCCTTCAAATGTCCTGTTATTAGCAAGTTAGTTTGTAAAAGAGCTATAATGTCAGATGTCTCCCTGAAGAGACCGGTAGGGATCATTTAATCCATCCTTGATTGCAACAGGAAATGAGAATGCTTCAGTAATGGAGAGCAACCAGCCAAGCCTCTCGGATACCTTTTGTCAGGCTTGAAAATCTTTTGGCCAACATGATTCTTTCTGATATAAGTAGCCATCTTCAGCAACCTTAAGTTGAACCCTAAATGAACTGAAGTTTACATTGAGCAGTCTGATGGGGGCAGGATTGAATAGTTTATAAGGATCCTTATTAGGACATAATATGATTGTCATTTAGCACCCACAAAACTTGATCACGACATCAAACGGTCCAAAATCGAATTTGTGGCATAATACAAAGAGAGATGTAGAAGAATCTAGCTAAACTTTTTTTTTTTCCATTTTACAGTTTTTTTTTTTTTTTTTTTATGTGGCCTGTGTCCAATTTGCAGTGGTTCATCCTTACATTCTATACTAGGAAAACATGGCACTATCACAAAAGTACCTTTTAATAATGGGGGACAAAGACTGTGCCCTCTCTCTTTAGGACTTAAATTTCCCTCATCGTTAATACCAAGAAATGTTTACAATTTTTTTGTACATCTCTACTTTTAGTGATTTATTGTTCATCAAAAATTTTACAAATGCTCCATATAGTTGAAATAACTGTAATACATATTTTCTGTTTTCTCCTGAATATGTTCTTGCTGATGTTTTAGGGGACTGCTGTGTTTTGGTACAATCTTTTCAGAAGTGGAGAAGGGGATTACAGAACACGACACGCAGCTTGTCCAGTATTAGTAGGAAGTAAATGGGGTATGTTTTCCCTCCAACAGTTCTTTACATATTTTGCAGGACATCTAATTACAAGCCTTCCTTATAAATGACAGACCAATAATGTCATCTCTTTAGTGCTTCACTTATGACCAAAACCTCCAATTTCTTAAGAATGAAGCCCAAATGAGCTGAAATAAGTCCTACTAGATCGTTTTTTTTTTTTTTTTTTTTTAACGGAGCCCTTTTATAAAGCAGCAGCATGGTCAAACCTGCTTTTCTTTCACATGTGCCACATTTTTGAAGCACTGCTCTCTGAGTGTGGTTTGGCCTTCACTTGCTTTGGGATTTTTAATGTGAAAAAAGAGGTGTCGGAGAATATGAAACTTATAACTTTGATTAAGATAATGTGACTTAAAAGTCCTAGAGACACTTGTCTGGTGGTATATTCCTTTAAAATGGCCTCTTGCAGATGTAAAAAAAAACGCATTCAGTAAATTCAGCTATTGCTGCACCCGTTTCAAAAAGAATTACCTCATGTTTATAGATCACAAAACTAAAGTTAATTAAGAATAATTCTAAGTTGGTGTATAAAGACAGGCAAAGTGCCTGTCTCTGTATAGCACGTAGCATATTTGCTGCCACTACCTCCTCACCTGTAACTGGTTGTTACGGAAGCTGCAAGCTTTACAGCCAACAGCCTCCTGGCAACTAGTAATGCCGACAGTTGACAGAGCCTGATAGGAAAGCTGAGAAACTATTTCCCCATTTGGTGTGCTTGTGATTGACATCAGGCAGTGGGTGGATTCTGTAGCAAATAGCAGGCTGCCTGTTTGCTATGAATCTGCCCATTGCCTGCCGGTCAGTCATCAGGAGACCTAGTGTCTGTGAATCCCCATCAGGCTCTGCGCACCCAGCTTTAAAAAATTCTAAGCTGCTTTTAAGGTCTTACCTTGGCCTCCTGTTGGCAGCCACCTTGGACAAGTGCAGACTGCTGCCTCTTATAGACTCTGATTGCATCATGACTTCCTGCTGCCTGGGTGTCACACATTGGTGATGCTGCACACCTGACTAAATCACCTGTTGGGTTGCAATCCTTGCCGTTGTTTGTGCTCAAAGGTGCATCTCTGCTAGCAGTCTTCTGTTCTCTGTGTTCCTCCGTGTAGGACCTGGCTTGGCTGACGACTCTCCTGGCTCTTGACCTGACATCGGCTGATGACCCGGTATTGGCAGACAACTTGGCATCGGCAGACTACCCAGTTCTGGACCCGACCCCCGGCTTGGATGACTACCCGCTCCTGGACTTGACCCCGACTTGTTCCTGTACTCTCTTCCTCACTCTTGCTGTGCGCATATTGTTGTTTTCTCCAATAAACTGCTTAAGTTTACCTGCATCCCCGTTTGGTCTGGTTTCCTGGCACCCTAACAGTACACAAGGGCCATGAATCCTGATGATGCAGGTGCTCTTACGCTCCCCATGCTGGTTACCAGGTTCAATAAACAAGATCACCTTTTGAGTCAGTTCGCTCAGGCGTTACAGATGTTGCTTGCATGCACAGCACACTTTGCTCCTGGTGCTGCTAGGCCAGTGGTTCCTCCTGTTGCACCTCCTGTTTCACCTGCTGTGGGTCCTGTTGCTGCTCCTGCAGCCAGAGTCGCTGTTACCAGAGGGATTACTGGTTCAGCCCCACTCCCGCAGAGCTATGGTGGTGAACCGAGTCAGTGTTGTGGCTTCCTAAACCAAGTGACCATTTATTTTGAGATGGTTCCTCAGGTGTTTCCCTCTGACAGGTCCAAGGTGGGCTTCCTAATCTCGTTGCTCTCGGATAAGGCCTTGGCCTGGGCGAATCCCTTATGGGAGAACAATAATCCTGTGATAATAGATTACCCAAGTTTTGTTGCCTCCTTTCGTAGGGTATTTGATGTGCCTGCTCGCTCTGCCTCTGCTGCTAAGCAGCTCCTTTCAATTCAACAGGGTATACGAAACGTTGCCAAGTATGCCATCAAATTTCGTACCCTGGCAGCAGAGTTGGCCTGGAATAATGAGGCCCTGGTGGCTGTTTTCTCTAAGTCTCTCTGATGCATTGAAGGGCAAGATTGTGGCCAAGGATCTCCCTGACGAGCTCAAGGCTCTCATTTCTTTCCTGAATTTGATTGATATCAGGCTCAGGGAGAGACCATTGTTTATGGAGCGCCTTCGGAGGCCTCCTACCAGACTGGCTCCTATGTTTTCTTTCTCACCCATTCCTCCTTTACCTCCCACGCCTCCTGGGGATGGTGTGTCTGGCTGTAAACCCATGCAGCTGGGGTTCACTCACCTTTCTGAGGCTGAGTGGGCCTTTAGGAGGAGGGAGGACCGGTGCCTGTATTGCAGCCTTGGTGGGCAAATCTTGTCTGACCCGCCTGGGAAACATTCGCACCTAAGGTCCTGTCGGGGGCAGATCTTAGGTGGAATTTCCTCGTCCCCGGTTTCCCGTTAAGATAAACCGCTAATCAGCTGTCCTCTCCTGGGCAGCGGGTTCGGTGGTTACTCAGACATTGGTAGACTCGGGTGCTGGCGGTTACTTTATTGACAGTGCGTTTGCTGCTGCGAATTCCATACCCTTGCAACCTCGTGTTTCTCCACTAGCTATCGAGGCGATTGATGGCAGACCCCTGCAACCGGCACAGGTTACCCACGAGACGGTTCCGGTTGATATATATGTGCTGTTCACAGGGAGTCAACCTGTTTCCAGATTATATCGTCCCCCCACTACTCCATTGTTTTGGGTTATCTTTGGCTTCAGAAACACAATCGGACCTTTGATTGGCAGTCGGTCGAGATCCTCTTGGTCTCCACAGTGTGTCGCTGTTTGTATGCATGGGCCTGTTAAGGTACTTTGTACCTCCTCAGAATCAGTGTTGCCTTCTGAATATTGTTAGCGCGCTGGTACTCTTCCTCCTCATCGTCTGTACGATTGTGCCATAGACTTGCAACCTGGTGCCATTCCCCCCTTGTGGCAGGGTTTATACTCTCTCAGTTGCGGCGAATAAGGCCATAGAGGAGTAAGTTGTGAATGCGCTTGCCCGGGGGCACATTCGCAAGTCCACTTCTCCAGCGGGTGCCGTTTTTTTGCTTCATAAAGAGTTGAGACCTTGCATTGATTATAGGGGCCTCAATCGCATCACGGTCAAGAATGCATACCCAATTCCATTGATTATTGAATTATTCGACCGCCTAAGGGAGCAACGGTCTTTACCAAGCGTGACCTAAGGGCCGTGTATAACCTTCTAAGGATCAAGAAGGGTGACGAGTGGAAGACCACGTTTAATACCAGAACCGGCCCTTTGGCTTGTGCAATGTACCTGCTGTTTTCCAGAAATTCATCAATGATGTCTTTCATGATATGTAGCAGTAATGCATGGTAGTCTGTTTGGACAACATCTTGATTTACTCGGACTCCATTGAATCACACTACCTGGATGTCAGACGGGTGCTGTAATGATTACATGAGAATGGGCTTTTCTGTATGCTTGAGAAATGTGAATTCCACCTGTCTCAGGTTGCCTTCTTGATCTACATAATTTCGACTGGGGGGTTCTCTATGGACCCTTAGAATGTTTCAGCTGTTCTACAATGGCCTCGCTCCAGTGGTCTCTGTTCCATTCAGCGTTTCCTTTTGGTTTGCCAACTACTATCTGAAATTTATCAGGAACTTTTCTTCTTCTTTGGCCAAACCTATCTCAGATTGACTAAGAAGGGAGCAATTCCCACAATTGGACGCCTGCTGCCATCCAAGCTTTCAAAGCCCTCAAGTCTGCTTTCGCTTCAGCTCCCATTCTGTCTCATCCCAATCCTGGTTTTATAAGGACAGAACCCTCTATTGGGTGGGACTTTATGGCAACCAAATTAATCATCAAATATTATGAAAATTTATTTTTATAAAATGAATACTTTTTATTATCCAAAAAACTACAAAATGTAGTGAATTGTGTGAATCAACAGACACATACAAGCATCAATATTCATATTAATTATCAAAAATTTGTACAATACATATTGATACAAATGGAACTACTAATCTGGAGTTGTGTATACTTCCAATGCGTTTCGATAGCAATAATTATATAAAGACATCTTCTTCATCAGGGATTTAATACTCCACTCCTGAAAGGCATAACAATAATTAATACATTTGCAATTTACAAAAATTAATTATTTTCAAAACATGCAATGAAAGACCTGCTCCTAAAAACGAGCGCTTTTCCCCCTCCTTCACATTCTCCCCATCAGAGCGCATACTTTGGACTCTAGGTATGCGCTCTGATGGGGTGAATGTGAAGGAGGGGGAAAAGCTCTCGTTTTTAGGAGCAGGTCTTTCATTGCATGTTTTGAAAATAATGAATTTTTGTAAATTGCAAATGTATTAATTATTGTTATGCCTTTCAGGAGTGGAGTATTAAATCCCTGATGAAGATGTCTTTATATATGTATTGCTATCGAAACGCGTTGGAAGTATACACCACTCCAGATTAGTAGTTCTGTTTGTATCAATATGTATTGTACACATTTTTGATAATATGAATATGGATGCTTGTATGTGTCTGTTGATTCACGCAATTCACTACATTTTGTAGTTTTTTTTTTTGGATAATAAGTATTCATTTTATAAAAATACATTTTCATAATATTTATTTGATTAATTTGGTTACCATAAAGTCCCACCCAATAGAGGGTTCTGTCCTAATAAAATTGTTAAGGGATTAGGGTAACACATATACCCACAGGAAGTGAACATATTTTTGTATCCCAATCCTGGTTTGCCCTTTGTCATAGAGGTGGAAGCGTCTGAGACTGGAGTTGGCGCCCTCCTGCCTCAACGTCAGACACCCGATGGACACTTACTTCCTTGTGGGTTCTACTCCAGGAAGCTGTCTCCAGCTGAATGCAATTTAAGAGATTGGAGACTGAGAGCTCCTGGCTCTCAAAGAATGGAGACATTTGCTCGGAGGTTCTGTGGTTTCAGTTCTCATTCTCACCAATCATAAGAATCTGACGTATCTCTCGGAGGCCTAGAGGCTCACACCCCATCAGGCCAGATGGGCCTTATTCTTGTCTTGTTTTAACTTTGTGATCTCCTATTTGCCCCGCTCCAAGAATGTTAAAGCTGATGCCTTGTATTGCCAGTTTTCTGAATTGTCCAAGAAGGACTCCGTGCCGACACCGGTCATACCTTCAGATCATATCCTGGCTGCCATCTGCACCAACTTAACCTCTCCTCTTGGGGAACAGATCTTGGCTGCCCAACCTGATGCTCCCAAAGAGAGACCTGCTGGCAAATGTTTTGTACCTGAGAAGTTGTGCATCAGACTGTTGCGCACATACCACAATTCCAAGACTGACGGTCATCCTGGTAAGAACCAGATATTCTGGGCTATTTCCCGTCAATTCTTGTGGCCATCTCTCTGCACTGATGTTGCTGCATATGTGGCTGCTTGTTCCGTCTGTGCCCAGAACAAATCTCCTTTGCACCTTCCCTTGGGCCTACTGCATTCCATTCCCAATGAGGAGCGTCCCTGGTCTCCCCTGGCCATGGATTTTATTGTGGAACTTCCTGCGTCTCGAGGTCTACACGGTTATTCTTATGGTTATCGACCAGTTCTCCAAAATGTGCTACTGTGTTCCATTTAAGCGGCTGCCTACCACTCAGGAGCTTGCCTCTGTGTTTTCCAGGAAGGTCTTCTGTTTACACAGGTTGCCTAAGGAGATTGTCTCAAACCGTGGGAGCCAGTTTGTCTCCATGTTCTGGCGCGCCTTTTGCTCCCAGTTGGGTATTTGACGCTCCTTCTCCTGGGCCTACCATCCGCAGTCCAATGGTGCTGCTGAGCATTCCAACCAAGCTCTGGAGCAATTTTGTTTGCTGCTATATCGCTGACCATCAGAACATTTGGGTTGATTTGCTATCCTGGGCGTAGTTTGCCAGAAACTCTGCCATCAACTCTTCTTCCGGAATGTCTCCATTCATGGCCAATTATGGGTTCCACCCTGCTGTTGCCCGAGTCGTTCTCGCCACAGGACATCCCGGCTGTGGAGGATCATCTCCGTGCCCTCCATTCCTCTTGGGTGCAGATTCAGGAGTCTTTAGGGGGTTTCTTCACAGCGTCAAGCTCCGGGCAGACCAGAGAAGTTTATCTGCTCCTTCATACCAGGTTGGGAGACAGTGGGGTTGTCAATCTGTAATCTCAACCTGAGGGTGCCCACTCCAAAACTGGCACCCTGTTTTGTTGGGCCTTTTTGAAGTCTGATTGCTGAGGATTTAAAAGACAGTCTTCCACTTTACCATCTGTCAAGCCTGTGTAAGTGTCCAGGTATATTGAAGATGAATTCCAGGTATAATCATTTTTACATGTGTGTATATGTATGTATGTATGTGTATATACTCTGGTGATCTCCATTTGCTTCTGGGTCCTGTGCCAAGCAGCTGGTCCGATGCATTCTGAACACAGGTCGGTCAGTCTCTCTGCATGCGTGCCAATCAGAGAATGCTAAAAGAACCTAGAATGAATGCTAGGAATAGTACCTATAGAATACATATAGTGTTTTTCATGGACCCACCCGCTGGTTTTCTCATTCAGAAAATGCTTTACATTTTCTGAATGAATTCAAAGCATTCTCTGATTGGACAAGGTGGAGAGGCGGGGTGGTGACGTCACATTCTCTAACTTGCCCAATCAACCTGTACTGAGCGGCTGACTTACTATGTTCAGAAAGCATCAGGCCAGTCGCCCGGCACAGGACCTGGAAAAAAGTGGAGATCAGTGGAGTAGCATGTCTACTTTAGTGATTTCCAGCTTCCAAGGGCATAGGCCAGGTATAGTATATGCATAGTTACATAGGTTCCAAACCTAAAGAAAAACATACCATACCTGGAATTCATCTTTAAGAAGTAAAATATATTCTATATCTAATGTGTTATTGTGTTATTTTTCATATTGTAATTTTGTTTTTTCCTTCCAGTTTCAAATAAATGGTTCCATGAAAGAGGACAAGAATTTCTAAGGCCTTGCGGATTAACAGAAGTTGACTGACATGCAGTCATTGTGCTGGTGCTATTTTTTTTTTTTTAATGTGCTTTTCTTTTTTTTTCTTTAACTATTCACTCCTGGTATCCAGTGTGGTGAAACTAAGAAAATTTGCCAAACCAAAAAATAATTCTTGGAAATTACATCTGTGAACATTAGCCAAAGACTATATATAAGTAAATAAAGCTGATCAGTAGATGAAGTATAATTAATTAAATAAAATGATGTGTGCAATACACCCTAATCACTACATTCTGAAGAATTATTAGCAGCAAACTGAAATTAAATGGTAATTCTTTCATTGTTGTCCATGGTGTGGCCCACTAGATTTCAAAGGTAACAAAAAGTGCCACTATGCTCTACTAACTACTAGGCAACAGCATATGGGGGAGTAACAAGTGCCTCCATGCTCTACCAACTACTGGACAGCAGCATGTGGAGGACTTGTAGTTTTGCGGTTATTAAAGGGTCACAGTTTGTATATATCTGGTCAATGTGAGTTGTTCCACTTTTTTCCTTCTGCTGGTGCTTTTATTTTCTCATGGTGAGCAGGGGTTAAATCATGGTGCTAATTTTAGTTTTACAGTATTTTATTTGTTTTTATACATATTACATGTTACCATCTGATACTGATCTAAAGGCTACTGTTACATTTATGGTTCGGTATTCTAAGGAGGCAAAGTTAGATTAAAACAAGATACACAGGTGTAAATACATCTAGTATATATAATGTTCCACAAACTCTTGGTGCAACCTTTGGAGATAAGTTGGTATGATTCATAGCTGCATTTATATCATATTTTCTGCACTTATGTCCCCAACTGCTTGCATATATTGGCAACCTACTGATAAAACGAAAACATTAAATGGGGGTTTCCATTCACTTTGCACTAGCAAAGACCTCACCTTTCATCTTTTCAGTGCAATCTCTGAGGGGGGCCTGTCAGCCACTAAGAGCATTCTGCTTGTTGTTTTAAGATTGTCATCGACCCTCAGAAAAAAAACCATCAGAAAAAAAAAAAACAAAGCAGCCACAATAAAGCGATGCAATGACAATTCACTTCTGCTGCAATGCCCACATTATCAAAGCAAAAAGAAAAAAAAATTTGACCCAATAGAGGGGAGTAAATCTGTTCAGTCATTCACCCAAGGTCACCAGGTAAAAGCAGAAACCGTGTGTGCAAATAATTACCCCCTTCTCCCTGCTAGCCACTGTGTCCACTTTGAATATGCTGATATACTGCAGAACAGATGAACGGGGAGGCCCATTCCCCCCCCCCCCCCCCCCCCCCCATTGTTGCCTTCTAGTTCAATTCAGGTATGGTCTATGGTAGCAGAAATTTTTATTGCCTCAAAAAGAGAATTCCTCTTGCTCTGGTAATAAAAGAGCTGCAGACTCATTCTAACATTTTGGATGTACACGTTTTGTTGTACATCTTATTGTCAATCAGTTGTTCTGTAGAGCTGCGCAATTCTATTTTGTGATAAAAATAATAAAATCTTACAAACACTGATAATCTTGATACTTGTATTGTCAATTCTTACAACTACCACATTTGCATGAATTTTTGCATGGGTCACGAAGGATATTACATGAAGAACATTTCTAGTCTAATTTTTTGGTGAAAATGTCCTAAAAATAGCTGGACATTGTCTAGGTGTTTTTAAACTTTCTTCAAGACATTTCCAAGCAAATTGATGGCCTACATTTTCTCTTTGCTGATGGATTTTCAATGTGGTGCACTGCCAGTGGTGGGGATAAACTAATTTTATTTACCTAGTCAGAACTAAAAGTTCATGCAACTCCTCTTTCTTAAAGTTTATCTAAAGCTAAAACTATTTTTAAGTGTAGTGAAGGGTTGGAACTTCTTTCAGATTTGTATTACTGTCCACATCTTGGGTTTGATCTCTGGCCTCGCACCTATCTCTGGTACTCACAAGGCAACAGCATATGCCAATGACCTTATTTTTTATTTTATTTTTTTATCACTGCACCAGCCACTTTATCCCGGCACTCCTCACAATTCTTGAGTTGTCTACAGGACAATAAAACTCCTAAATGGGAGATGTGTGGCAAAAAGAAAAGCTAAAAGGGGGTTTAACCATTCTCTACACCATCTACTAAATGGGAATAATGCCTGACTTAAGATACACTAAGTAATAATGATATGATGGATAATACAGTATACTCCTGGTACAGAAAAAAGATAATAAGACTCATAAAGCATTTCAAAGACCATGAAGTTGCAGACCTATTCCTTGTAAAAGATGAAAGCTGTTGCAACAATGACAAAGACATACTGACATGGATTACTGTAACTGATATAGATACCAGCTTTAAAAATAGTATGAAGAAGACCCTGCGCGCTATCCACAGAAGAATAGGATAGGAGTAGAAGGATGAAGTAAACTGAAGATAAGGGAAAGCTGCAGCTCCTGTTTCAGACTTTTCAAAGAAACTGAATAGATAACAAGTGATACAGTAATGAAGCTGCGCTTATCCGTAGTATGATACAAAAGATTGATGGTACGTATAAACTCCATAAATATAATGTGACTTCTGTGCTGTAAACAAAATGACAATATAAAGTGCTAATAGTGCAGTTAAAATTGCAAATAGCCAGTAGTACAATGTTAATGCTACGCTTAACCGTAGTAAGATACAGAATTGAATGGTATGTGTAAGATCCGTAGATGGACTCCTGTGCTGTAAACAGAATGACAATATAAAGTGCTACTAGTGCAACAAAGTGCAAGTAATAACTGAGGCTTCAGTGCCAATCATATACAAGACGATAAAGTGACACCAAAAAAATGGTAGTGATTAAATCATATAACACTTGAAGTGTAAATAAAGTGACTTCAGTGTGCAAGGTGACTGAGTTAAAGCAGGATTAAGTAAACTGTATATTCAGTAATATAAGCAGCCGCAGCTGAGAGCTGGTCCAGAAGTTCATACATCAGATAAATAAATCAACTTAGTGCATATATATCAGCATAAAAGTTCATAAGGTGGCAGTGAAGTGAAGTCTTGTGATGAGATCAGGTGGGTGATATTAGCTCCAAAAAGTGGGATAATCAAGGAGTAAATCTTCCAGGTGTACTACAGCCTTTCCTTACTGCTGTAAGGTTACAGCATTAGAAGATAGATTTCCCAGTGATCCTATAATTATCCCGGGGGGAGGAGGCCGCCGTGGTATCCTTACTGCTGCAAGGATACAGCTGGTAACCAAGGTTCCTTGTACTCCTCGGACCATCCAGGGTTTTTTTTTGGGGGGTGTCACAGTATCCTATATGCTCCAAGTAAGGGTGAAAAGACAAGAGGCTTCTTCGGTTTACTATTTTAAACCGGTTTTATTAACAAAAAAAATGTAGCAACTTACAGTTAAGCACCCGATAACTGGTGTAAGCGTTGGGGCTCTTAGTCCTGAGCAGTCCGTGATGTTGCACTTCCGCGCCTGCCTAACGTCTCTACGCGTATCGTCAGTCACGTGACTTCTTCAGAAAAAGATATTGGACTGCTGATCTAAATGGAATATTAGCTGTTATTAATGAAGGAATTAACATCCTATTCTACGTTGGGCCCTCAAGGATGGTAGGTCAAATATTCACCATGTTTCAGGGCGAGATCACTGCCCCTCCAATGAGAAGAGTATTTTTCAATACCCACCACTCGTAGGGAGGCAGGATTTCTGTAGTGATATTGATCGACTTGTTTAGACACACTGTAGGTAGGCCTTTCCTGATATTATTCAGGTGCTTGCAAATACGGACACTTAGTGCTCGTGTGGTACTCCCCACATACTGAAGTCCACATGTACAATTTAGGAGATACACAACTGCTTTGGTCTGGCATGTTATGACATTCTTGATGTCATAATTTTTCAATGTGGAAGAGGAGGAAAGGGAAGATGTAGGAATGCAAGAAAAGCTCACTACACACACGCTCTATTGAAACACTACAATATACTGCAGTAAAAGTGCCCTGACACACTAAACTGACACTAAAGTAAAAAAAAAAAAAAAAAAAAAGGAGGTCGCACTACACTCACGCTACACTATCACTATATTCACACTACACTGACAATCTACACTCAATAGAATAGAATCACAATATCACACTAACTCGCTAGTAGCAATGAACAGAGCCCTGTTCTATCTATCTCCACTTGAATATCACTCTGCAAATGACTGCTGCGGGAAGGATCCTTTTATAATATTGGGTGGGACCATCAGCCATGATTGGAAACAGTCATCATTACTTTCTTTAATCATGGCTCTGATTGTGTTCTGTGCCTTGATTGGGCAAAGCCTTCATTGCTTCAGCCATTCAGGGCTTTCAACGCGCTGTGCTGTGGCAAACAGCCAATGTTCAGCCCGAACTAATGCTTGGGCCAAACCATTCACCCAACACTAATACTAAGTGGTTTCAAATGCCATCCAAGATCTCAATTCTCTACAGAATGAATATCCCCTTTTTTACAGATTCGATCTGTCTTGTATTATCCTGCAGTTTTCCTGCTTCTGAAATTCTTACTTCCTTGTTGCAGTATTATAATGACTTTCACATGTGTTTGGCTTCAGCGCTCACCTATGGGCATAGCCTGCCTACTCTGTGGGTTTATATTTCCTTCCCTTTCATTACTTCCTGACCCACCTTCCAATCTGCTTTTCTACATATGCACATGCACAGCAATAGAATTTACCACATCTCAGGGAATAAGCCACATCTTAATAAGTTGCGAGAGCAGAGAGGAAGGAGAAATTACTTTCAATATTAAGAGACTTTTAAGGAACTGTACTCAAAAACTAACACAAATAGATATATGTAATTATTGGATCCCATTAAAATACTTGGTGGGAAAATACATAGCAACCATATTATATAGTTCTTATATAGTTAGGTTCAAAAAAGACACAAGTCCATCTGGCTCAACCAATAAAGATTATACATGTGATTACATGTCAACTTTCATAAAACCATACAAATACATAGGTAATGTTATGTCCCGCTGACACATTTCACAGTGTTAGGGGACTAACCGGAAAAGAACTGACACTTTTGCCAATGCCCAGCATAAGGGGCCCCCCTGTGGCAGGTTATTATGTATATGTAAAATGTATAACTCCCTAGAGAGTTGCTAATTAAGTGAAGGTGAATGAAATTAAATGGTGATAGTGATTAAAAAGTTGTGATAAATAATATAGATAATATTTTAAAGTGCTTTATGGTCCTGTATAGGACCTAATAATTAGTGTTGAAAAGGAACTCAAGTGAACAGGCTGTATGTAGCTTAGTATAGTGATATATAGTGAAGGACGAATGTGAAAAGTGTTTAAAGATATTAATAATATCACTAGAATTTGCCAATCATAAAAATAAGTAAAAAAAGTAAAAATCCCCTATGGATCCTGTTCCAAGGTATGGCTGGATGAAGACAATCTAAAAATTTGCAGTATAAAACCTGCAGAGCACCACATATAAACCAATCTATAAATAATCTAAGAGATACGTAATATAAAATTATAAGAACAGCAGGAAACCGCGTATAAAACTCAAATATAGGAAGTAGCAGCGATTAATATCCAGAATGTCTCAATAAATATAGTAAAATATATAGTCCAAAAAATAAGCAGTCCAATATATCAAAAAGAATGTCTTTCTCAGTATATTTGAAAGTACTATGATGATATAACATTCACAAGTGACTCCGGTGCAAAGAGAGATAATTTCCCAAAAAAGTGACTTCAGTGTAGGTGCCTCAATGCGTCTCTTTAAGAGTGCCAAATAAGGTGATCACTCTGTGCTCCCCGCACCCCCAGGACCGCACTCACCGGAAATAATTACCCCTGCAGGGGTAACAGGCCTTGGGTATACTATTGCCTCTGGCCTTCGGATCCCCTCTGGTTTCCCTGGACGGTCCTGTAACCTCTGAGTGATGTCCTATAGCCTGCCCGAGTCTGGTCTTACTGGACTTTGCATGTGCACTCCACGGGTATGTATGGGGAAGAAAGGGCCTCGCATAGAGTAGTATTGTCTGGCTGATGGTGTCCTGGTCTGGAGGTTGATGTGGAGCTCCTCTGATGACTCTTCTATGGTTGGGTGACTTCTGACTCTTCCCAGCACGGTGACCGGACATGAAGGGGGAAATCTTTCCCAACTCTCGGCTTCTCTTCCTCCTGCTCACAAGTGTCCACAATCAGGGGAAAGTTCCCCTTAAAGTGTCATTCCACCTTGTGGGGGGTCCTAGGCCTGCAATGTGCAGACTGTAGACATGAAACTGATTCTGCTCTGACCTGTGTGAGGATCTTCTCTGTCTCTCCTCCGTGTCCCCGATGGAAGATGGAGGCTTCTTGTCCTGGCTGAGAGGTGTGAGGGACATTCTGTGTCTGCACTATGGATCTTACATATTTATTGCACAGTTGCACTTTAGTGTAATTTTTAACTAATTAGGAAGTAATTCACAGGCAGCGCCATACACCTCCCTTTTTTCCTTTATTATTCACTATACATCCTAGGATTATAGTTATAGAGGTAGGCTGCAGCCAGTCATATTTGGATTCTAGTATATCCTAAGCGCGGATTTTTTATACATTTTATACATACATTATTATGTATATGTGATCCTGCTCCTAATGCATAGGAGTGCATTATAGGTATTATAGTATTAATAAGTTTTATCTGTTATCTGTGGCTCATAACACTTTAATACATATTATCGGGGGAGAAGGACTGCTCTTGGTGGTCCCTGTTACCCCCTATTTTTCCATATAATATACAGTATATGTTACTTTGTTATCCAGTGTTATCTTTGGGATCGGAATACTTAGTGTACCTATTTCTCTTATTATACTCTATCTGGGACTTTGGGGCTGGTCATGGCCAAGCCAATTCGATTCCGTCTCCTGCTGCGGAAGCTCTGCAGAGGACACAGCTGACAACGGCTGTGAAATGGATAGGGAGTGATGTGATGTCATATGATGACTTACTATGGGGCTTCCGTTGCGGATGTGTTCTCTGCATCCGCCGCCATAGCAAAGCCGCAGCTGACAGCTCAGCATGGGATCGGGACAGATTGGCTTAAGAAAAGATATGTATACTAATTTTTTTCTTTACAGGTGTAGCAGGTTTTCTAGGCCTTGAGCCTAAGGTGGGTCTGCCATTGTTACCGGTAGCACTCTCAGCCCATTTTAGCTGCGAACCCAGGCGTGAGAACTGAGACATCTTTAGTTTGTTTGTTTTATTGTATTTAGGGGGTGGGAGAAGGGAATGAGTGGGATACTCCTCTGGCTCAACTAGGTACAATTCTGGGACTGTTCTAGAAAAATGCCTGCTGTTAGCGCTGTCTTGACGCCAGCCGACGCTAACCAACACTTCCTGACACTTGAATATACTGTATCACTGAAAACTGTGCTGGAACCTCGACTTTAATTCAGAAGATCTAGGACTGTAGAATACTTTACTTCTGACACTGCTTTGCTCAAAAGTCACTGAACAGCTCCCTCCAGCCCTCTACTAGCTTGAGGTAGCTCTTTGTAAATTCCTGTGCTGCTGCAACTCTCAACCTGTACACTCCACACTGTACACTCACTCTTCAGGGCCCAAACTGCAGGTGCCCCCTTTAACACTTTCAAGGTCCTCAACCTCGGTACCCCCTCTAACACTTCAGGGCCCCCGACCGGGCACCCCCTTTTCCGCTAGCTGACTCTTGGATCCTAGGACCTTCTCCGGAGTGGTCCCCTCTGACACTAGGTAGACCCCCAGGGGCAATCCACAGTACTCACGACCTTAGTAGGCTTTCCTGGAACTGGACCCCTCTCTCTCTCTCCGCTGGTTCTCGGCATACCGGATCCCATTCAGCTCAACTCAGCACCCTCTGGATTTTCAGGCAGCACCCAGAGACATTCGCTTCTTCTGACAGAAGGAAAGACAGCCATACTCTCCCTCCTGGGACTCTGCTTCCCACCAAAAAAGCTGAGTCATGCACTCCATTCAAACTTATACCCACTCCCAGAATCCTCTGCGGCAGAATCTGCCTTCTGGGGTAGTTACAAGCCTGAATGTGTCCCTCATTGGGTTTTCTCCACTGCCCTATGAGAAACCTCTCATCGAACCAGTGGGGAGACTCCCCCCTCAGCAGACACACCTGAAAGCCATGACACCCTGGCCAAAAATAAATCATGGCCCTGCTGTTAGGCAGACAAGACCCACTATATATTTACCTAGCACCTACAGTGCCTTGCGAAAGTATTCAGCCCCCTTGAACTTTTCAACCTTTTGCCACATTTCAGGCTTCAAACATAAAGGTATAAAACTGTAATTTTTTGTGAAGAATCAACAACATGTGGGACACAATCATGAAGTGGAACTAAATTTATTGGATATTTCAAACTTTTTTAACAAATACAAAAACTGAAAAATTGGGCATGTAAAATTATTCAGCCCCCTTAAGTTAATACTTTGTAGCGCCACCTTTTGCTGCGATTACAGCTGTAAGACGCTTGGGGTATGTCTCTATCAGTTTTGCACATGGAGAGACTGAAATGTTTGCCCATTCCTCCTTGCAAAACAGCTCGAGCTCAGTGAGGTTGGATGGAAAGCATTTGTGAACAGCAGTTTTCAGTTCTTTCCACAGATTCTTGATTGGATTCAGGTCTGGACTTTGACTTGGCCATTCTAACACCTGGATATGTTTATTTGTGAACCATTCCATTGTAGATTTTACTTTATGTTTTGGATCATTGTCTTGTTGGAAGACAAATCTCCGTCCCAGTCTCAGGTCTTTTGCAGACTCCATCAGGTTTTCTTCCAGAATGGTCCTATATTTGGCTCCATCCATCTTCCCATCAATTTTAACCATCTTCCCTGTCCCTGCTGAAGAAAAGCAGGCCCAAACCATGATGCTGCCACCACCATGTTTGACAGTGGGGATGGTGTGTTCAGGGTGATGAGCTGTGTTGCTTTTACGCCAAACATAACATTTTGCATTGTTGCCAAAAAGTTCGATTTTGGTTTCATCTGACCAGAGCACCTTCTTTCACATGTTTGGTGTGTCTCCCAGGTGACTTGTGGCAAACTTTAACCACTTGCCGACTGCCTAACGCCGATCTACGTCGGCAGTCAGCCCCTCACAGGCAAAGTGACGTAGGGCTACGTCACTAGCTTGTGAGGGTCTAGGGAGCGAGCGCGCGCCCCCGGAGGCGCGCTCCCGCGTGGTCACGGACCCCCCCGCGCGTGTGACCGGCGGACCCGATGTCCGCCGGTCACTCGGCGATCGGCGGGGGAGAGGGAGAATGTCAGGCAGCTTGTGTAAACAAGCCACCTGTCATTCTCCTTGCTGTTAGGATACTGATCACTCGGATCTAGTATGTAGATCCGTTGATCAGTGTCCATACAGCTCAAGCCCCAGCCAATCACAGTAGAAAGCACGCCCCTAGGGATACACACAGCCCCTCCCTCCCAAATAAAGTTAACCCCTTCACTACCAGTGTATTTTTACAGTAACAGTGCATATATATAGCACTGATTACTGTAGAAATGTCACTGGTAACCCCAAAAGTGTCAAAAATGTCAGTCAAGGGTCCGATCTGTCCGCCCCAATGTCGCAGTACCGCAAAAAAAATCGCAGATCGCCGCCATTACACGTTAAAAAAAAAAACAACAAAAATGACAGAAATCTTTCCCTTTGTTAGTAAACGCGATAACTTTTGCGCAAACCAATCAAAATACGCTTTTTGCGATTTTTTTTTACCAAACATAGGTAGCATAAAACAAATTGGCCGAAAAAGTAAAAAAATTTTGATTTTTAAATTTTTTTTTGGGGAATTTCATATAAAAAAATGTGAAAAATATTGCTATTTTTGCAAAATTGACGCTCTTTTTTTGTTTATAGCGCGTGATCAAAAAATCGCACAGGTGATCAAATACCACCAAAAGAAAGCTCTGTTTGTGGGAAAAAAAGGACGCCAAATTCGTTTAGGTACAGCGTCGCACGACCGCGCAATTGTCCGTTAAAGTCACGCAGTGCCGAATCGCAAAATACCCCCTGGTCGGAATGGGGGTAAAATCTTCCGGGGCTTAAGTGGTTAAACAACACTTTTTATGGATATCTTTAAGGAATGGCTTTCTTCTTGCCACTCTTCCATAAAGGCCAGATTTGTGCAGTATACGACTGATTGTTGTCCTATGCACAGAGTCTCCCACCTCAGCTGTAGATCTCTGCAGTTTATCCAGAGTGATCATGGGCCTCTTGGCTGCATCTCTGATCAGTCTTCTCCTTGTATGAGCTGAAAGTTTAGAGGGACGGCCAGGTCTTCGTAGGTTTGCAGTGGTCTGATACTCCTTCCATTTCAATATTATCGCTTTCACAGTGCTCCTTGGGATGTTTAAAGCTTGGGAAATCTTTTTGTATCCAAATCCGGCTTTAAACTTCTCCACAACAGTATATCGGACCTGCCTGGTGTGTTACTTGTTTTTCATGATGCTCTCTGCGCTTTAAACGGACCTCTGAGACTATCACAGTGCAGGTGTATTTATACGGAGGCTTGATTACACACAGGTGGATTCTATTATTCATCATTAGTCATTTAGGTCAACATTGGATCATTCAGAGATCCTCACTGAACTTCTGGAGAGAGTTTGCTGCACTGAAAGTAAAGGGGCTGAATAATTTTGCATGCCCAATTTTTCAGTTTTTTTATTTGTTAACAAAGTTTGAAATATCCAATAAATTTCGTTCCACTTCATGATTGTGTCCCACTTGTTGTTGATTCTTCACAAAAAATTACAGTTTTATATCTTTATGTTTGAAGCCTGAAATGTGTCAAAAGTTCGCAAAGTTCAAGGGGGCCGAACACTTTTGCAAGGCACTGTACCTGTAGGGAGCTACACAGGGCTAGATAGGTTAGTTTTAGATCGTGGAGGTCTATAGATGCAGGGATTTTAGTGTTAGGGTCGACTTCTACTTTAAAGTGAGATGCTACAGAATAAAATTATTCTGTTCAATATTATAAATGGTCATGAACCCGGTCTCACCAGCATCTGACCATTTGACTAACATGTTGAACCAGACATAGTTGACATGTAATAATATAGATCAGGGGTGTCCAACTCAATTTCATCGCAGGCTGGATTAGCATTATGGTTGGCCTCAAAGGGCCAGTTGTATCTGTAAGACTACGTGTCCAGAGCAAGCCCCCCACAGTCAGAGGTCAAAAGTCTCCCACCCGCCCTTGCATCACAATGTCACCCCCCATGTGCTGTTGAGAAGAAGCTGGGGGTGGAGCTGGGAAGCAGGAAGTACAGGGGCTGGAGGAAGAAAGAAGTCAGCTGCTGGAGTCTGCTGGATGCTGAGACCGAAACTCGGAGATGAGGTGGTGCTGCAACTGCAGAGAGCGGCACAGAATCTGTAGGAAGAGTCCTGTTCTAATCTCTGCTGCTGACTGCCGAGATGAGCCTCTCTGAGGCTGCACAGAGAAATGCAGGATCTGGTGAAGGAGTTATGTCTTCCTCTCTGCTGCCAAGTGCTGTGACAAGGTGATAAGGGTGGTGCCACAGCTGTAGGAGAGGTGCGGGGGGGACACATGAAATGGCCTGGAGGGCCGCAATCGGCTTGCGGGCCTTGTGCTTGACACATGTGACATAGATAATATGCCTAGAATTACAGGTTAGGAAGGAGGATGTTTTGAATCTTTAATTGCATGAAGTAGTATGGACCATAACACCACATAGTATATGAGGGCAACAAGGATATTAGTTAATGCCATAATGAAATTTGCCCTTGAAGTGTAGTCATGTGGCTGTACCATTGGTAGGGGAACTAAATAAACTAGATGATAGTATATTCCCCAGAAAAGGGGCTCCTCTGAATACTATGTTAATTCCATCCTGATATAGCAAAAGCTATTTTGGCTGTATTAATGTAAATGTGATAGTGGTGCGCTATTCAACACAATATAAAGTAATGCAGATATCAAGGAAAATATATGATCTAAGGTATTCACAGCCACAAACCTCCATCCCTAATTATATGCAAAAGGAAGAAAAAGTGGTCATGGGACTTTAGATGAGGTAGGTTACTTGCTTAAATGACCAGATAGGGTGAAGTCTCAAAATGTTGATTTATTACATGATTCATAATGGACACAAACATATAACAAATAAGACATCACATAATCCAGATAAAAATACAGACATAATAGAAGACTGGCATAAAAAAGGTATCTTGCCATGCATTTGCACAATTCATATTATAATAATAAATAATGTACAATAATAAATATCATAAAAAACATATATCATGAATAATACATGGTTAATATCCAGATAAATATGTCTTCACATCTATGGGCTCTACGCATTTCTTGGAACTTTCATCCACTCCTCAGGAGCTTGATTAAAAATATCTGTAAATATAAGCTAATTTTAGAATACAAAAATCTTATACATAGGATCCTACTACTTTCATATAACAAACTGAAGTAGACTCTGTGACCATAGGGGAACGAGAGCACAGGGAAGCAAAAGGTCTATCCCGGGGCTTAGGTGGGTATAAGTCAACCGGTCCTAAAAATGGTGGACCCCGTAGAGGCAGACACAGACACCAATACTTTCAACAGGTGTAAACACACATGGTGACCAATTATTCTAAGAAAGAAGTAAGTATAAAAATAAATAGGGTGTATATGCATATATATGTATAAACATCTTTAGGAAAAAATATTAGTAAAATGTGCTACAGAACAGGAGTGCATGAGGTATGAAAAAAGATAAGGGAATATAAAAACCAAAACCACCCAAATGTGGACATGAAGTGAAAAAAATACCAATGAAACAAACGAAAAATAAGAAAAAGGGCACCCAGTGGGAAAAAGAAGTGGAAGGTAAAGCCAAATACCTAAATGAACATGAAAAAAGGGTGAATGAGGTGCAAGAACGTAGCCAAATTGCAATCTAACCCGTATTTGGAGTGATGTGAGAGAGTGGTATGACTATGATAACCCAATTAGGAGTCAGAGGGTGGACAAGGTGAATCCGTGATCAACCTCAGCTAAATACCCCCACGGGCCTGAGGCGGAATGCCGCCAACGCCATGGGGACGCCAAAGAGGAGGCGTAGAGAGAGAGATGACCTCAGCATCTGGCAAGTGCCAGAAGTCGGTCGCATCAAACCACCCCCGGCGAGATGGAAAAGCAGCGTAGACAGCGTGAACCACTAATAGGACTGCGGGTCAGGCATGTGAACATGGCGCCGATGCACAGCGTGTCCTCCCCACTTCCAAACTAGATGAAATCGGAGAAGGAGCAGAGGATGGGGTGTCAGGCTGAGCATCGCAGCCCAGGTACCAGACAGCCACAAAGGGATCCCAATCCCACAATGAACCACAGACAAAAATGAACATGCATGAGGAAAAAAGAAAAAAACAACAAATGTAAACCATATTCAAAATGTACATATCAGGGAGAAAATTGGTGTATTCTGAAAAGTGATACGACAGACCAAGGTGACTTCTACCCAACTTGAGCAATAAGGAAAATATATGATCTGAGGAATTCACAGCAACAAACCTCCAACAAGGATATTAGTTGATGCCACAATTAAATTTGCCCTTGAAGTGTAATTATGTGGCTGTACCATGGGTAGGGGAACTAAATAAACTAGACAATAGTATATTATCTAGAAAAGGGGCTCCTCTGGATACTATGTTAATACCAAAAGCCATTTTGGCTGTATTATTGTGAATGTGATAGTGGTGCGCTATTCAATACAATATAAAGTAATGCAGACATCAATAAATGGAATACCATAAATTACTACTATGCATATATGAGTGCCTAATCAGCACCTCAGTAACAAATATCCAACAATACACAGTGGAATTTAGTGAAAAAAAATGTGATACAAAAAAATGTATTTTTCTCTTTTTTTCTCGTGAAAGTTTCAACACATGCAGTAATTCTTCTTTATAATCTCAAGAGAGGTTTGTGACTCTTCGCGCAGCACTTCTTCTTTCACAGATAATTGTGTTTAATGTGCCCAATCCATTCACCTGCTGTGCACCTATATGTGCAATGCACTCTCACCTGCAGCACAAAGAGTTTGTGCAATATGATATAAATCCATCCACCTGTGGGACTTCTCAGCTCTCCCTATAATCCTCCTCTGCTATATGTTCAACAGCTCCACAGTTATGCAAAAAAAAGAGGTAATCTCATAGTGTAGTAAATTATAAAAACATTTATTAACATAAAAACGCCTCCAGTACACTCCTATTGAGGCAGTGTAAACAAGCCGTTGGGATCCAGTCTCTGTTGTACTATTGGTGTATGCTGCGAGTGAGCCCAGCTCTCCAACTCCCCAGCTCTGATCGCAGTACAATAGTTGAAAGAGTAACATCACTGGCTCCTATATTTCAGTGCGTTAGTGCATGTTTAACACAGTAAATATTTCAGCATGTTACTGCATATTTAATGCAGGATATTTCAGTGCGTTATTGGACCTTTAACGCTGTATATTTCAGTGCGCTAGTGAGCGTTTAACGCTGTAGAATTTAATGTGTTAGTGCACGTTTAGTGCAGTATATTTCAATGTGTTACTGCATTTTTTAATGCAGTATATTTCAGTGTGTTACTGCATGTTTAATGCAGGATATTTCAGTGCGTTATTGGACCTTTAACGCTGTATATTTCAGTGCGTTAGTGAACATTTAACGCTGTAGAATTGAAGGTGTTAGTGCACGTTTAGCGCAGTATATTTCAGTGTGTTACTGCATTTTTAATGCAGTATATTTCAGTGCGTTACTGCATGTTTAACCACTTAAGTCCTGGAAGATTTTACCCCCTTCCTGACCAGGGGTATTTTGCAATTCGTCACTGCATGACTTTAACGGAAAATTGCGCAGTCGTGAAACGCTGTACCCTTTTTCCCACAAATAGAGCTTTCTTT
Source organism: Pelophylax lessonae (assembly GCF_965119305.1). Taxonomy (NCBI): domain Eukaryota; kingdom Metazoa; phylum Chordata; class Amphibia; order Anura; family Ranidae; genus Pelophylax; species Pelophylax lessonae. The sequence continues at coordinate 359,355,732 of NC_138771.1, read as the reverse complement.
TGGTGGTATTTGATCACCTGTGCCATTTTTTGATCATGCGCTATAAATAAAAAAAGAGCGACAATTTTGCAAAAACAACAATATTTTTCAAATTTTTTTATATGAAATTCCCCCCAAATCAAAATTTTTTAACATTTTAGGCCAATTTGTTTTCTGCTACATATGTTTGGTAAAAAAAAATTGCAAAAAGCGTATTTTGATTGGTTTGCACAAAAGTTATTGAGTTTACTAACTAAGGGAATGATTTTTGTCATTTTTATTTTATTTTTTTTAACGTGTAATGGCGGCGATCTGCGATTTTTTTTTTTTGCGGGACTGCAACATTGTGGGGGACAGATCGGACCCTTGACTGACATTTTTGACACTTTTGGAGGTACCAGTGACATTACTACAGTAATCAGTGCTATACATATGCACTGTTACTGTAAAAATGACACTGGGAGGGAAGGGGTTAACTTTATTGGAGAGGGAGGGGTTAAGTGTATCCCTAGGGGCATACTTCTAACTGTGATTGGATGTGGCTGTGTGTGTAAAAGCAGAGATCAACGGTCCTACATAGCAGGACCGTATGATCTGTGCTGTTACACAGGGGAGAATGACAGGCGGCTGTGTTTACATTAGCCGCCTGCCTTTCTCCCGCTGTATCCGACGATCGTGAGTGACCGGCGGACATCGGGTCTGCCATTCACACACGAGGGCTGCTTAGTGAACGAGCAGGGGCGGGAGCGCGCCTCCGGCAGTGCGCGCTCGCCCCCTATTGGCTTCCAGGCTACTGACGTACCGGTACGTCACTTTGCCTGGGAGGGGCTGACCGTCGCCGTATATAGTCGGGGGGCGGTCGGCAAGTGGTTAATGCAGTATATTTCAGTGCGTTAGTGCATGTTTAGGGCAGTGTATTTAAGTGCGTTACTGCACGTTTAACGCGGTATCTTTCAGTGCGTTACTGCACATTTAACGCAGTACATTTCAGTGCGTTACTGCACGCTTAACGTGGTATATTTCAGTGCTTTATTGCACATTAAACGCAGTATATTTCAGTGCATTACTGCATGTTTAACGCTGTATGTTTCAATGCTTAGTGCACATTAATGCTGTATATTTCAGTGTGTCAGTGCACGTTTAACGCTGTATATTTCAATGCATTATTGCATGTTTAATGCAGTATATTTCAGTGTGTTAGTGCATGTTTAATGCAGTATATTTCCGTGGGTTACTGCACATTTAATGCAGTATATTTCAGTGCATTACTGCACGTTTAACGCAGCATATTGCAGTGCATCAGTTCAGTTTTACTGCAGTATGTTGTAGTGTGTCAGTGGAGTGTGTGTAGTGGGTACTTAGGTTAAAGTGCACCAAACACCACTTACCATTGATTAAAGTGCATTTACATACACATTTCCACATCTTTATTACCTTTTGTTAATAAGCGCCCCCCCCCCCCCATCATGTCTTGGCGGCCAGCAAGGAGAGGCAGACATTCCCATGGCATTGTGAGGGGGTCCGCAGCATGTGTGTCCATAGGCAAGGGTGGACGTGGTCAGTCCTCAGGCATGGCATCATTTCCTCTGTTTAGTGATGTTGCCCGTGCTATCCAGCCACAGCATGAAGAGGAGGTTGTATACTGGCTTACTAAACTATCTACATCCTCCGTCATCCAAGCAGAGACTAGAGTGAAGTCCACTGCAGCTGCCAGAGTGGCTTATTCTGCCTCCTTGTCCACCACCAACACCCAAAGCCAAATTTTTCCACCACTGTTTGACAGGGACATATCATTTTACGGTAAGTTTTGACAGCAAGGCCAATTCTTGCCTTTATCAAGAGTAGCTCTATAGGGTTATGGTATGAAGGCATTACCAACGCCCAAAGACCATTTTTTCTATACCTGTTACTTCTATCCAAATTCTGAGGAAGAGACACCAGAATTTTTTAAAAAAATCTCTAATCTTGCTCCCAGTGCACTACATTATGGCCTCATCATACAGACTCGCTCCCCAAGCCATTGTTTATAAAATAAAGAAAGTTTACAGGGAAAATGTAATATATATATATATATATATATATATATATATATATATATATAGATATATATATAACTTTTTTTTTTTTTTTTTGGCTTTTTAAATGTCAGCAGCCTCTATACACAGTACAGATGTGCCACTTTATAAGTAGACTACGTTTTGTTTTGATTCGTTGTTTAATTTAGTTTAGTTAGATTTGTTAAATTAATTAATTTTTTTTAAATTTGTTTCATTTTGTTTATTTGTATACAAATTGAATTTTCTGAATTCTACTGCATTCAAATAAAATTCAACTGAAGAAATTCAACTTCATTCTAAACCAATTAGATCACATTCGAATTCATTCTATACGAAATTCGAATTTCAGAAGACAGTTATATTCTTTCAAATGTATTCTGATCTATTATATTTTTTTTGTATTCTATTCTATTCTATTCTCTTATTGTCTTTTCTACTCTTTTCCATTCTATTCTATTCTATTCTATCCTATTCTAATTTAAATGTATTCTATTTGAAGTTTGAATTAATTCTGTTCAAAACTGAATTTCAGAAGATGGTTAAAGTTGATGTAATCCCTCACATATACTAAGTGAAGTGAACAGCCTCAGATGATACAGAGATTAAACAAATCTCCCTACATAGGTTTTACATGCATATCTGCTGTCTTCAGCTTTATATATTCTTTAGAAAGTGCACATCATGTTAGAGATTTTCTCCTTCTGTTCAGCACTGGGTTTTAGCATACAGCCAAGACAGCTGATTGGAGGAAAGGCACCCCCCCCACTCCACTTAGGAGGAGACTTGCAGAGTTGTGCTGTGACAAGACAAGCTCTCTGCTAATCTATTTATAGCAACCTCCCATGACACAAATTTCAGAATGGTTTTATCTCAGTTGTTGGAGAACTTGTCAGAAGTTATCATGCTGATAACAGAGCAACAAAACAACAAAGACACGGGACTCAGGGCTTTGGAGAGAAATAAGAAAACACTATGGATATATGTGCCCAGGTCAAATTTCATAAATCCGGTTTACATCCACTTTAAATTCTTTCTATTTTATTCTATTGAATTCTATTGTTTTTCTATTCTATTCTTTTCCATTCTATTCAATTTTAATCTATTCAAAATTCAAATTTATTCTATTCAAAATTAGAATTTCTGAGAATGGTAATATTCTTTCTATTTTATTCTATTGAATCTATTCTATTCAAAATTAGAATTTCAAAATATAGTTAGTCTTTCTTTTTTATTCTATTAAATTCTATTCTATTGTTTTTCTATTCTATTCTATTTTCTATTCAAAATTTCAGAAGATGGTTTATATTCTTTCTAATTTATTCTATTATATTGCTTTTTTTTATTCTATTCTCTTATTTTCTATTCTTTTCTATTCAAATCTATTCTGTTTGATTTCAGATTCATTATTTGCAAATTTAGCAAGACAGTTATATTCTAGGAAATTGCAATATGGCCAGGTTGGTAGGCGACAAGTCTACCAAACACTGGATCTGGGGATTTAAATGTGCCTGTATATTAACAAGAGACCAGAGTTGGGTAACAAAGGATAATACATGTTTATTGCTAATAATAAATAACAATTCCATCGAATCACATAAATAAAACATTATCTCTCTAAAATGCATCCAGTAGATCTACGTGTTTCGCTAGAATAGCTTCCTCAGGATCCAGCTGAGGTATATAAATCAAACAAATTCATAAATTCTCATAATGTCTACGAAAAACAACAATATATATCAGTATAAGTTATACATTCTATTTCAAACAGAAAAACTGACTAAGGAATTAATACATCAATATATATAATTTAAACAATCCAAGAAAAGAAAAAATGGGAAAGGGAGAGGGGGGGGATAGAAAATTTTGGGGGATCAAAAAATGCAGCGGATCAAAGGGGGGGAGGGCTTCAGCACAAATTGAAGGACGGGAAAGGAGGGAAGGAGAATCGTGAATACCACAGACACAATTATAATCTTACCCATTAGTCCAAGTCAGACGATAAGCTGCAAAATTATGGTAGAAGATGACACCGCCTTAACACCTGTATATCCACAAATTACATAGATCTCCAAAATGCATATTTGACATATACAACCAAATACTATGTGTAGGACACGCGAATAATAGCCACATAATGGAACCGAAAGTGGTTAATAAATAACCCCCTATAGACTTGAACCCCAAGCGGATATTGAGGAAAACATAGAGATACCAAAAATATGTCAAGACCGACCGAACCTCAGTGAGAATGCACATAATATGAAAAGAAAAAAAGAGGCATAAACCGTGCCCTAAAGAAGAAGAAACACCAAAAAGGAGTGATGAAAGTGCAGAAAAAGTAAAAATAATAAATAAATAAATAATTAAATAACATTTTTTTTATCTAAAAGGGATGCCAAAGGGCCATCCCATTGAGATTAACTGCAAAGTGCAATAATAGGTGATAAGGCAGTGACTGCAAAACAGATCCAAGATTAAAAAGTGAAAGTGGTCAAGATGTGTGTGGTGAGGAGAGGAAAAACTAAAATGAGTGAGTGAAACTTAGAGTCACCCATAAAACTAAATGAATATATATAATTAAACTCACCCACTGTATTAAAGAAAATGAAGAATGGAAAGGAATTCCCCTTTAGAAGAGATTAGTCCCCAAAATTATCAGATGGGCTCGCAGGGGCGAGAGACCACACCCTGCTCGGGGCCCATATAAACTACACACAAACAAGAGGGTAGATGGTTTTCAACAAGTCAGCAGGCTCTGAGGGTAGCCAGGATGGATATCAGTAAATCATAGCAGCCATCAAAAACTGTCAAGATAAAAATACAAAAAAAGGGGGGTCTGTGAGTTGACAGAGTACTCCCTCCAGTCCATACATAAAGTTAAACACCATGTAATAACTAGTATATAATACAGCTTACCATAACCGGAGTGCTACAATATTTGAGCTCCACTCTATACATAGCATGCCGTCTGAAAGCCGAATTAATCCATAACACGGAGATACTAACGTTTAAATAGGATGCATTGGATGCATTTTAGAGAGATAATGTTTTTTTTTTATGTGATTTGATAGAATTGTTATTTATTATTATCAATAAACATGTATAATCCTTTGTTACCCAACTCTGGTCTCTTGTTAATATACAGGTACATTTAAATCCCCAGATCCAGTGTTTGGTAGACTTGTCGCCTACCAACCTGGCCATATTGCAATTTCCCATTATATTTTAGGGGACGGTGCCAATTATTCATAGACAGACCATGTCAGTCCACACAATGTACAGACAGTTATATTCTATTTTATTGTTTTTTTTCTATTCTTTCTAATCTATTCTATTTCTTTAATTTCTTTTCTTTATCATTGTATTATTTTCTCATATATTCTCTTAATTTATATTTTATTTGATTATATTCTTTTATTTTATACTCTGTTTTGTTTTATTCTATTTCATTATTTTATTTTGTACTCTATTCTATTTTTTATTTTCTATTCCTTTTTTTGTCTGTTCTATTATTTATTCTTTTGTTTTGTTTTCTATTCTGTTCTGTTTTACTCTATTCTATTTTTTTCTATTCTTGTTTTCGAATTTGAATCAAATTTGAATTTCGGACAAATTTAGTTTGGTTATTTCAGATTCATTTAAATTTGTTTCTATTGTAATTCGAAAATTAGTCAAGAGCAGCCAGGTGCTGCATCTGCAGCTTTACTTTTTAGAACTTTTGCCTATTATTGCAGTGGCACCATCACTCCCAGGGCCATCTTTAAGGCAGGGAAAAAGGGGTAGCTGCCCTGGGCCCCATCATTGTTGTGGGGCCCAAAGCAGCTGCCTCATACATGCCAACTATCCCGGTTTAAATTCCCTTGTCCCTCGAAGTTTTAGCCCGTGCTGTGCCCCAATATCTCAGTGTGAAGTGCTACTACTAATGCTGCCCAGCTCTGCCCTATTGCCAAGTACAGATGACTCACATGCAGACCCTGTGTTTACATGTAAATAACCAACATTGATATGTAAATAGCAGTGGACTGGCGGCATTGATATGTACAGTAAATGGTGGTGGCATTCATATGTATACAATGTCCCCCAGAGGTTATATCCGCCATCACCTCTGCTGAATGCTGCCCACTGGGGAGGTAAAGGGGCATGATTGAAAGTCCTGCCTGCAACTGTGGTATTAACCCTACCATCAGCCTGTTCTGCAAAGATAACAAATTAGAGAGGGTGTGGGGTGTGCAGAGGTAGGCAGAGAAGGAATTACAGTTTGGGCCGCACAGATGAGCAAGAGGGGATGTATAGAAGTAAGGAAGGTGGGTGCAAAGACGAGCAGAGGAGGCAGGTAGAATTTAAGGATGGAGGGGGGGGGGGAGGGTGCAGAGGTTACCAGGGGTGTTAGGATGCAAAGGTGTAATAAAAGGGTTGATAAAGATGTAGATCATGTGTAAGGCAGCCTGTTCATTTAAATGGACTGCTCTATGCGCTAGAAATGCAGAAAAAAGTTCCTAACCCTTTTTCAAAATGTCAGCAGATGCATGACGGTGTCATTAACAATAATGGCACTGCTTTGTATCGGCAGTATCTACACGCCAGCAGGTTTCTGTAGTGTCAGAAAAGTGATTTTGTAAGCGTTCCTGACACACACAATTGTGAACAAAGGCTAAGTCCCGGTTCACACTATAGCAATGACAGACATCACATGTGATTTGGAGCGCACTGCTCTGAAAATCACATGCGATGTATGTGCGATGCAAATTTAGCCATACAGATTGTATGGCTGAATTTGCATCGGATTCGGATACAACACGCACAGGACCCTTTTTTGGGACCGCAGAAGAATCACCATGCGATCCAAATCATGTCGGAACTGTCAGTTCGCACAGCGATATGTAAACTGATCTGGGGGTGTCATTAACTTTGTATTAACGCCCCCAGCGATTCGCATATGGCAGTGTGAACTGTTTGCAATTTGAATGCGATGCGGGAACCCGCAGTGGATTCGCAGGGTTCCTGCATCATATATACAGCTGCAAGAAAAAGTATGTGAACAATTTGGAATGATATGGATTTCTGCACAAATTGGACATAAAATGTGATCTGATCATCATCTAAGTCACAACAATAGACAATCACAGTCTGCTTAAACTAATAACACACAAAGAATGAAATGTTGCCATGTTTTTATTGAACACACCATGTAAACATTCACAGTGCAGGTGGAAAAAGTATGTGAACCCCTACAATAATGACATCTCCAAGAGCTAATTGGAGTGAGATGTCAGCCAACTGGAGTCCAACCAATGAGATGAGATTGGAGGTGTTGGTTACAGCTGCCCTGCCCTATAAAAAACACATACCAGTTCTGGGTTTGCTTTTCACAAGAAGCATTGCCTGATGTGAATGATGCCTCGCACAAAAGAGCTCTCAGAAGACCTACGATTAAGAATTGTTGACTTGCATAAAGCTGGAAAGGGTTATAAAAGTATCTCCAAAAGCCTTGCTGTTCATCAGTCCATGGTAAGACAAATTATCTATGAATGGAGAAAGTTCAGCACTGCTGCTACTCTCCCTAGGAGTGGCCATCCTGTAAAGATGACTGCAAGAGCACAGCGCAGACTGCTCAATGAGGTGAAGAAGAATCCTAGAGTGTCAGCTAAAGACTTACAAAAGTCACTGGCAAATGCTAACATCCCTGTTAGCGAATCTACAATACGTAAAACACTAAACAAGAATGGATTTCATGGGAGGATACCACAGAGGAAGCCACTGCTGTCCAAACAAAACATTGCTGCACATTTACAGTTTGCACAAGAGCACCTGGATGTTCCACAGCAGTACTGGCAAAATATTCTGTGGACAGATGAAACCAAATTTGAGTTGTTTGGAAGAAACACACAACACTATGTGTGGCGAAAAAGAGGCACAGCACACCAACATCAAAACCTCATCCCAACTGTGAAGTATGGTGGTGGGGGCATCATGGTTTGGAGCTGCTTTGCTGGGTCAGGGCCTGGACAGATTGCTATCATCGAAGGAAAAATGTATTCCCAAGTTTATCAAGACATTTTGCAGGAGAACTTAAGGCCATCTGTCTACCAGCTGAAGCTCAACAGAAGATGGGTGTTGCAACAGGACAATGACCCAAAGCATAGAAGTAAATCAACAACAGAATGGCTTAAACAGAAGAAAATACACCTTCTGAAGTGGCCCAGTAAGAGTCCTGACCTCAACCCGATTGAGATGCTGTGGCATGACTTCAAGAAAGCGATTCACACCAGACATCCTAAGAATATTGCTGAACTGAAACAGTTCTGTAAAGAGGAATGGTCAAGAATTACTCCTGACCTTTGTGCACGTCTGATCTGCAACTATAAGTAATGTTTGGTTGAAGTTATTGCTGCCAAAGGAGCAAAGGAGGTTCAACCAGTTATTAAATCCAAGGGTTCACATACTTTTTCCACCTGCACTGTGAATGTTTACATGGTGTGTTCAATAAAAACATGGCAACATTTCATTCTTTGTGTGTTATTAGCAGTGTTGGGGGTAACGAGTTACAAAGTAACTGATTACAGTAACTACATTACTTTTTTTGGTAATGAAGTAATGTAACTAGTTACAATACTAATATTGGTAACTAAACTACTTTACTAGGCTATAGGAACGCGCTTTCCTGCGTTACCCAAGCCGTGCGATACAATCATTATTTCGAAGAATAGAGAGGGATGAAGTTTATGAATTTTTGTTGCACTTTATGTTTTATTCTGTTTTTTCAGGTTTGTTCTCATGTTTCCCAAAGCCTGTGTTTATACAATAAACTCTATGCAGAAAGAGTGTCATGTATCTTCTTCTACATGGTCAATTAAGAAAGAGGAAAGTAAAGTAATAAGTAGTGAAGTTACTTTTCAAATGAAGTAACTAGTAAATTAATCTCGTTACAATTTACAGAAGTAACTAGTAACTAGTTACATTTTTTGAGTAACTACCCCAACACTGGTTATTAGTTTAGGCAGACTGTGATTGTTTATTGTGACTTAGATGATGATCAGATCACATTTTATGACCAATTTGTGCACAAATCCATATCATTCCAAAGGGTTCACATACTTTTTCTTGCAGCTGTAGATGCTTTACACACAGACATTTCAAACATTACCTTTATGTACATTCTTTAAGGATTATGGCTTACAGCTAGTGAAAACCCAAAATTCAGTATCTCAGAAAATTTGAATATTACATAAGACCAATAAAAAAAAAAAAAAAAGATTTTTAATACAGAAATGTTGGCTTACTGAAAAGTATGTCCATGTACAGAATAGCGGCCTTCAGCTCATCTGCATTGTTGGGTCTGGTGTCTTCCTCTTGACAATACCCCACATATTCTCTATGGGGTTTAAGTCAATTGAGTTTGCTGGCCAATCAAGCACAATGATACCATGATCATTAAACCAGGTATTGGTACTTTTGGAAGTGTGGGCAGGTGCCAGTTCGCAGTTGGCGGCTCTAGCACCGGGAACATGTTACATGTTCCACCCTAAAATTGGTTCCACCAATGTTCTACCCTGATAGGAGGCGACCTGACTCCTGGAACTGAGACCTGCAGTCTCTTGGATTCTGGCTTGGCCCTCTGACCCCTTGATGAGACTTCCATCTCATGGCTGCTGGCTGGGGCCCCCTGACCCCGCTGGAGACCTTCCGTCTCTCACACTGTGAGCAGTCTCCAAGCTGGAAGCTGTCTCCAAATAGGAGCTCTAAGCTTTCCTTAGGCCTGTGTATATAATGACCCTGCACACCTGTGTAGTCAGCCAGGTTGCAGGCATCTAGCAAAACCTGGACACAGGATTTATTGTTCCGATCCAGAACTACAGAATCTGGAGAAAGTCAAAAACACAGCTTTCTCCACTCAAATTATAGCTCTGAACCTCACATTAACCCTAAGATCCTGTTCACGCTGGTGCAACATGAGATCAGACTTGTGAGACCCTAAGTCACATGACATGTCAAATTCAATGTTTACCTATGAGAAGCCGTCTTGGCTGATCCGACACAAGTCGCTCCGACTTTAGAAAAGGTTCCTGCACTACTTTGGTTCGATTTTGATATGACTCCAATGTTATATTGTGCAAAAAGTGACATTAAGTCACATTAAAGCGGAGTTCAACCCAAAAGTGGAACTTCCGCTCTTTTGTTTCCCCCCCCCCTGGTGCCACATTTGGCACCTTTCAGGGGGGAGGGGGGAACGGGTACCTGATTTTGACAGGTACCCTTCCCCACTTCCAGAATATGGCGCCGTCCCTCTGAAGTTCGGCCCCCTCCTCCGCTGCCGAGCCAATAGGAATGTGCAGCGCGCTTCGTGCATGCGCAGTAGGGACCCGCCCGTGAAGCCGCAAGACATCACTGCTGAGTTCCCTTGCCAGCAATGGCAGCGTCAGCACCCGACAGACAATGGAAACATTGGCTTAGGTGCGGACATCGCTGGACTCCAGGAGTCCTAAATAATATTAAAAGTCAGCAGCTACAGTATGTGTTTTTAAAAATTTTTGGAGGGGGTGGAGGAAGAAGCAGAACTCCGCTTTAAGGCAGATCAAAGTTGGACTGAAGTTGCAGGGCAAAGATGGATCGGAAGCAGACATCCCAAGTCTCCCACGAGGTGCGGGAATCTCCTGCATTTGGCCTGCGGCTCCCTGACACCCGCAAGTGTATCCTGGCTGCAATGTCAGCGGACAATGGAGCTGATGCTTCCTGTGTAGTTCCAGCTCCTGTCACATCATCAGCTCTGCTCTCTTCTGCAGCCGCATACTTCCTCCAGTGCCGCTCCTGTCACACTCTCCGTCTCAGAGGAGCCAGCAGAAACCGCGCCAGCAGTAACCGCACCAGCAGTAACCGCACCAGCAGTACCCACCAGCAGTACCTACCATCAGTACCTGTCAGCAGTACCCGCCAGCAGTACCCAATATCAGTACCTGCAAGCAGTACCCGCCAACAGTACTTGCCAGCAATCTGCAAAAAAATAAAAAAGGTATGTGCATTAGCATGTGTAAATTGTTGCAATATGTTTTTTAATAGCTAATTGTGGGCTAAATATGAATCCTGTGTCACATTTTCCTATAGTCTTATCATGACAGAGCCTGCCTCTGTCACAATATATATACAGTACTATGAAAAAGCCGTGGGCAGGTGTGAAAAAAAAAAAATGGTGTAAATTATGAACGCTTTCAGGAATAGAAGTGGTAATTGTTTATTTCTATCAATTAAAGGGTAACTCCACTTTTGTCGGGAAAAAAAGCAAATAAAGAAAAAATAATACAGTGTATTCAATTACAACACAAATCATATTGTTATTGAATGTTATTAAAAATTACCTTTCCTTTTCAATCTGCAGCTGTTGGAATTTTCAGAAATTACAATGCAATATGGCTACCTGGAGCTGTTCTGTACACAGAATTTGTACTGACTACACCCCAGAAACATAATTTCCTGCTTGTGTGATTGGCTCACCAATTTTACCAGAAATATACACTAAGAAACAAGTCAGATTTCAGGCAACCTCTGGAACAAAAATTTCATTTTTTTGTGAGCTACTCCTAATAGGAACCTGTATATAGGGATGCAGACCCTGCAGCTTTACTCATTAGTGCTCTGCAGCTGCCACAGCTGAATAATAATTATGAAACCACTCCCATTAGACCCATCCAACACAGAGGCACAGAGGAACAAACATGGATTTCTTCAGAATAACAAAATGTAGGAATCTGCAACAAAGTTGATTAAATTCCTTGCAATGTACATAGATCACCCAGAGGGGAATGTTACACTTTAAGTCCCGGTTCACACTTCTGCGATGCGGGAACGCTGCGAATATGCAGCGTGTTCCCGCATTGCATCCGCACCCCTGGCAGTTCACACTTTTGTAGTCAGTTGCAGAGATGTGTAAAAGTTAATTGAGTCCCAGAGGCCTTTTATCCCTAAACCCCCTTGAACATTTGTTTTGTTTTAGGTGTTGTCTTTACAAGCTAGCTGTTGGCTTGTAGTTCTCAATGAACTACCAGGGAGCTGTTGAAAGCTCTAGGTAGTTCATTGATCTTCCTGTTATTCAGTAACTTCCTGGCCATATTGGAAGTACGGGCAGACAGCTACACTGACCGTCTCAGTCTACAGGAGCTGGCATTGTGGGTGCAATGCTTTACAGGCCCCCTAACAAAAGAGTAATAATACATGCATATCTTTTTTACCTGCAAAAAAAAAAAGTGCATTTATTCTTATTTGTAAAGATGAACTTATCCTTTAAAATAAATTAACCAATTTAAAGGAGTTGTAAAGTCAGAAGGTTTTTTATCTTAATGCATTCTATGGGCTGAAAGTTTGAGTCGAACATAAGTTCGACTCGAACATTGTGTGTCCGCTGAACACATGAACAAATGTGGCGCTCGGCAGGAAGTTCAGCCGCCGATGAGTGCCACATAATGCACAGCGCGATTGCAGTGCATTAAGTGCTTAAGATTGGCCAAAGCATGCGCCTGACCTGTATGCTTCGGCCAATCACAGCACAATGACCTGTCAGAGCCATGATCGGCCAAAGGCAGGGTGCCTTTAGCCAATGATGGCTCAAGGGCTAAGTCCACGCCCCACACTATATAAGGCTGCTGCTTACACGGCAGCCGTGTATAGTGTGTAAGTGGAGATTAGGAGTGAAGATTAGGCAGGTAGTTAGTGCATTGTGCTTTCCTATTTATTGCAGTCAGTGCAGTATAGTGTAGGACTGATACTTGTGTAACACAGTGTAGTGTAGTGCTGTGCTGATTCATCTTGTGTAACACAGTGTACTGTAGTGCAGTGTAGTGTAGGGCTGATTATTGTGTAAAACAGTGTACTGCATTGCTGTGATTCTTGTGTAACACAGTGTAGTGGGGCCACTGAAGTGTTGGTGTATACAACATGTCTGTGTCACCCCACTGATCTAATTTTTTCATTAACCACTTCTGGACTGTCCGTCGCAGTTATACGTCGCTACTTTGACGTTGTTGCCTTATGAGGAGTTTATGTGTAATCTCCATTACTGTGTTGCTTGATGAGGAGTTATGTATAAATCTCCATTAGTAATTGTAAATAAATATAAATGTACAAAATTTTGTTTCAGACTCATATTTGCTATATGACTGTAGATGTGTAATTTGTGTAAGCCAGACCGACCGGCTTTAGTAATCAATGGCTAATAAATCAGTTTGAAATGCATGCCTGGGCTACCAGGGGGCACCTGCTATTTACACTTAAACACATACTAATAGTATCTCTCTGTAATTAAATTCCTGTGAGCCAGACATCCTGGGGCCAATGCAATAGGGTGAATAGACCATTTCATGTCCGCCCTTAATTCAGCCTCCATATCAAAGAACTCTCATTAAGATATGCAATGAAGATGGACTATCTGTTGAGGGTTGGACAATGTGCTCCGGATATGAACCTTGCATATCTTAAATTTCAATTTCAGAGCAAATCAATATGTATATTATTATTATTATTCAGGATTTATATAGCGCCAACAGTTTGCGCAGTGCTTTACAGTGTGGGGGAAGACAATACAGTTACAGAACAATTCAATACAGGAGGAATCAGAGGGCCCTGCTCATTAGAGCTTACAATCTAGAAGAAGTATAATTAAATTCTCCCTCCAACAGAGAGGAGGGGTTAGCAAGGGGCTGAATTATGCTAAGCTAGGCGAGGAGGAAGTTGTCCAATCCTGAACGAGGAAGGAACAGGGCAGAATAGCTGAACCAATCAGAATAGCCCTATACAAGTCTATGGGATAGAGGTGTATATTATTACAAGGTGAGCAGTGAGGAAGAGAGAGCCATGGACCTGAGAATGGGACTCTATATCATCTTAAAACCACTGGTAAATATCAGGATACCTCCTGGCACTTAAATGTATATATGTTTGTAGTATTTGTTGTCTGTCTTGTGGTGCATATCATAATAATTTGAATCCTATGCGCTATATGTGTTCAGTTAAACTTTGAATATTTTCCTTTTTGTGTATGTACTAGACATAAAATTGGTGTGAATTAATTTAGGCTTCAAGGTTATTTATCAATAAAATAATTTTGCTGTTTTGAAACTTTTACTCATGGTCAAAGAACTCTCATTTAACCCGAATATTGTCTGAGGTAAATTAAATATATCTTCCGGGTAACATAATTGGCAACCATGAATCATTAGACCAGACTAAGAGTATTTAATACAGCAATACCGAGATTTGTTTATACAAATTTGGTTATTGAGGTGGGTTAAAACTGTTCCAGTTTACCAGTAGATTGAAGACAACAGCAATTTAATCTAGGAAAAAAAAAAACAATAAAAAAATTGTTTTTAGTGGGTATTATAAAAGAAAAAAATAGGGATATGATATACCACATTTGCTCTTGGTAATCCCGTAAAAAATGTTGATTAATATATCTGAAAAACTTTTACAAACAGGTCACTGTAATTGGGAAGATATATCTTTTAGCGGGAAAATTTTGTTTACAGTGTTCAGGCACCACTAGGGATGGGTGCATAAGTTTGGCCTAAACATCACCCATTCGGGTCCTTGCCTAACAACTGAACTTTCTTGGCACTTAGCGGAATGTTCGCCTGCCGAGCGCACAGCCAATATTTCACGAACAAGGGTCAGGCTCGAAGACCAGTTGCTAAAGCAGTGGAAGCTCATACAGGAACCAACAGGATAGGAACACAGGCAGATCACCCTGGCAGATAACGCAGGCTCATCTGAGGTGCGGAATCTAAGTACTAACCGGTGTTCACCAGAGCTCCTGATGGTGGAGATTGACTTTGCTACGTGTTAGCACCAGGTCGCTGTCCTCAGGATCGCCCCACCAGGAGGTGAGCAAGCCAGGGTCCAATAGCAGATAGAGATCAAGCAGAAGCGTAGTTCAGGAACAAGCCAAAGGTTGGTAACGAATAGTTGTAGGTAGGGATCAAGCAGAAGTGTAGTCGAGGAGCAAGCCAAATGTCGGTAACAAATGGTAGCGAAGATACGGACGGCAACAGGAGAGACAAGCGAGATATTGGCTGGTGAAGGCACAATGTTCTGGCAACCAGGAAGTTCAGAGACATGGTCTAAATCAGGAAGTGAATATGGTATGGATTTTGGGGGATCCTACGCCGTTTTATTTTTTTAAATTTTGGTGTGGGTTTCCCCTTAAAATCCATACCAGACCGAAAGCCTGTTATGGACTGGGGGGGAGTTAAACTACGCCATTTTTTCAGATTTTTTTTATCTGTATTGCTGGGAGCCAACAATGCATTACAGCCGCGAGCAAGTTTAAATTACATTTTTTCCTTTAGAAATGTCAGTATTGCTGCAACAGGCTCCATACATAGTACAGATGCGCCACTTTACAGGCACATTAAGGTGACCCCACCAGGCACGATATTTTAATGGAATTTTTCATTTTTATTGTTTCACTTTAGGCATCATTAAAACCACTGCTCCTTTTATAAACAATAATTTTAAAAACTTTTTTTGCATTGATGCATGTCCCCCAGGGCAGTACCCGGGTCCCCGTACACTCTTTGTGGCAATAACTTGCTTATAAGCCTTTAAAATTAGGACTTTTGTTTTTTATGTTCATGTCCTATAGACTTTAATAGAGTTTGCATGTTTGCTAGAACTTTTCCCCTGTTAGAGATGTTCTGGTGCAAACCAAACCGGGGGGGGGGGGGGGGGGTTCGGCCCATCCTTCTGTGTGTAGCAGCCTCCCCAACACCGCCTAATACTTACCTGAGCCCGATCTCTGTCCAACGATGTCCACAAGTCCCTCAGCTGTCCAGCACTCTCCCTCCTGATTGGCTGAGACACAGCAGCGGCGAAATTGGCTCCCGCGGTAGTCAATCAATGTCAGTCAGCCAATCAGGAGAGAGAGGGGGCGAGGCCGAATGCCAGCTAAGTGTCTGAATGGACACACAGAGCTTCAGCTTCGCTTGGGTGCCCTCATAGCAAGCTGCTTGCTGTGGGGGCACTCAATAGGAGGGACCTGTAAAGAGGGACCTGAGAAGAGGAGGATCTGGGCCACTCTGTGCAAATCCACTGCAACAGAGCAGGTAAGTATAACATGTTTGTTATTTAAAAAAAAAAAAATAGACTTTACAATTACTTTAAAATTAAAATGCTATTTATAGTGATGATTTTTCCATATTACCTCACTTAAGAGTTACAGTACAGATGTTCCATGATATCAAATCTTACACTGCATTTGCATAGGTATGACTATCTGTGTATCTGTGGGAGTTTTTTTCCTCCAGCACTGAACTGTCTTTGGTTTGCATGTGAACCAACACCTTTACCATCCTGTCAACATTCTAAGAAATATGACGTAGAAGTTTTTATGGGAAGTGTTCCTGTGGTCAGTGGGACATTGTAACCGATATACAAGTAAGAAAATATACCAGAAAATTATTTTCAAAATGCTGTAGAAAGCTTTTTGCTTTCCAGCTATATATAACCTAATAAGGAATTTGGTTTTATGATGTGTATATTAAAACTGTGGAAAGGCAGAGTGATTTACAAAGACTGAAGTAGTTGTGCATAGCAACCAATCAGCTCCATCTTTCATTGTGAAAGCTTTACTAAACAAGTTAAATTGTTACTATGTAAAGTTTTTCCAGATTGTGTCTGCTTTAGCCCTTGTTCCCACCAATGAGATTTGTCATACGATTTGACAGTTCAAAATCGCATGACAAGTTGCACCTTATTTGTGGCTATAGAACCATTTGAATTATTTGCAGTGACCTTGAAAAAGGTTCTTGCAACTCATAAGGCCTACATTAGAGGCAAACTTATTGCCTTAGCTGCAAAGAAAAATAAAGAAAGGTCTAAGAGAATACAGGAACTTAACACAGATCTCCAACGATTATATAAAAATCCGAACACGCTACATGACCCTCTTATCAGGCAACAAATCAATAATAAAAGAACAGAGCTAAACAGCATTCTATCTGAAAACGCGGAGAAAGCTATTCGCTATTCTAGATCTAAATTTTTATTATACGGTAACTCCGCTTCTACTATGCTGGATAGAAAACTCAATCTCTCGATAAAACCCCCACACATTTATAAACTAAACACCCCATCAGGTATACCCTCCTCACACCCCAAAGATGTATTATCAATTTTTGAGAAATTTTATTCCGAACTACTCTCCCCCCGGTCAACCGATACCACTCCCGTCTCTATAAACTGGTTTAATAACATCTCACTACCAAAATTCTCTCCCTCAGAAGTGGCTTCCTTAAATTCCCCCATCACAGAGCTAGAGATTTCACAAACCATCCGAGACTTGAGGAATTCTCCCGCTCCCGGCCCCGATGGCTACACGGCCATATATTATAAGAAATTCTCCTCAATACTAGCCCCCAAGCTCTCGTCTCTATTCAATGACGTCTTCCAAGGTAATAAGTTCCCTGAGGAAATGTTACTGGCAAACATGACACTCCTGCCTAAACCTAATAAAGACCTCTCCCATCCCCAAAATTATAGACCCATATCGATCATCAATAATGATTTAAAAATCTTCAGTAAGATATTAGCATCTAGACTATCCTTAATTATTCATAAACTGATCTCCCAAGCTCAAACTGGATTCATATCAAATCGCCAAATTACAGACAACATCAGAATGGCATGTAACATAATACAGGATGCGGGTTTATACAACAAAAAATTACTGTTACTAGGATTAGATATCCATAAAGCATTTGACAGTGTGTCATGGGCTTACCTTAAAAAACTCTTGTCATCCTTTGGATTTGAAAAATAATTCCTTAATGGCTTTTCAGCGTTATATGACCATCCTAAAACCAGAATAAAAATACCAGGATGTAACTCCCCCTTCTTCCCCCTGGGTAGAGGTACGAGACAGGGTTGCCCACTGTCCCCCCTCCTTTTTGCGCTAGCTCTTGAGCCCCTTTCCTTGGCAATTCAAAACCACCCCGAGATAATTGGATATAGAAAAGGAGATGATAACTATAAATTAAGTCTATACGCGGACGATGCCCTCTTATTCCTAACTGACCCCCATACCTCGTTACCAACACTTCTACACAACTTAGATAATTTTGCATCATTCTCAGGTCTAGGTATAAACGTTTCCAAAACAGTAGCGCTCCCCATAAATTTTACTGAACCAGAACTCTTACGACTTAAAGCGAACTATATACATATATTATTGGATTTGAGCACGAGCACTACTGTGTGCCTTATGGACTGGATGTGTCTATAATCATTCATTCAATACTATCACTCCTATTATTTGTGTATTTTTGGCGCATCACGTTTTTTGTATGATTATCAGGTTATTGTGATTTGTGAACACGATTGGTGTATGCTGCCGGATATTGTTTATTTTTACACGTTGATGTTTCACATTTATGCACTTTATTTACGCACAGTGAATTTGTGTTGAGTTTACATCACATATTTTGGTTTGCGCTGATAGTTTTTGGTATAATATTAAAGCGAACTATCCCTTTGCTTGGTCCACAGACAAACTCCCATATCTTGGTATAAAATTAACTAAGGAATATAATAGCCTATTTGATTGTAACATTCCCCCCTTATTTGTGAATATACGTAATACCCTCAAAACATGGTCTTCCTATCCATTATCATTCCTCGGGAAAATTACAGCAATTAAAATGAACATCCTCCCCAAATTAGTAGACTTGTTCAGAGCTCTCCCTATCTCTATCAATAAATTATATATCTCTAAAATACAATCCTTAATAAACAAGTTTATATGGAATAATAAAAGACCCAGATTTGCCCAAAACATATTAAACAATCCTCAATCCTCGGGTGGAATGGGTGCCCCTAATATTTGGTCCTATTATGTCAGCTGTAGACTATCTCAAATAACACAATGGCACATAGCACATGAGGCCCCCTTTGGGTTATTTTTGAAACAAATGCCATTAAACCCTACCGATTGTCTAGTATCCTTTGGCACCGCACTATCCCCATTAGACAGATCTCAACGTGCAATAAAATTGTCTCAGATACCCTTAAAGTGTGGACTAAGGTGGGGGGCATCAAAGACCTTTCGTCTAATCCCCCTTTAGGCTCGGTTCACACTGATGCGATGCGGGAAGGCTGCGAATTCGCAGCCTGTTCCCGCATCGCACACGCACCCCCGGCAGTTCACACTGCCATATGCAATCCGCTGGGGGTGTCAATGTAATCTTAACGACACCCCCAGTTTGATCGCATATCGCAGTGCGATCGTGCAGTTCGCACAGGATCGGATCGCACAAGTGTGAACCGCTGTGCGATCCGATCCTGATGCGGCAGCAAAAATGCCTCCTGTGCGTGTTTGCTGCGGGTGCGATGCGAATTTAGCCATACAAACTGTATGGCTAAACTCGCACCGCACAGCTGATCGCATGTCATGTCGGAGCAGTGCGCTCCGACATGACATGCGAACCCCGCACACGCAGTAGTGTGAACCGGGGCTTAGCTGTCTCCTTCCTAGGGGATCCCAGATTTGAGGAGGCATTTCTAAATCCAGAAACTTTCTCCTGGTGGAATTCCAATAATATGCATAGAATGAAAGACCTCTATGACGGTGGAACATTCCTCTCCTTCCAAAAATTAAAAGAAACCCGCAACATTCCAGACACGGAGTTATCTAATTACGAAAAGATAAAAGCACACTTTAATACTCATTACCCCCTACCATGTCTCAACTCATTGAGTCTCTTCGAACAAATCAGTCTGAATAACCCTAAGGGGAAGGGACTTATCTCTTCAATGTACACGAACATCATTACTAATGTCTCCTCACCAAAGCTCCAATATATGATAAAATGGGAAACTGATCTTCAAATAACATTTTCCCCAGCGGAATGGTCTATGATGTCACAAAATATACGTAAATCCACTAAGTCCTTAAACATTAGGGAAACCGCATTGAAGGTATTTACTCGCTGGTATTACACCCCAGAACAACTCAATAAATTTTTCCCGGACACCCCATCAGTCTGTTTCAGAGGATGTGGTGGAACAGGCACCCTCAAACATATTTTCTGGGAATGTGGTAAACTTTCCAGCTGCTGGTCCCAGATTTTCTCTTTGATAGAGAAACTGACAGGAAAAAAAATCACTCTTCTTCCACATCAATGCTTGTTGTTTTACAACATTCCAAATCTACCCCCCTATCTCACAAAGCTAGTCCACACTATATGCACCGCAATGCTGTGGACAGTAGCCTATCACTGGAAGGACACAGAAGTACCATACTCCCAGGTATTGAACAGAGTTGAAGAAATTAGGGCCATGGAAAATCTTCATCATACGATCACCAACTCCAAAAAACAATTCGACTTGAAATGGAACCCATGGTTTTTTTACAAATGCTCCTTAGACTCATAACATATACTTAAAACATCATTCTTGAATACTCATTGTACCAACTCATCAGCTTATTAAGCTATATGCACAAAGATATACATTATTATTCTCTGACACAGACTCTCCCCACCATTGTGAGATGATAATCTGAATCTCTAATGTAGGCACGCCCTAATATGTTATTGGCATTGATGATCTATGTCTTTGAATTATCTGCAATACCCTGTCGATATATTTATATTTTTCTGATACTTCTATATTTTGGTTATCTAATTTAGAAAAAAAAAAAAATGTTCCATAGGTATTTCCTATATTGTTCACCTATAGTATACTGTGATGTATATGCATCTATTCACTATGCTATGTAAATCTAATCCACACTGCTGTACCACAAATGTTGTATTTAAATACTTTTCTAATAAACGTTTTTAAACAAAAAGAAAAAGGTTCTTGCACTACTTTTCTTTGATTTCATCACGACTTCCATTGACTTCTGTTAAATGAAGTCGCAAACTGCAATGAAATTGCAGATCCAAATCTTACTAATCTGGGGCTTTGAAATCGTGCTAACGTAGCTCGTTTTCAAAGCCGCACTGATGTGAACCAAGGCTTCATTTTAGGAAATTCTGTGTGTAAGATTTGAGGTTCCTAAAATGGTGCACTGGACTTGGTAATGAAGGGTAACCATAGACTTATATCTGCCTGTCCTTCAACTACTGTTTTGCTTCTGGCACCTGCTGCAGTAATTTTCTTGTTTGATTGGTATGTGCAGCAAGTATACAGCAAGACATCTATAAAAAAAAAAAAAAAAGCAAAAGATTGGTCACAATGACATTTTACTATATATTGTGAAATCCCTTATTTAACAGCGATCACTTCTGACATGTAGTACCTCAATACCACACTTGCACAGCATGGTTATTGCAATTATTGCCCAAAATGTCTCTATTATTTACTTTTTTTTTGGGCTGTGCATATGGCCAGCTTTTATTTTTGCTGTATCTGGTACTGTAAAGGTATATAACCCTGACACTATGCTATTAGGAACATTGTGTAGAACCCCACAGATGCAGAGATTCAATGCACATAAAAAACAATCAATTGATACAGAGCTCAATGATATTCCTTTTTTCGATAAAACTAACAAAAAGTTATTTGATGACATAGATATGTATTTTATTTTTTCAGAGTTTTTCTTTTGTGGCCAATTAAATATACTGTAACCTTTGTTATCCAAAGTCCACAGGTATGATCACTACAACATGTGGTTACGGTACTTCAAATCATTATTACTTCAGGCACTGTTAACTAATAATGATATAATAGCTGTGGTTGGCAAATAAAATACTAAGCTTTTTAAAAAAGGGGAAAGCAGCTGACACAATATTGTAAATCAACAATTAAATGACAATGGTATAGAATGGTGCAGTGCTAAATAAATGTAACGTTCATATTGTACAGAAACAAGGAACTCAGTAGAAATAGGTGGAAAATCAGTTCCCATAAGTTCAGCCTCATCAGTTTCCATAAGTTCAGCCTTATCAGTGACCATCAGTACAGCCCCATCAATGGCCACCAGTGCAGCCAATCAGGGCCCATTAGTGCAGCCTATCAGTGCATTATATCAGTACCCATCAGTGCTGCCTTATAAGTGCAGCCCCAATCAGTGCAGCTCATCAGTGGCCAACAGTGCAGCCTATTGGTGCCCATCAGTGCAACATATCAGTGCCCATCAGGGCAGCATATCAGTGTAGCCCATCAGTGAAGCTTATCACTGCTGCCTCATGCACATCAGTGCAGCCTCATCAGCGCCATCAGTGCAGCCTCATTAGTGTTTATCATTGCAGTTTAACAATACCCACCATTGCCACCTCATAAGTGGCCATCAGAGCAGTATATTAGCGCCCACCAGTGCAGCCTATTAGCGCACATCAGTGCAGCATATCAGTGCCCATCAGTGCACCATATCAGTGCTGCCTTATCAGTGCAGCCCCATCAGTGCAGCTTATCAGTGGCCCTCAGTGCAGCCTTATTAGTGCCCATTAGTACAGCCTTATGTCACTGAATTAGTAAGATTACTCCTTTCTTTTAAGATATTTGGACTTGTGTTTGCTTCCACTGATTGTAATCATAGGATTATTTTACTTATTTATATAATGACTAGGAAGTCCAGAGTCATTATACAAATACATGGAATAATCAGTGGCAGCAAACACAAGTCCAAATATTATATAAAATAGGAGTAATCTTACCAATCCAGTGACATATTGCGATAGCACATATGAGTTGAGCAGGTCCAAAATATTGTTGCAATCATATACAATAAAAGTCTTAATTGTATATGATGCAAATCAATATGCTCGCTCAAGGACAAGGATGTTTAAAGAAATGAAATTATATTATTGACATGATGCCTGTCCTACCTGGGGGCAGAGGAGGGTAAGCGGAGCATTAGGCTGCAGTGCCACACTTATTAGCATTGGCAGCCGTCAGGTCAGTTTTATTAAGTGTGGTCGGCGGCCTGCGGTCTGTCTGAATGTCCTCATCGGCAGTTATTATAATACCAGCAGGTAGCAGTGTGACCTCTTATGGGGGTGCCAGACTGATTTGCCTCCAGCTCAACTCGCCCCACAAGACTGGCACTATACTAAAAGTGTAGCGCAAGCCGGCGGGGACCCTTTTTGTGCGGGAGTCGGGAGGAGGCTTTTTTTTTGTGCAGGGAGCAGCTTTTTTGCTGCCCCCCCTGCAAAGTGCCACCCTAGGCCTGGGCCTCGTCGGCCTAGGCCAAGATACAGTACTGGCTATAGACCGCCACTACAGAGATCTACATAAGCGAGGTGTCTGGGCGGCAGATATAAACTGGTAGATAGGGTCCTTTTAGATGCTCCTATAACTCCACCAAGGATGTAAACTCTCACTGTGTAGATCTAATACAGGCTTAAATAGAAGCGGTCAGTGTTCCATAGGCAGTCCACCCCAGAATGATTTAGATTATATGAAAGAGAACATAACACCTCATAGTGCTAATGTATGAACAATTTATTAAATGATAAACTATCTACTCACATAGAGAATCAGATACAATTGGACATGGCGGCTTTCCTCTGCATCTGAATACACAGCATAGACAACCATATCCATCCCGGAGTATCCGATTCTCTTTATTTAGCACTGCACCATTCTATATCACTGTTAACTATTGCATTTTGGTAGTCTAAAGCAACTTCCAGGATAGACTATAGGCATATTAAAGTAGAACTAAAGGGAAAACGGAAAATTGTATCATATTTACCGTAATTTTCCTTTCCTGGTGCCTATCCATGGCAGCATACAGGTGATAGAGCTCCGCCTCGACTCCTCCCTCAGGACCAGTGAATAGCATAAAAGAAGACCTGGCCCCCTATCCCATCATTCTCAGTAATATAGAATACCAGGGTGGGAGCGTATGCTGCCATGGATAGGCACCAGGAAAGGAACATTACGGTAAATATGATACAATTTTCAGTTTTCCTGGTGCCTCCATGGCAGCATACAGGTGATAAATAACTAGCTCAGACGGGTGGGATAATGCTGAACTTAAAGTATTTTAATTGGTTATAGACATTGCCGCTTGGATTGCTATCTTTCCAAACTCCACCGTTGTGAGAGCACCTGGATTGATATGGTAGTGTCTCAGGAATGTGTGGCGAGAAGACCAGGTGGCAGCCCTGCATACTGTTTCCAAGGAAATGTTAGCCCTTGCTGCCCAAGAAGCCGAGACTGCTCGAGTTGAGTGAGCGTTCACCCGTGCCGGAGGGACCATGTTCCTCGACTTGTAAGCTTTTTGAATCAATTTTACAACCCAAGAGGCTAATGTTCTGCTGGTTGCCTCTTTTCCTCGGTTTTTGCCGAAGGGAATCACCAAGAGCCTCTGAGATTTCCTGAAGGATCTAGTAGATTCCAGGTAGGCCATTAGAATTCTAGAGAGGTCCAAGTCGTTACATGCCCCTGAATCCGTATCCAAAAATACCGGTAATGCCCAGGGTTCCAGGAGATGACACGGGGTTGTGACTTTAGGCGTAAAACCACGCAGAAGGCGCAGTTCCACCCTGTCTGGGAAGAAAGAGATGTGGTCCTCGCCTATTCCCAAGGCGTGTAGCTCCGAAATCCTTCTCCCTGAAGTAATGGCCAACAGGAACGTGGTCTTCAGGGTCAGGTTCCACAGTGACGTATCTTCTGAAGGGGAAAAAGGTTTATCCGATAAGGCTTGCAGAACCACCAACAGATCCCACTGAGGATATGGGTGCCTTACCGGTGGCCTGATTTTCAGGACTCCCTTGAGAAATGTTATTACTAATGGGTCTTCTGCCCATCTCCTGTTGGTTGCGGCTGAAATGGCTGCTACATGTACTTTTAACGAGCTTAGGCTCAGTCCTAGGTCGAGACCTGTTTGGAGAAAGTTGAGTATATCCGTTGTGGAAGGCGAGGCTGGATCTACCCCGCGTCCCGTGGCAAAGGATAAGAATTTGTTCCATATTCTTGAATATACCACATTTGTGGATGACTTTCTGGCCTTCATTAAGGTAGCTATAACCTCTGAGGAACAACCTAGGGCCTGAAACCTCTTCCTCTCAAGTTCCAGATTCGCAGGTCCAGTTTCTGGGGATCTGGATGGGTCAGTCCCCCTTGAGATAGAAGATGAGGGAAGGAGGGGATTCTGACCGGAGGGCTCATTGAGAGATACATAGCCAGGGGAAACCAAGGTCTCTTTGGCCAAAATAGTAGGATCGCCAGTATCTGTACATGCTCCCTCAGGAGCCTCTGAAGAAACTTTAGTATCAACGGTCCGAGGAGGGAAGGCATATGCTGTTCTGAACTCCCATGGGCATGAGAGGGCGTCCACTGCCTCCGCCTGGGGATGTGGTAGACGAGAGAAAAATCTTGTTAGCTTTGTGTTCTCCGCTGTGGCAAACATGTCCACCTGGGGGGTTTTCCAGAGTTTGCAGATCTGGCTGAAAATGTGGGGATGTAATGACCATTCGTTGATGTCCACAAATGTTCTTGACAGCCTGTCTGCTTCTGAATTTGCGCTGCCTGGGAGGTAAACTGCCCTCAGGTCAACGAGATTTTTTTCCGCCCAAAGTATTACCGGCTCCACTTTCCTGAGCAGAGATCTGCTTCGTGTTCCTCCCTGCCTCTGCAGGTAGGAGACTGCTGCTCTGTTGTCTAGACGGAGCACTACTCTTTGACCCTGTATCAGCGAAGCAAATGATGTTAGCGCTAGGAAGGCTGCTCTCATCTCTAGGATGTTTGAGACTATCCCCCTCGTGGGGTAGGACCATCTCCCCTGTACACTGACTTCCCCGCAGTGAGCTCCCCAGCCTAGGCCACTGGCATCGGACGTAATTATGGTCCAGGGGAATGAGCCCAGTTGACGAGAATTGGATAGGTTCTTCCGATTCATCCACCAGTGCAGGCTCCTGCACATCAAGCTGGATAGAAGAATCTTCTGAGAGAGACACAGTTTCTTCCATTGCAACAGGAAGCCCGTCTGAAAACATCTTAAGTGCCAATGGGCCCATGGAACCACCGGAATACACGCTGACATTGTGCCTATGAGGCTCAAACACTGGGATGCCGTTATCTGGTGGGCTGACATAACCTTCTTCATTCTTTTCATAATGACCTCTATCTTCTGGAGGGGCAATGACACAGTTCCCCTCTGCGTATCGAACAGTATGCCCAGATAGATCATCTGTTGGGAGGGGACGAGATGACTCTTGGCATGGTTTACAAGCCAACCTAGCTCCGCTAGGGGCCGTAGCAGTAGGTCCCTGTGGGAAATGAGCTGTGCTGGGTTGTTGGCTAAGAGGAGGATGTCGTCCAGGTAGTGGTGTACTCGTAAGCCTCTCTCCTGTAACGGTGCCAGCGCTGAGATGAGGATTTTTGTGAACACACGAGGTGAGGTGCAGAGACCAAAAGGTAGAGCCTGAAACTGCAGGTGGGTCTGTCCTACCGCAAACCTCAGGAATCTTTGGAATCTTGGATTGATCGGAACATGCAGGTAGGCATCTTGTAAGTCGACCAAAACCATCCAGTCCCCTGGTTGCACCACCTGGATGATCGTCTGCAATGACTCCATCTTGAAGCTCTCCAGACTTATATACCTGTTGAGCCTTTTCAGGTCTATGACAGGTCTCCAGTCTCCTGTTTTCTTCTGTACCAGAAAAAGAGTGGAGTAAAAACCTGTGAAGCACTCTGTAGCTGGCACTGGAATAGCTGCCCCTTGTACCTGAAGCAATTTTATGTACTGAAGTAAGGTTTGAGCCTTCTGAGGCGATGTTGGAATTCTTGTTTCTTGAAATAAGGATCGAGGAGGAAGATGACAGAAACTCCAGGAGTGGCCTGAACGAATTGTAGACAGGACCCAGGGATCCTGACAATGCTGGACCCACTTTGGCAGAAAGAGGCAGAGCCGATAGGGTTCTGTTTTTACGGGAAGTCAGGAAGGTAGACTGAGTGCCCCTCCAGGGTCTTCTACCGTCTCTGTGAGGTCTTGGGTTTCTGAAATCCCTGACATTGGTTGGACGAAATCTTGCTGTATGAGCTCTAGGATTTCTCACCTTTCGATCTTGAGGTAAAAGACCTGATTTTCCTCCCGTTACTCTTGAGATAGCCTGGTCTAGTTTTTCTCCGAAAAGAGCTTTACCATTGAAAGGTATCTTACACCATGACTGCTTGGACGTCATGTCGGCCGCCCAGGGTTTTAGCCAAAGGGCTCTTTTAGCCATAACCGAGTGTAGCATAGCCCTGGCTGAGCAGCGAATTGTGTCAATGGCTGCTTCACCAACGAAATCCGCTGATAGTCTGAGCTCCTCTAGTGCCTTGATTATATCTTCCCTGGGGATGTTTTGTCGCAATGCTGTCTCGACGTTATCTGTCCAGGTTTTGATAGCGTTTGAGACCGTCTGTCCAGGGGATCTTTGAAGGCGGCAGAGTCATCCAAAGGGAGGGTCACATTTTTGGCCAGACGGACTACAGCCGCATCTACCACCGGCATAAAATTCAACATTTGAGAATCGGATTCCGCCAGTGGATACAGTTTGTTGAGGCGGCCTAGAGAGAACTTTTTGTCTGTTCTCTGCCACTCATCCTGGATTACCTCCCTGATTTCTCCCATCAACGGGAAAACAATTTGTTTCCTTTTGAGAAAAGGAAAATATCTCTTAGATGTTTGAGGAGGTTCCTCTGTGTCTTCCCAATCAATTGCCATTTTAATCGCTTGAATGAAGGAAGGAATCATCGTATAGCTGAACCCTGAAGGTTCCGATTCTTCTTCCGACTCCTCTGAGTGTTCCTCTGGGGAGGTCTCTGTGGCTTGACGGGGTTGAGGAGGTAGGAGAGGGCTGGCTGATGACGGGCCTGGTGCTTCGGAAACTGCCTGCTGAGTCTGGGTGCCCGGCGTGAGTTTCTGAGCGGGAACCAAGGGGACCAGCTCCGAGAGGGAGTCACTCATTGTCTGTTTCAGAAGGTCAGCAACTTGTTGGCTCTCTGACTCTCGGTCAGCCGCATATTCCCTAAAGCAACTCCTGCAGACTAGTTTGTCCGGAAGCGGGGTACCTCCGCAGGCCCAGCACTTCTTCCCTGAGGAGCGGGAAGGAGGTGAAGGAGAACGGTATCGGTGCCGTGACCTTGACCTGTCATGGGATCTGTGCTGAGATGATCAGGACCTTTGATCTGGGCTGTAGTCCTCACGCTGTCTGGAGGATTTCCCAGATCTCTTGGAGTGTGCAAGACTGGAGAAAGAACAGAACGAATATCTCCATCGTGCTCTCTTTTTTTTTTTTTTTACTTACCAATAGTTGGTCACATACCTATTGCAGGGAGGATCTTGATTGCAGGATGAATGGCTCATGGTAGGACGGCCGGAGGGTCAGCTTAAAGGATAACAAAAGAGAGCGAGAAGGAACAAGTAAGAATTTGTCCTGATATTACTGGTGGAAAGGAAGAACTATTTCCTCCCTTCCATTTCCCCATATATATTCATATTTTTACCAGCAGGGCTTTCAGATTTAGGAGAAGCAAGGCCCCACCTAAATAGAAGAGGCCCTGAACTGCTCCCTGAGGTTACTTAAATATACTAAGGATACTAATTAGGGGTGGGGGATGAGGTCCAGGAACCACTTAATTTTAATTAGTAGCTTTTAAAAGGGAAAAAGGGCAAAAATCGCCCTTTTTCCTGATAAACTCCACAGACACGACGTGGTTCTGCACTCAGTACTTTATTTTCTCCTCCACACTAACTAAACAGGAAGGGGAAATACATCATAGAATAGGAGGGAACACTAAAAAAGATGCAGTAACCGAAATGACCACAAGATGGCAGTATATTAAACAACTATATCCCTTGTACATGAAGTTAACAATCTCACTCTCTTCTTAAGATAAAAAAAAGAACGGGTGAGTTTGACATAAAACATTGTCACACAAAAATGATATTCAGAACACAGTAGCATTCAAGTGAGTTTGCGTATTTAAACAAACAAAAAAAATACCAAGATATATGCTCACTGGACCAGATTTTACAGTTTCCATACACCCTCATACAGCGCTTTAAGAAGCATAAGAGAGGAAGCACCTTTTTTTTCAAACAGTCAGCAAGTTGTGACTTGGCTGTTGACCAGCGCACTTCTTTGATTTTATTAGCATGTATGAGCTCTTTGACACCGCTTATTTCTAATCTTAGTCTCTTCTCTGTGACCTGTTTTGTAGACTTAAGAGCGTCAAACAGGGAATGGTTATCAGTAACACAGATAAGAGGAAGAGCATTAAGATCAGCTTTACCAGTAGTGAGTTCAGAGTAGAGCATAGCCAAGAACATAGCATTGTCAATACCATCTGACATGGCAAGGATTTCTCCTGCCAGTGTGCTTCTTACCACACGTCTAATTTTTTTAGATTTCCAAAACAGTGGGGAAGCTTTCCTGATTTTTCCATGAGGGCAATTAGAGCCCCACCCTGTGTACCTCCATCTGGAAGATTGCCCAGTGAAGCATCACTGAATACTACCAAACTCAAATCCTCACTGTTACCCAAGTATTGAAACTTAAGTGTTACCTTCTCTGACTTAAGTTTACGGATCACTTTGTTCACTTCATGTATGGACTGAACAGTAGCATTCTTAATGTTGGATGCTAGGCTACATGTGTCAAACATAACATCTGGTCTTGTTTGTTTAGCAACCCACAGAACCTGTCCTATTTTGGATCTGAGTTGTTCTCTTTCTTTCTCATTCAGTGGGGCCTCTCTCTGTACAGCACGTGTTGCCTGCAAATGAATTGGTTGTAGGTTTTCAATATAACTGTGCTGATGCACCTGTACTACACCACCCACAGTAGCAATGTTCATCCCCACATATGAAAAACTCTCACACTCTTCACGACCCACGTGAAATGCAGATTTAAGCACAGGGATGACATTGGTTACAAAATGCTCTGAACCTGCCCAAAAAAAATCATCCACATGGCATGCCAGTACTCCTGTTACCTCAGACTGCTCATTCTGCCAATAAAACACTGCAGGATCAACCCGTGACATTTTACCCCCACTTTTCAGCATGAGTTCTTTGACCTTGTTGTACCAGTAGAGGGAAGCATCTGCAAGTCCATACACACATTTCTTTAGTTTCCACAACACATTGTCCACGCTCGCTTCTGGTGGGGGACGAATGTAAATGTCTCTTGAGAGTTCCATTCCCTGCAAAAAAGCAGACTTAATATCCATAGAGTTCACTTGCCATTTGTTTTGACAAATAACAGCTAACAGTAGCCTGAGTGATTCTGATGCACATGTGGGAGAATCTTTCTGTAATTCATGCATATTGACTTCTTCAAAACCGCTCGCCACAAGGCGGGCTTTGGGAACAACACCACTAGAAGTTTCCTTTAACGTACAGACCCATCTAGTAGAGATACATTTCTGACCTTTGTCTGTGACTTCTTCGTAAACATTATTATTTTGCCAGTTGTCAATATCTTGCTGTTTAGCAGCATCAAAAGAGATGTCTTTGGTAATAAGTACATCGCCATCAGTGTTCTCACATTCAGTGAGAAGATCATCAACTTGTGACATGTCTAAAGCTTCCTTTTGACCCTCGTTGCCATTTGGTTCAAGATACTGCACATTGTACCAGTTTCTATATTGCCCTTTTGCTTTCCCTGCTCTGCCTAAAACTCTGGCCGTGTGTTTTGTCTCATCATTTCTGTTTGTAAATGTCACTGTCTGACCTGTTTTCAGTTTGACACCCGTGGAACCCACTGTATTAGTAGCATCCCTCTCATTAGTTTGTCTCACATCTTCTCTATCATCTGTTTCTGTGTTTTCATGGATTTGCACTTCTCTATTAACACTCATTTCATCATCTGAATTTTCTGACATATCAGTGTGTATTACATTTTCTTTTTCTGTACTATCTCCAGGAATATCAGGTAGTACAAGTGTATCCCCATCCTGTGCATTAACTTTATTCAGCCTGGACTGGTGTACTCTGAAAAGGATACCACCATGTCTGACAAACACTACAGAGCCATCTTGACCGATAACTACAGCAGGACCTTTCCACTCTGTACTGTCTGCTCGTTTGTAGTACACTCTGTCTCCTGTCTCATACTTTTCATCTGTAGGCCTAAGCTGCTTTTGTAAAGCTCTTTTTATTCTTTCTGAGCATTCCACCTCTGTGAATGCTCTTCTGGAAGCATGCAATGCTGCTAGGTGCTGTCCTACTCTAGTACTCATAGAAGTGCCTTCTAGAGCAGGCAGTTTATTAACCAAAATGGAGGGAAGATTAGGACTGTGACCAAACACCAGCTGGTGTGAACTATAACCATGCACATTAATCATACTGTTCTTGGCCATTAAAGCCCAGTCTAGAGCAGTCTGCCAGCCACACCCGTTTTCCCTTTTCACCTTCAGAAGAATCTCAGTCAGAGTCATGTTGTGTCTCTCCAGCAGCCCGTTGCTCCAAGGACTGTATGCCGCTGTGGTCTTCATCTCAATGTTGAATTTTTCTGCCATCTCTCTTATCTCCTCATTATTGAACTCACCACCGTTGTCAGTGAATATCCGTTTTGGGGCACCATGAACACTTATCCACGAGTGAATGAAAGAGTTGACAATTTCAGAGGCTTTCTTTGTTCTCACAATGTTTCCACCGCTGAAGCGTGTGAAATGGTCGATGATGTGGAGGTACCATATGCCAGGTTCCAGCTCATGTAAATCCATTGCCACCGTCTCATTGTACTCCGAGGCTAAAGGCAAACCCACAGCAGGCCTGGGCTTGGTCCTATTATATCTTTGACATACCTCACAGTCACGGATAATCTCTTGCAGAATAACTGGATAGTCTTTGTCAGTATTTCCAGAGCTGAGGATAAGCCTCTGCAGCCGGTCTGCAGAGGCATGGCCAAACTGTTTGTGAAGCTTCAGGAGAACTTTACGCTTCTCTTTTGTAGACATCTCTGCTGTGATGACAAGAACTTCACTTTCATTGGTGTCCACTTCAGTATTACCATCTCTAATGTCGACACAGTAGTGTCCCGAACTAGTGAGCTCAAGAGGCACTGGTTGCTTGAACATGACAACTTTGTCATTCTCCATGTCTAAAACAGTTCCTGCTCTCTTTAGAGCCATTTTGCTCAGCAGTAAAGGGATATCAACAGGAACAACTTCCGTTTCAATGTGACATTTTGTTGGTCCGATCTTAGCGGAAAGCTTTACCTTTCTGTAGGAGTGTACCACCTGACCATCACCAAATCTGAAAGGTCTACAGCTTGAAGATTCTGTTTGCATCAGTTTGTTTATTTGGCTTTGGCTCAGGTCTTTCATGTAACTATCCAGCCACTTTTCACCACAAACAGTACGTGTGCATGCTGTGTCAATGATAGCTGATCCCAGTGATTCAGTTAGGAAGATCTCCGAGTCCGTCATAACTTTTGTAAACAGTGTAATGTTACACTCTTCGACATTTTCATCTTCTGCTAGCTTTACTTCATTTCTCTGATGAGGACAGTCTTTGGCCCAATGGTACGTGCTCTGGCAAATTACGCATTTTGTTTGCTTACCATATTTGTCGAGCGGGTTTGTACGTTGCTGTGGCTGCCACTGTCTACTCTGTGACTGGCTGTTGTTCCGTCTGAATTTACCTGGTGGCCTCTGCTCCGTGAAAAACGCCGCATCTTGAGTCAAGCTGCCTCCACTTGCTCCACTGGTTTTTCCTCCGAAAATCAGTTTTAACGCTGACTTCATGGATGCAAATGTTAAATCCGTGCACGCTGTAAGTGCTATCTGCCTACTCTTCTCTTCAAGACAAGCCGTGTCCAGTAGTTTAAACGCTAACACATCGTCAGGCAAGGTCATGTTGTATTTCTTCATGCGGTTGTATCTCTGCTCAAAGTCTATGATGTAGTCTGTCATGGACATCGCGCTGTCTTTGGAAATCGAGTCGAAATGAGAGTATGCTTCATAAGCGCGGTCTTTTTCTTCTCTCAAGAATACAGAGTCCAGCTTAGCTAACAAGGTTTCCATACCATTGTCTTCATTCAGATCGCTCGCGGGTATTTCCAAAGCGGTCTCTCTGGCTCGCCCCTCGAGCCCTAACACCACCGCTAGTGCCTGCTTCTTCTTGTCCAAATCCGTAACAAGTTTCCAAATACTAATTTCATTTTTCCAGCACTCGTATGGTCTGATTTCGTCAAACTTAGGTGGTACTCTATAGTTGGAAACCATCCTCTGCTACCATTGATAAACTCCACAGACACGACGTGGTTCTGCACTCAGTACTTTATTTTCTCCTCCACACTAACTAAACAGGAAGGGGAAATACATCATAGAATAGGAGGGAACACTGAAAAAGATGCAGTAACCGAAATGACCACAAGATGGCAGTATATTAAACAACTATATCCCTTGTACATGAAGTTAACATTTCCCTCATCCAAGATGGCCGCCGGAGCCTCCCAGGGCTGAGCACGGAGGGGGCGGTGCCTCAGATCAGGAAGTGTTTGGAGAGTGGAGCTGCAAGCTGCTAGAGGGGGCATCTATACGTGCTGCTGCTGCATTACAGAGGTATACATACCTGAATTCAATAACGTTAACTCATGTAAAGCCTAGGAAATGATCCAGAAAGGAGGGAGGTGGGAGGGAGGACAGAAACCCCCTGTAAGAATGGAAAGAGAAGGACAATGATAAAGCTGATCCCCCAGCAATCCCACGCTGCCAGACATCAAAAAAGAAAGGCAGGATGGTGTTCCTATGAGGAAACCCTGCAAACAATGCCCCAAAGATCCACAGAAGGGGGCTCCCAGTCTATATAGTGCTTTGAGCGACCCGAGAACAGGGACTACGCATGGGAGAGGCTCAACCCGGCGGAAGCTGCCAACGGCAGAGGTATGGACATGCTGCTACTCTTCACCAGTCAAGAAGGTATGAGGAAAAAAAGGAGAATGATGGGATAGGGGGCCAGGTCTTCTTTTATGCTATTCACTGGCCCTGAGGGAGGAGTCGAGGCAGAGCTCTATCACCTGTATGCTGCCATGGAGGCACCAGGAAAACCTTTTTTTTTTGGATTGAGTAAGGGAGGGTAATAACCCCTGTCAGATTTTTTTTTTGCCATCTGTGTCATATTGCAGAGATTTTCCTTCACTTCCTGTCCCATAGCCAAACAGGAAGTGAAGGGAAATCCCTGCAAATTAAAGGAATTTCTTGGGGATACCCAGGTCACCAGAACTAGTGTATCCATTGGAAGATTTTGCCTCTATTATTTTTCTGGAGGCAACCCCAAATGTGGGATTTTCTTTTGCTTTCAATGATAATAGTAAACAGGACAGTAACAGGACACATAGAGAATCTCCCTAATGGGGGCACAGACAGCAATAAAACTGAGAAGCATTCTATTCCCTCTCCACTCTATCGATAATTAAAAAAAAAAAAAAAAGTTGCCTTTAGTTTAACCATTTACCCACTGGGCACTTAAACCCCCTTCGTAACCAGACCAATTTTCAGCTTTCAGTGCTCTCACATTTTGAATAACAATTACTTAGTCATGCAACATTGTACCCATATGAAATTTTTGTCCTTTTTTCGCAGAAATAAAGCTTTTTTTTGGTGGTATTTAATCATCATTGGGTTTTTTATTTTTTTGCTCTATAAATGAAAAAAGGCTTTTTGTAAAAAAATGCATTTTTCTTCATTTTGGTTTTAAAATGTTTAAACTTTTGCAAATTTAGTAATTGTTCTTAATAAATTTTAGGCAAACTTTTTACTGCTACATATCTTTGGTAAAAATAACCCAAATAAGTATAAATTATTTGGTCTTTGTGAAGGTTATAGAGTGTTCAAGCTATGGTCCCAACCATTGAAAATTGATCACACCTGATGTACTGATGGGCTATCTCATTTCTTGAGACCCTAACAAGCCAGGAAAGTACAAATACCCCCAAATGACCCCTTTTTGGAAACTAGACATTGCAAGGTATTTAACCTTCCCCCATCCGCGCTACAGCCTATATACGGCTGCAGCGCGGACTCAAATTTTCGGGAGGCCGTTTTTAAACGGCCTCCCAGTGACACGCCCCCCGCGCGCTCCCGCGAGCGCGCTGCGGGGGAAATCTGTGTCGGCCGTGTCCCTTGGATCGTGGTGAATGGCCAATCACAGCGGCCATTCACCACGTGATCGGGCCGTCCAATGAGCGATGATCTCATATGTAAACATATGAGATCATCTCTCATCGCCGGCGCTCCTTCCTCACACGGAGCCTGCAGTGTGAGGAAGGAGGGGGAGCCTCACAGCGCCGGGGACACAGGAGAATGTAATCAGGGCACTGATCACCAGTGCCCTGATTACTAAAGGTAAAAACAGACACACAGTGCCCCCCCATCAATGCCCACAGTGTCCGCCATGAGTGCCCTCCATCAATGCCCACAATCAGTGCCCATAGTGCTGCTAGTCAGTGCCCATCAGTGCCTGCTCATCTAAGCACTGATGAGCACTGACTGGCAGCACTATGGGCACTGAGTGTGGGCACTGATGGTGCTGCCCATCAGTGCCGCTCATCAGTGCCACCCGTCAGTGTCCAGTGCCATCCGCCAGTGCCCATCAGTGCCACCTATCAGTGCCCATCAGTGCCGCCCGTCAGTCCCGCCTCTCAGTGCCGCCTCTCAGTGCCCAGCAGTGCCACCTCTCAGTGCCCAGCAGTGCCACCTCTCAGTGCCCAGCAGTGCCGCCTATCAGTGCTCATCAGGGCCGCCTATCAGTGCTCATCAGTGCCGCCTATCAGTGCCGCCTATCAATGCCACCTATCAGTGCTCATCAGTGCGGCATATTAGTACCTCCTCATCAGTGCCCATAAGTGCCACCTCATCAGTGCCCATAAGTGCCACCTCATCAGTGCCCATCAGTGCAGCCTATCAGTGCCCATCAGTGCCGCCTCATCAGCGCACATCAGTGAAGGAGAAAAATTTATTTTCAAAATTTACTCGCAGAAAATAAGAAAAACTTTTTTTTTTTCAAAATTTTCTGTCTTTATTCTTTTTTTTTTTGTAAAAAATAAAAAACCTAGAGGTGATTAAATACCACCAAAAGAAAGCTCTGTTTGTGTGAAAAAAATGATAAAAATTTCATATGGGTACAGTGTAGCATGACCGCGCAATTGTCATTCAAAGTGTGACAGCGCTGAAAGCTGAAAATTGGCCTGGATGGGAAGGGCGTTTAAGTGCACAGAAGGCAAATAGTTAATAAGAGGCACGATGAGTAGGGATGATCGAATGGTTCGGGTCAACCATCGGAACATTGACTGTTTGAGGTTCGGCCGAATTCCAAACTTTTTGCTGAAGAAGTTCGGAATTCGGCAACCAGAACCGACCAAAATGCAATGGGACAGGAAATGGGCTTTAAAAGCCAGTGATTGGACCAGAACCATCAGTAAAAGCCAATTGAGGGAGTAGGAGAATGCTAGGAATGTGATTGGAGTGACTAGGGGGTCCAGAGGCCAATCATTAGTGAATACGCCCCCCAGTATATAAGATAGCCCCGCCAAATTCCTAGCATTGTAATACAGGGACGTGGAAGAGAGCGGAAGCAGTTCTGTTACTTCTGCTTCAAAGTGTCATTTCGCAATTATTAGTGTGAGGAAAGGGATATCTAGTGTAGTTAGGGTACTATTTTCCACTATAGTTAGATTTAATAATCTAGTTTCTGTAGGGAAAGTGTTAAGTGTAAGGGGACCGTAGTGTAGTGTAGGGTTAACTGACTCTGACTGCTATGGCAGGGTGACAAAACCCTTCCATTTCAGGGTGACCGCTACTGAGAAAAGATTGTTTCTCTTAGAACACTTATAGAACAGGGATATGGCTTCGCCCCTGTCACCCTGCTTTTTGCTGCAGGCGTTTATAGGGCTTTTTTGAAGACATGTTTGGAGTCAGGCATGACATCTGAACTTCTGTGTAGGGGTATATATACACACACACATGTATGTATATATACACATATATAGGTGTGAAAGTAGCAGAACACTATGCTTGCGCTAATGAAATAATTTACACCCATATGGCTTCTCTGCTATAACACCTATATGTGTGTATGTGTATAAATACATATAAGTGTGTGTGTATATATACCCCTATACAGAAGTTCAGATGTTTTGCCTGCCTCCAAAGACCCCCAAAAAAATGCCCAAAAAAAATGCCTGCTGCAAAAACACACCTGGGCGTTTATGTAGCTGGCGTTTTTTTGGGCATTTTTTGGGGTCTTTGGAGGCAGGCAAAACATCTGAACTTCTGTATAGGGGTATATATACACACACACGCTTATATGTATTTATACACATACACACATATAGGTGTTATAGCAGAGAAGCCATATGGGTGTTAATTATTTCATTAGCACAAGCATAGGTTTCTGCTACTTTCACACCTATATATGTGTATGTGTATATATACATACATGTGTGTGTGTATATATACCCCTATACAGAAGTTCAGATGTTTTGCCTACCTCCAAAGACCCCAAAAAAATGCCCAAAAAAATGCCTGCTGCAAAAACACACCTGGGCGTTTTTGTAGCTGGCGTTTTTTTGGGCATTTTTTGGGGGTCTTTGGAGGCAGGCAAAACATCTGAACTTCTGTATAGGGGTATATATACACACACACTTATATGTATTTATACACATACACACATATAGGTGTTATAGCAGAGAAGCCATATGGGTGTTAATTATTTCATTAGCGCGAGCATAGTGTTCTGCTACTTTCACACCTATATATGTGTATGTGTATATATACATACATGTGTGTGTGTATATATACCCCTACACAGAAGTTCTGATGTTATGCCTGCCTCCAAAGACCCCCAAAAAATGCCCAAAAAAACGCCTGCTGCAAAACCGGCAAGGTGTGAAAATAGCGGAGCCATATCCCTGTTCTATATTAATTATAATACAAATGATCTTTTTTTTCTGGTTCTGGACATGCTACAGAGCTGAAACTTCACAGGTACACTTTTTAGACCCCCCAGACACTAAATCCAAAGAAATCTATTTTTTTTTTTCAATAATTTTTTTCAATAATTGGCTCTCTATCAAAAATGACAATTTTTAAGAACTTTTTTTGTGTGATTAATAGTCCCAGGGGCATGACCCAGAACCCTAGGCACTTTTTAGGGGCATTTATTGGGTTTTAGGGCTTCAAAATGTGTGTTTTGATTACCGAAGTTCGGGTCCCATTGATTTCAATGGGGTTCTTAAATCCAGGCCGAACTTTCGGGAAGTTCGGGTGTTCTGGTCGAACTGAACTTTTGAAAAGTTCGATCATCCCTAATGATGAGTTTTTTTGAAGTTGTAATTTTTTTCCACAATTCTTTGCAAAATTAAGATTATTTTCTTTTACAAAATTAACATATTACCAAGTTATTTCTCACACACTGTATAGGCATACTTGCAACTACACCCCAAAATACATTCTGCAACTCCTCCTGAGTTTGGTGATACCACATGTGTGGGACTTTTCCACAGCCTGACCACATACAGAGGTCCAACATCCAAGTAGTACCTCCAAGTGTTCTAGGAGCAAAAATTACACATATCATTTCCTGACTACCTATCACACTTTTGAAGGCCCTGGAGCGCCAGGACAATGGAAATGCCCAAAAAATGACTCTATTATGAAAATCAAACACCCCAACAAATAATCTAGGAGCCATAATGCATCTTTTGAACATGTAATTTTTTTTTCACAAGTTTTTGGAAATTGTGAAAAAAAAAACGCATTTTTTTAAAAAGTTTTTAATTAAAGTTGTTCATTTATAAGATATTTCTAACACATAGCATGTACATAGCAAAAATGACACCCCAAAATACATTCTGCTACTCCTCCTGAGTATGGCAATACCACATGTGTGTAGCTTTTACACAGCTTAGCCACATACAGAGGCCCAACATGCAGGGAACATTGTCATTTCCTGACTTCCAATTATAACTTTGTGAGGCACTGTAGTGGCACGGATGAGCACTGACGTGGCATGGATGTGGCACAGATGAGCACTGACGTGGCATGGATGTGGCACAGATGAGCCCTGACGTGGCATGGATGAGGCACGGTTGACCACTGACGTGGCATTGATGTGGCACGGATGAGCACTGACGTGGCATGGAAATAATGAAGAGAAGGTTAATGCGCTACCAGTGGGGTATAAGACGTGGGGGGGGGGGGGGGTTCAGATGTATGTGAGTAAAGAATATATGTGAATAAAAAATATATATATCTAAAAATAAATAAATGAAACAGGCAGCCAATTCTGTAGTGTCACCACGTACTAAACAAAATTAAAGAAGAGGGGGAATCAGCGCTCGTTTCTCTAGGATTTCATAATACAGTGAAACCTTGGTTTGAGAGTAACTTGGTTTAAGAGCGCTTTGAAAGACAAGCAAAATTTTCAAATAAATTTTGACTTGATATACAAGCGATGTCTTGATATACAAGTAACCTCAAGTCACAGCTGAGTATAAAAGAGAAGAGAGGCGCCTCTAAGTGTAGCGATATGGTTAAATTGAATGAAGGTACAACATTTAGCAACTCACATGGTTGATGATTGGAACAGACACATCTAAGGATTCAGGCATCCGGGGTAAAGCTTTCCACATAGACCATCCTTCGCACCACCATCTACGTCATCCCTTCCATGCTGCCCCTTGCTTTCAGATCGCTTTAATGCAGGTTGGTCTTCCCGGTCAGGATTACAGACTGGCAGCTAGCGGTGCAGAAGATAGTTTATGTGGACAGCTTTACCCCGGATGCCTGCATACTTAGATGTGCCTGTTTTATTCATCAACCATGTGAGTTGCTAAATGTTGTACCTTCATTAAATCAAACCATATTGCTACACTTAGAGGCGCCTCTCTTCTCTTTGATACTCTGTAGCTCCTGCTGGATTTTGCTTCTAATCCCCTTGGAGAAGCGGCTATTTGTGGATGGATATTTTATGGTTACACAACCGATCACAATGCTATAATCTTTTTATATGGACTATAAACTGAAGCATTTATGAATAAATGGTTGTGGAACGAATTATCTGAGTTTCCATTATTTCTTATGGGGAAATTCACTTTGATATAAGAGTGCTTTGGATTACAAGCATGTTTCCGGAACGAATTATGCTCGCAATCCAAGGTTTTACTGTAATCCAAACAATTAAGACTAGGAATATAAATAATGCTGCAGAAAGATATAGCAAATACTCGTAGCTATGGTTCAAATGGTGGGTATTGATATGTAGGATGTGGCATGGATGAGCACTGACGTGACATCGATGTGGCACGGATGAGCACTGACGTGGCATGAATAAGCAATGATGTGGCATGGATGAGCACAGATGCGGCATGGATGAGCTGCAGATGAGCACTGAGATGGCATGGGTGGGCACAGATGTGGGCCGCTGTCATTGGCCTTTTACCACGATCTGTGATGCGCTTTTTACCACGATCAGTGATGTGCCGGGTCCCCGGGACCCGGCGAGCACAGACACTTCCGTGTGCGTGCCCAAAGGCGGCACGCGGGAAGCGTGATTCTGGGAGAGCGTCATTGTATGCCCTCCCAGAAGAAGCCGACTACGCTCTAGTCATCATTCGGCTATGGACCAGTCAGCAAGTGGTTAACCATTTGTCGACTGTGTTATAGCTGAATGATGGCTACAGCACAGCCGACAAGTTCTGGGAGGGCATCATATGATGGCCTCCCGTGATGGCACCAGCTGCGGCGCATGGGTGGCATGCTTCATAATCGCTGTGTCCTCCAGACACAGCTGATCACAGATCAGGGTAAAGAGACAATCAGAAAAAAACTGTTCTGGAAGCGTCCAGAAAGGAGGAGAGCCTTATTGGGATGATCAAGTAAGGACTCCAGGGGATATAAACCAAAAATGTATTTATTATAGTAATAGTATCAAAGCAAGTGCTTGCATAAATAAAAAATGGTGTTGTTCACTATTTCAAGTTCAGTGGTAGTAGATATAAGGTGCAAAATGACATCACTGTGCATACAAACAACACAAATATTTAAGAACAAAAGTAGCAGATATCGTCCGGACGCCAGGTGTTAAATGACACTTGCAGACATTACCCACGGCATATCACCGTATGGAAGTGTAAATGAAAAAGAGTGTCTATAAGGGAATGCTGGAAGTGCCAAACCCCTGGATGCTCAGGCTGAAGGCATATATCAATCAATAACCCCTAATGTTGATGTCCCTGGATGAGGGAGGTATCCCGGTAATGCAAAATAAATAGGCAGCACCTGTTTTTTCTAAAGAGCCAATCAACAGCCCTTTACCACGTGATCAGCTATGTCCATTCAAAGCTGATCATGTTGTAAACACAAGCTGGGTATCCGCATTCCTTTCCTCACGCTAACAGCGTGGGGAGAGGAGAGCCGATAACTGGCATGTGTAAAAGGGACATCAACATTGATAATCAGGGCACTGATTATCAGTGTCCTGATTATTAGTTTAGTCCTAACAGTACCCACTAGTGCTGCCATCAGTGCTCATCAGTGCCTCCTCATCAGTGCACATCAGTGAAGGAAAAGAAATCCTTTAAGAAAGTGTGTAGAGCCAAAAGTGAATGAACAACAATGAAATGTGGATACTGTGTTATAAATAATAAAGTAAAAAAAATGTGCATATATAAGTCCAATCTTGAATGAAAATCAACAATAAAAAAACAATATATTGAAAAATATAGATTTAAATGCGCCGTCGCATGCTAGGATCAGCAATACAAACTTATTGGTGAAAGTTCAGTGCACAGATGTGCAAAAAAAATGGTGGCGACTTGAAAAGTGAAGAAGTGATCCAGTACAGTGCTCCAGAATCATCCACCACACCCCTGTGAAATGGACACTCACCGGAAAAGCTGAGTGCCATTACAGCAGCAAACGCACCTTTTTTATTTCAATAAAATTACCTGTTTGCAAAAAATTATTTTTCAAACTTTTCAGTCTTTTTCAATTTATTCAACAAAAAATAGAAAACCCAGTGATAATTAAATACCACTAAAAGAAAGCTATATTTGTGTAGCATGACCGTG
This sequence comes from Pelophylax lessonae, assembly GCF_965119305.1. Taxonomy (NCBI): domain Eukaryota; kingdom Metazoa; phylum Chordata; class Amphibia; order Anura; family Ranidae; genus Pelophylax; species Pelophylax lessonae. The sequence goes on along the minus strand of NC_138771.1, from coordinate 359,313,698 downwards.
CAATTGTCATTCCAAGTGGGAGAGCGCTGAAAATTGGCCTGGGCAGGGAGAGGGTGAAAGTGCACAGTAGGCAAGTGGTTAAGATATCTTTTATCACCCATATATTTGACATATATCAGATACAAATTTTTTTTTAATGACTTTCGTAAAGCGGTAAATGCTGCAATTTTCATTTTTCCCCTTCATAAAAAAATAATAATGTTAATGCATTGATTCTAACTGGAAAATAAGCTGCTCTGCAAATGTTATTAGGTGACACTTAAATCTTCACCCAGAAAATAAATGTATATAGACACCTGCAGTAATCAATGGTGTGTCTGCATGGAAGGCTAAAAGAACAATGACAGAACTTCCTCTTTGTTTAAGTGGGTTGTGCGGTTTCTGCCTTGTCAAGTTGCCTTGATGCTTATTTTCCATTTTACTGCAGTAGAAACATGTTAATGTGCAGTCCAGGAATCATCATGCAATTCTGAATTTGCCTGGAATCCCACCTTTGGTCGACGGCTCACAGACACCTGCAAGTGCCATGCAGGAGACTTAGGATGTCTGCAGTCAGTGACAGAGCCGATGCTTCCTGTATAGTTCCGGCCTGTCACAGGCGGAGCGATATGAAATGCACCCTGTCTGTGACAGGAGCAATACAGGAAGCAGCGGCTCTGCTCTCTACTGCAGCCACTGCTTCCTCCAGCAGTACCCGCATGACCAGCATTACCCACTAGTGACCGACCGATATTGTTTTTTTTGTTGCCGATACCGATACGGATATTTTGGCCAATACATATCGGTATCGGCCGATATTTTCATACATTTAAAAAAAAAAATTTAACATTTTTTTTCTTGACAGGCACTCTTGTGGAGGGATCTGGGGGTCTAAAAGACCCCAAACCCCTCCTCTGCACTTAAAAGCATTCAAAACGCCAAGTCATGACATCACTTCCGGGTTTTTGCATGGAGACCCAATCAGAGCTAAATGCGGCTTTGCAAAGCCCTAGTACCCACCAGCATTACCCGCCAGTAGTAACCACCAGCATTACCTACCAGCATTACCAGCCAATAGTAACCGCCAGAAGTACCCACCAACACTACCCGCCAGCAGTATTCACCAGCATTACCCACCAGCAGTAACCGCCAGCAGTAACCGCCAGCAGTAACCACCAGCAGCAACCGCCAGTACTACCTGCCAGCAGTAACCGCCAGAACTACCCACCAGCAGTAACCACCAGCAGTAACCTCCAGAACTACCTGCCAGCAGTAACCACCAGAACTACCCACCAGCAGTAACCGCCAGCACTACCCGCCAGCAGTAACCGCCAGCACTACCTGCCAGCAGCAACCACCAGAACTACCCACTAGCAGTAACCACCAGCACTACCTGCCAGCAGTAAGCGCCAGAACTAGCCACCAGCAGTAACCGCCAGCACTACCTGCCAGCAGTAACCACCAGAACTACCCACCAGCAGTAACCACCAGCAATAACCGCCAGCACTACCTGCCAGCAGTAACCGCCAGAACTAGCCAATAGCAGTAACCGCCAGCACTACCTGCCAGCAGCAACCACCAGAACTACCCGCCAGCGGTAACCACCAGCAGTAACCGCCAGCACTACCTGCCAGCAGTAACCGCCAGAACTACCCACCAGCAGTAACCGCCAGCACTACCTGCCAGCAGTAACCACCAGAACTATCCACCAGAAGTAACCACCAGCAGTAACCGCCAGCACTACCTGCCAGCAGCAACCACCAGAACTACCCACCAGCAGTAACTGCCAGCACTACCTGCCAACAGTAACCGCCAGAACTACCCACCAGCAGTAACCGCCAGCACTACCTACCAGCAGTAACCACCAGAACTACCCACCAGCATTAACCACCAGCAGTAACCGCCAGCACTACCTGCCAGCAGTAACCACCAGAACTACCCACCAGCAGTAACCACCAGCAGTAACCGTCAGCACTACCTGCCAGCAGCAACCACCAGAACTACCCACCAGCATTACCCGCCAGTAGTAACCGCCAGTAGTAACCGCCAGCAGTAACCGCCAGCAGTAACCGCCAGCAGTACCTGCCAGCAGTAACCGCACCAGCAGTACCCGCCAGCAGTAACCGCCAGCAGTCTGAAAAATAAGTAGAAAAGGTATGTGCATTAGTGTGTGTAAATTGTTGCAATATTTTTTTTAATAACTAGTTGTGCTTTGTCATAATATATCATGTCCTTGTTCATACATGTATTGCATTACATTACATGCATTTTCTGTCTGCCTGAGTCATATGTGCTAGGGGTGCAACTAGCCCCCAGCACATAACTGTAAATATCCCAGCATGTGCAGGGTTTCTGACTCCTCCCACCATGACCACTTCAAATCACTGAAGTGGTCATGGTGGTTAGAGTGTTCCTTTTATATCTCTTAACGAAGTAAACCTCTGTATACTGATTCCATGTCATTTGATCATCCTCTAGTTGTGTTAAATTAGTGCGGGGGGGGGGGGGGGGGGTGCCTGCATATGATTAGTAGGTGCCTAGACTATATAAATTCTTAGTTACCTCAAATGTTTGTTTAAATCATGGTAAAAAAAAACTATAAAGCTATAAAAAAAAAAACCTTAACATGTCTATTTAAAAATGACCTCGCAGGGAAGTACAAAACAATAATCCAAACCTTTTCATTAATCTCTCAAGAGTTAAGCTGTCCATGCACGGGTTAATAAAAAACAGACTCTTTTGTCCCATCCACACATTCAGGCTAGGTTCACACCTATGCCTGCGGGAATTGCATCAGTACTCGCAACCACCCGCAGCCGAATCGCGCTGTTCTTAGGAGATGTGCAGGGCTGCCATTCATTCTGCATGGCATCCCTACGCATCTCAGCATGCAGCCCGCTTGGTGAAACTGCAGGGAAATCGCATGGTCAAAAAGACTGCGATTTCCCTGCGGCCGCGTTTTTGAATAGGTGCATGCGGAATCATTTGAATGGGCTGCCGTGTCGGTGCAAGCGTGGCCCGCACAACAAACGCGTCAATATGGATGGGGGAACCCTCCCCACTGTGTGATTGTATTCCGACAGTAAGGAGACTCGCCCAGCCTCAGAATATACAGATCAGTTTTGCAGCCTATTGCCTGCAGCGCTGATGGCGGTTGAACAGAAATCGATCAGTATATCAACTTCTGCTTAACCACAGTGTCCACACATGAACTTAATTAATGCCGGTCGCTGTTGAACCAACTGAATTTCGATCCATGCATAGCCAGCACATTACACTATATTATTGATTTAATGTTTTAAATAATGATGAGTAAAGCACTGCAGGTGTTTGAGCTAGCAACTTGGCACATATCTTTGGTAGAATTCATTGATCACATTTAATATTTTAGAGTGATAGCGCTGATTACCTTTATTAAATAAAAAATCATACTCACCTAGATGGCTGCAGCAACGATCACGGCTGCAGCAGCAATCCCAGCTGAAGCTGTCCCCGCTGCCTCTACCCTGAGAACTGAGCGTTCAAACACCGCTAATCACTCAGCTCTCCCCCTCCACTCTGAACAGAGAGCCGTGAGTTTAAGTCACCGTCTCTCTGCTCTGCCCCTCCAGCGCTCATTGAAGCGCTGGGCTGTAAGAGGAGATGGGAGCAGCTGGCTCAGTCTCTTAGTGGCATGCTGAGAAGCTGAGCCAGCTGCCGGTCCAGACATATGGGTGGATCCCAACTGTAAAGTCGGGATCTTTCCCAAGCCTGGACCGTCTGAGTGACATCAGTCGACAGTGAGCTTTAACCTGCTGTTGGTTGAAAACAGGTAACAGGACTGCAGAATGATCCAAAAGGCTTTGGCTATACTTCTCCTTTAAGGGTACCTGTACAGATGAGATATCTGGCTCCCAGACTGTTTATGTATGGGCACCAGCCATTGCAGTCATCCCCTATGATAACATTCTTACCAAAATGATTGATTAGTCTGAAATGGATTTTCACAATGACTTGCCATTGTTCCTCTTACAGAAGGCTGTTGCAGAACAAAATGTAATCCAAACATATCCCCTGACAACATCCATAGTCCATCTATAATTATATCTTTTACTGACTCATTAACATATCATCATCTTATGCAATAGTCTGCGCACACCAATGGCATATGGAATGGTAATCTCAAAGTCTTTCAGTGGCGGAGCTACAATGGTCGCAACAGTGGCACTTGCGACTGGACCCTGGCGTTCCGCCACTGTAGGGGGATCCCAAGACAGTAGGAAAGACTTCCAGTCAGGTGCGTTATATAGCAGCCACAAGAAGGGTGAGCTCCAGCACAGCTGGTACTCACTTCTGCCACTTTGGTCCAGTGACTTGCCTGCATCTTGTGCTGGGGGTGGGGGGGGGGGGTGTGCTAATCTGAGGTTTGTACTGAATCTGAAATATACAACATGATACTTGCAGGGGAAAGGGGACAAGTTGTCAGAGAAGGATACTTGCAGTGATTTGGGGGGGGGGGGGGGGTAAGAAGATGCTGTATGTGTTAGGGGGCACTTTGGGAGGGGAGAGAACTTGTGCTATAAGGGGGGTTTAATATAAAATATGACCCCCCCCAGCACAAGTTCTCTTTCTCTCAAAGTGCCCCCTAGCACATACAGCATCTTCTTATCCCCCCCGAATCACTGCAAGTATTCTTCTTTGACAACCTGCTGCCCTTCCCCCTTATTTAAAGAGATGCTAGCTGCTATTGAGGAGACAATTGTGGTGTCTGGGATCCCGGGCATCTTGCTAGAGATTCATGGAAATCACCCAAGGTGCCCACAATAGTGCCCCCCTGTCAGACAAGTTAGTGAAGCCGAGTGCCGGAACTTTTTTCGGCACTGGGCTCCAGGACTCATGGTCAGTTCATGCCACAAATTTCAAAGGAACACACTGTGCATTCCTGTGCAATTCACAAGCCTTCCAGGTGTTGTGCGATTTCAGCCCTTTTATTTGAATAGGCTGAAATTCTGCTCATCTTCATTAAGAGCTGTGCATGCTCTACTGTACAAAACGCACAGCAACTAGATTGCATGGTACTTCTGATCATACGATCTGGGGCAGGCAAACACTGCATTTGCGACCTGCATTTGGGGAGTCATTAAGTTGACATGTCATTATGGCAGTTCATTTTGAATGCAGTGTGGGAAACGCACACAAAATGCAGGTTTCCCTCACGGCATTCTAATATGAACAGAGCCTTAGTCTGGATACACAGGATTTAATTTTTATCTCAGAAAGGTCCCACCAACTAGGACAGTTGGGAAGTATGGATTTGTTTTAGAAGGGGAAAGGACTTGTGTTTGGGGGGGGGGATTGTACTGGGAAGGGGAATTTGGGTTTGTGACAGAACTGGGGAGAGTACTTATGGGGGGGGGGGGGGGGGATTGTGCTGCAAGGGAGGACCTGGGGGAGAGGATCTGTGCTAGAAATGGGGATAACATTTTGCTGAGAGGGGGATCGGGTGGGTGGTGGATTTGTTCTGAGGGGATTTGAAGAGACGTTCTTGACATTGCACCCCATTAAAAATACAGGTGCAATGTGATGGAGGTCCCAGCATGGCTGGAGACAGTGGGGGTGGGGTGTTACATTGTGGAGAAAAGAGGGGTGGAAGAAGGACAGTGTGGTGGGGGGCACCAAAATGCACCTTCATCTGTGTAAACAAAAATCCTTGCACCAGCCCTGCTGGTACTAAAAACCGCTGCCTGACTTGGCCCCCTCCCCGCCACTGCTAGCCCAGTGCTGCCAATCTGATCATCCATGTCCTTAGTGTAAGCCACTTGCTGTCAGAGCTCTCCTCCTGCACCACTGCGGCTCATATTCCTGAGGTCGGCGAAGGGTATGCTGGTTCTCCTGTCATGGGTTATCTGCTCAGGGTCCCCTCCCCGAGCCTGCCAGTAACATCCTGTTTAAAAGCCTTCCAGAAGCTGGGAGTGCAGGTCTTATATGTCGGTAAAGTCTCCTAACATTTATAGCAGTACCTAAATACAGGTGGAAAACAGTGGCGAAACTATCCGGATCACAAAGGTTGCACTTGTGACTGGATCATGGCCTTCTACCACCATGGGGGGCCCAAGATGGCAGGAAGAGGGCCGATGTGGTACCATAATAAAGTGCCCCATGATGGACAAGGCCAGCCAGACAAACTATTTCCTTCACTAAGTGCTGCACTGTCTCTAAGCACATTATGTACTGCATGTAGCTACGGCAACATACAGTACACAGTGCTGGGTTCCAGCTGTGTGACAGAGACTTCCTATTACACACCAGGAATAAAATGGAGTCGATCTGAGTGATGCCCAGCCATTCATAGGCAGCTTTGAATTTTTTAAATTTAATACAAAGCTTCCTCTGGCAAGGTCAGAGATTGTGATGTCATCAGCCCGCCTCTCTGCCTCAGCCATTCAGAGGAAGCTTTGTACTTATTCACAGAATACAAAGCTACCTATGAATGGCTGAGCACTGCTCTGACCGACTCTAAATTTGTTCTGGGTGAGATGGGTCTATGTCTCACAGCTGGAACCCAGCACTATGTACTGTATGTAACTGAAGCACAGTTTATACAGTGCTTAGAGACACTGCAGGACTTAGTGAAGGAAATAGTTTGTTTAGACCAGCTTGGTCTATACAAACTATTTAAAGTGACAGGAAACATGAAAATTAGCTTCAACCACTTGTCTACTGGGCACATTCACCCTCTTCCTGCCCAGGCCAATTTTCAGATTTCAGCGCTGTCACATTTTGAATGACAATTGCGCTGTCATGCAACACTGTACCAAAGCAAAATTATTATCCTTTTTTTGAGACAGATAGGGCTTTCTTTTGGTGATATTTAATCACCACTGCTTTTTTTTTTTTTTTTGATAAACAAATAAAAAAAACCTGAACATTTTGAAAAAAAAAAAAAAAAAGTTTCTGTTATAAAATTTTCGAAATAATTAATTTTTCTCCTTCATTGATGTGCGCTGATGAGGATGCACTGATAGGCTGCACTAATGGGCACTATGAAACGGCATTGTTGAGGCTGCAGTGGCACTGATAGGCGGCACTGACAGGCAGCACTGATGGGCATTGATTTGCAGCACTTGAGAGCACTATTGGGGCTGCACTGATAATCGGGACACTGATAAGTGTCCTAATTATCAATGTAGATGTCCACTGTGTGGGATAACCGGCAAATACTGTTAACACTGTGATAAGCTGTGATTGGTCACAGCTAGTCCCATGGTAAAGAGCCGCTGTGATTGGCTCTTTACCCTGATCTGTGATCAGCAGTGTTCTTCGGACACAGATCCATGATCACAGATGTGTCCCGCAGGGGGCGAGCGGGAAGCGCGATCATAGGAGGATGTCCAGTGATGTCTTAGCAATATAAGCCCACGCTGTAGCCATCTTTCGTCTATAGCGCAGGTTGGGGGTTAAATACTTACCTGGCTCTTCTTCTGATCCAGCGCTGTGCAGCATCACTTGTCTTTTCTGCCTATTTCTCACAGGCACAGAGACAGCAGCCGGAGCCATCAGCTCCTGCTGCTGTCAATCAAGTCCTGTAAGAAAAGAGCAGTGGTCTAGGTCTAGCAGCACTGTGTGTGTCTGAATGCATAGAATAGATTAAGATTTAAAAACAAATCTTCTGCCTTTAGAACCACTTTAATATTTTGCACCAAGTTCATATAACATGTGTGGCACATTTGGTTCTGACAGGACCACCAGGTGAAACTAAAGGAAAAATAAAAGCTTAAAAATAGAAAATTTCTTTGCAAAGTGAACAGTGTATTTGCCTTTCATAAAATAATAAAAATGAAATGATCATAAGTGAAACAGTCTGACAAATTGAAATCACTTCTCCATATGAGTGTGTGTTGAGAACCAAAAATTCAATTTCCACCACACTGTGGCTTTCACTGGAAAGAAAATGCAGTCTCACTCCTTGTATGTACACAAATCACTCACTGGAACAACTGTGACCTTTAATACTAAATAAGGGCCTGCAGTGCTTGTTAAAAAGGAATTCTGCTTCCCATGCCCCCCTCTGGATTATCAGTATGTTCCACTCCTTGCCAGCATAACAAATAAAAGGCGCAACAAAGTGTGACAACATAATTGGTTAACCAGTTCCCCTGTATATCCTAGTCACTTGTCACTTTTCCTGGCTGCTGTGGCTGGAAAAGAAGCTAATGGAGCACAGCGTGTGCTCCATTAGCTTCAATAAAGGGCAGGTGAGACATCTGAGGTCTAATAGATTGCCGATGTCTCAATAAAGAAAACCTGTCACAACAAAATTGACTTTTGATCCCCCATGTGATATACATTTTTAGTGTAAAATAAAGTTACACCCAAGCAGTTAAACTCTTCCCCTGAAAATGTAAGCCCATTCTGTCCTCACTTAGGCACACATAGGAACAAAGCATATGTGTCGGGGTGCCTACATATGAATGTAGCACCCTCTTAGGTAGGTGCTAGTGAGAGAGTAAAGTTTTTGGCTCTGTCTGCCTATCAGAGGAGCAGCAGGCAAATCTATATTGCTTTCTGCCTACCAGAGAGCAGGATCTGTGAGTTAGGTCTGCTTATAGTGCTCAGTGTGTGATTCATCTGGTCTAGGATGTGTTTCACACTGGTCCAATAGGGGGGCAGATTGGACAATGGAGGAAATCTGACCAATGGGTACACAGGCTTTGGTACAGCCCCAGTGATTGGCACAGACTGATTGTGCATTGTGGGGTGTGGTATAAAAGCCAGGAGTACATGTGCTGCGAGGGTTTTTGGCTGGTGAGCAGAGTCCCGGAGGCAGGGTGGCGGTTGCCTCCTCCTCTGTAGCAGTGGCATGCGGTCACAGGTAGTTGGCCTGGGGACTAGGAAGGAAGGAGCTGAGCCCAGAGGTCCATGAGAGCTGACTGAGGGGGTAGAGACACTGGAAATCCTCAAAAAAACAGCATCAAGAGTACAGGGGATCAGAGGCGTACCTGGGGTCTCCAGCGCCCTTGGCGAAGAGCTGTATCGGCGCCCCCCCGAGAGAGAGAGAGGGTTTGACAGAGAGAGACAGGGGTGTTTGTCAGAGAGAGAGAAGGGAGAGAGAGAGAGAGAGAGAGAGAAGGAAGGGGGTGACAGAGAGAGAGAGAGAAAAGGAGGGGGGTGACAGAGAGAGAGAGAGAAAGAGAGAGAGAAGGGGGTGACAGAGAGAGAGAAGGGGGTGAGAGAGAGAGAAGGGGGTGACAGAGAGAGAGAGAAAGAAGGGGGGGACAGGGAGTGAGGGGTTGGCAGGGAGAGAGAGAGAGGGGGTGACAGGGAGAGAGAGGGGGGCTACAGGGAGAGAGGGGTTGACAGGGAGGGTGACAGGGAGAGAGGGGGGTGACAGGGAGGGTGACAGGGAGAGAGAGGGGGGTGGCAGGGAGGGTGACAGGGAGAGAGGGGGGTGACAGGGAGAGAGAGAGAAAAGGAGGGGGGTGACAGAGAGAGAGAAAGAGATAGAGAAGGGGATGAGAGAGAAGGGGGTGAGATAGAGAGAAGGGGGGGACAGAGAGAGAGAAAGAAGGGGGGACAGGGAGTGAGGGGTGGGCAGGGAGAGAGAGGGGGTTACAGGGAGAGAGAGGGGGGTGACAGGGAGGGTGGCAGAGAGGGTGACAGGGAGAGAGAGAGGGGGGTGACAGGGAGGGTGACAGGGAGAGAGGGGGTGACAGGGAGAAAGGGGGGGGTGACAGGAAGAGAGGGGGTGACAGGGAGAGAGGGGGGGGGGTGACAGGGAGAGAGGAGGGTGACAGGGAGAGAGGGGGGTGAGAGGGAGAGAGGGATGTGACAGGGAGAGAGGGGGGTGACATGGAGGGTGACAGAGAGAGAGGGGGTTACAGGGAGGGTGACAGGAAGAGAGGGGGCTGACAGGGAGATAGGGGGGTGACAGGGAGGGTGAGAGCGAGAGGCCAGCCAGGGCAGATCTTCCGTCACTGCAGACAGAGAGGGCATTCATCCACCAGCCTGGAGCTGCCTAGGAGCCGACTGATGAGGTCATGTGTGCAGAGCCCTGTGACGAGGGGAGCCACCAATCTCACCGAGCTCCGACACAGACTGTCATCTCCTGCCTGGCCCTGGACACACAGAGAGCTCCGGTCGGCTTCCGGGATTGGAGGAAATCTGACCAATGGGTACACAAGCTTTGGTACAGCCCCAGTGATTGGCACAGACTGATTGTGCATTGTGGGGTGTGGTATAAAAGCCAGGAGTACATGTGCTGCGAGGGTTTTTGGCTGGTGAGCAGAGTCCCGGAGGCAGGGTGGCGGTTGCCTCCTCCTCTGTAGCAGTGGCATGCGGTCACAGGTAGTTGGCCTGGGGACTAGGAAGGAAGGAGCTGAGCCCAGAGGTCCATGAGAGCTGACTGAGGGGGTAGAGACACTGGAAATCCTCAAAAAACAGCATCAAAAGTACAGGGGATCAGAGGCGTACCTGGGGTCTCCAGCGCCCTTGGCGAAGAGCTGTATCGGCGCCCCCCCCCCCCCCCCCCCCCGAGAGAGAGAGAGAGAGGGTTTGACAGAGAGAGACAGGGGTGTTTGTCAGAGAGAGAGAAGGGAGAGAGAGAGAGAGAGAGAGAGAGAAGGAAGGGGGTGACAGAGAGAGAGAGAGAGAAAAGGAGGGGGGTGACAGAGAGAGAGAGAGAGAAAGAGAGAGAGAAGGGGGTGACAGAGAGAGAGAGAAGGGGGTGAGAGAGAGAGAAGGGGGTGACAGAGAGAGAGAAAGAAGGGGGGACAGGGAGTGAGGGGTTGGCAGGGAGAGAGAGAGAGGGGGTGACAGGGAGAGAGAGGGGGGTTACAGGGAGAGAGGGGGTGACAGGGAGGGTGACAGGGAGAGAGGGGGGTGACAGGGAGGGTGACAGGGAGAGAGAGGGGGTGGCAGGGAGGGTGACAGGGAGAGAGGGGGGTGACAGGGAGAGAGAGAGAAAAGGAGGGGGGTGACAGAGAGAGAGAAAGAGATAGAGAAGGGGATGAGAGAGAAGGGGGTGAGATAGAGAGAAGGGGGGGGGGGACAGAGAGAGAGAAAGAAGGGGGGACAGGGAGTGAGGGGTTGGCAGGGAGAGAGAGAGAGGGGGTTACAGGGAGAGAGAGGGGGTGACAGGGAGGGTGGCAGAGAGGGTGACAGGGAGAGAGAGGGGGGTGACAGGGAGGGTGACAGGGAGAGAGGGGGTGACAGGGAGAAAGGGGGGGGGTGACAGGAAGAGAGGGGGTGACAGGGAGAGAGGGGGGGGGTGACAGGGAGAGAGGAGGGTGACAGGGAGAGAGGGGGGTGAGAGGGAGAGAGGGATGTGACAGGGAGAGAGGGGGGTGACATGGAGGGTGACAGAGAGAGAGGGGGTGACAGGGAGGGTGACAGGAAGAGAGGGGGCTGACAGGGAGATAGGGGGGTGACAGGGAGGGTGAGAGCGAGAGGCCAGCCAGGGCAGATCTTCCGTCACTGCAGACAGAGAGGGCATTCATCCACCAGCCTGGAGCTGCCTAGGAGCCGACTGATGAGGTCATGTGTGCGGAGCCCTGTGACGAGGGGAGCCGCCAATCTCACCGAGCTCCGACACAGACTGTCATCTCCTGCCTGGCCCTGGACACACAGAGAGCTTCCGGGATTGGAGCAGGGGGGGGGGCGCCGGCCGCTGGGGCGCAGGTTGAGCGGAGGAGCGGTAAGTCACTGCGTCTGTTACACTACACTTCCAGTGATTTTGCGCCCCCCCCTCGGACTGCGCCCCTGGCGGGCGCCTTTCTGGCCAACCGCACGGTACGCCCCTGCAGGGGATCGTGTCTAGGAGCCTGACCTGAGGGGGGCCACCCCAGTGTAGGATAGTTAGAGGATGAGTGTCTGCAGGTGGAGTGAAAGGGGGTACTAGGTGTGTATCCCGAAGGTCATTCATCCTAAAAAGTCAACAAAAAAGAGACTTAATACTAAATTCATCTAAGTGTCAATGTGAATCAGCAGCCTGGCTGCATCTTCAGACAGGAGTCCTCATCTACTGTGAATAGTTCGAGTTGGAATATCCCACTCTTCCCTTCTCCCATTCCTAATTTAAATAAAACCACAAAAACAACTACATCCCCTAGACTGTTCATTGACTGAGCCAGAGAGTAAAGAGTTAAATTGTGCATGCTGCAGTTGCTAACGGTAACTAAGGGGGATCCCAAGGTGTACAATCCAGCAGTCCTCAAGGGGGCAGTGCTACATGAAAATTTCAGTTGCGCGTTACATATCACTGCACAGGCCAGAGAGAAAGCAATAATGCTATGCCAGTTATTTATATTTCTCTTCAACCCCTAGGTGCAGAGCGCATGTAAATATGTAGCCTCTTGGTGCCGAGCGGCCGCAGATTTGCATGCGTTAAAGCCAAAAGAACTGTGCCAAGAGCACGCACCCTTCACGCTCCCAGCACAGTGGCTGGCGGCTCACAAAAATCTAATTAAACAAAAAGAGTTTTCTGATCAAGTGACCGCCATGACAGCCAATCATGGCGGTCACATGGTCCTGGAATTCACAACCCCCTAAACCGCCGGTGGAAGCTGGCACCAAAAGGTTAGGTTGGTGGGGTTTTAAAATGTTGCCTATAGAAAATTTAGTGTACTGAATTGCATCAACATTTCACAGGCACATGCAATTTTAAGGCTTGAGATATTGGGAATCTATATGCTTGGTGCAACCTCATCTTTTATATTTTACAAAAAAATTAGGTAATATAATTAATTTTGTGATGTCACTTGGGCGGAGCTATGGGTGACATCACAACACTACTGGCAGTGCCTCCAGGAACTGATCCTGTGGTGTGGAGCGGTAAGTGATCACAGGTATAATAGCAAGTAGCAGCAAAATACATTCTTATAAGCTTGGCTGGATATATTACCCTGGAGTGCTTTTATTCCTGTATTCAAATACATGTTTGTTAAAATGAAATCACTATGAGTGTTGTTTGTTTTTTGAGTTTACTTGCCCCATGGATATAAAGTCACATTAAAATGACTGAGTGAATAACCCCTGGTGGTATAAAGCACTTTATGGAATTGTCAGTTAGTAGGTCCCATTCATTAAGGTGAGCACATACCTGGGGTGTTGTTTTGTAGTGTAACCACAGTAGAGAATGCACAAAAAATTTACAGTTTTGGGTGGAGTATATCACTGAAGAGTGATGGTGGAAAATTTAGAAGACAAATTGTATGACTGGACCTATTTTTTAGGCACTGGATACATATTTGTATTGAACATATTTATTTATGGACTAGATATTTACAATATGTGCATTGGACATTTTTTTTTTTTCTTTGGTATTGTATGTTTAGTTTATACAGTATATGATGATGTAATCTATCAGAGTGCAGCACTTTTTCTATATACTCCTAATGTTCTGGTTCTCTGCCAGAGAGATCACTTAAAAAAAAAAAAAATTATATATATATATATATATATATATATATATATATATATATATATATATATATATATATTCCTTACTTAACTTACTTAACTTCCTTACTTAAAATAACTACTGACAAACATTTGGAGTCATTGCACATATCTAGACCAACTTCCCTAATCCACTGCTAAGCTGGCTCTATATTCACCACTGTCAGAGGTTCATGACTCTATGCCATATACACTCAGCGCTTTATCACATCTAACATGTTTCAACAGTTAACCATCTTCATCAGTGGTGGAGAGCTGAGCAGTCACACTTCCTTTATCTTACCAGGAAAGTACTTCATCTTGGTCTTTAACCCAAATCTCATTCAATACCAAACTTATAAATCATTAAAACCATAGGTTTTTTGACCAATGAATACAAAAATCTACATTCACTTTTAAAACACAAATAGCAGTTTAAAGTAAAATCCATATTTAAAGTGGTTCTAAAGCCTAAATATTTTTTACCTTAATGCACTGTATGCAATAGGGTGAAAAATGCTTTAGTAGCAGTATTGCCCCCTCAATCCCCCCCTTATACTTACCTTACTTCCTCACTCAATCCAGCGTTATGCCTGTTTGTGGTGGCTCTCTCCTTTCTCCCCTCTCACACAGGCTTTTCTGAGGCAGTGAGAACCATTGGCTCCCAATGCTGTCAGTCAAATCCTGTGACATTGTGTGTTTCTATGGACACAGGCAGCGCAGCTTGAGAACAAGCCCACATGTGTGCCTCCGTAGGAAGTGGAGAAGAGGAGGAGCCAGGCTTTTTTAAGCTTTTTTACCTTTTTTTTTTCTTAAAGCCCGTGGCGTGTGAAACACACTCAAAAGACTCCACCCGGTGCATAAAAAAGTGCACACACGCAAACGTGAGAACACAAAAAGTGCACAGGGTGTGCGAAAAGAATGGTATTCCCTCCGAAGAGGTAGGACCCTAACCTCGATCCCCCGGGGCGCAAGACTCCTGACAGGGATTTAAGGTACTTATGGTCAGTCGGCCGAAACCAAACTGACCCCGTTCTTCAGGGGGACTGCTGAAACAGCCCACCCCAAGTACTAAGTGGGGCTCCCCCGAAGGGAGACCCCATGAGAGAGGGCGAACTAAGCCAAAAGGCCATATCCACCCCCTCCCAAGACTCAAGGCTGGGCCCGAGGACCCACACCCTACAAGTTGTGCAAATAAAGAAAAAAAAGGTGATAGTGCAGTGTACAAACTACAAAGAAAAGGAGACAAACAAACAAAGAAGTGGGGGAAGGGGAAGTGGGGAAAGTGCTATGGTGCCATGTGAGGAACCAAGGCAGGCCTTCCAGCCGGAATAAAAAATTCCTCTGGTGCAAGCCAAAAGGCCTGTCCCAAGAGGCAGGTGTGAAAAAGGTGTGCATGGTGCAGTGACCAAGGTGCCGAAAAAACTCAAGGCGAGCTGCCCCTCACCAGTGAGAAATGAAGGCACCCCTGGGCTGCCACCCCAGGGGTACTTACACCACGGGCTTCTTCAATCTCAGCCCCGGCCAGACCGAGTGTAGCCTATCCCCACCAGCAGACATCAGAACCTGGACAGCTTAGAGAGAGCTTACCTACCACTGGGGACAGGCCGTCGCAAGCCCGGCCAGATCGAAACCCAGGAGAGAAAGCCCTCCCCTCGCCATCCCGTTCCACATCCAGGAGCAGTTCCACCGGCCCCCCTGTTAGACCGGCTTTCCTGCTTTTACCTTTATTTCACCTGGTGATTAAGCCAATAACACATTTTCAGTCTTAGGGTGTCTGCATTCTGGAAGTAATAAAGCAGACACCTTTGGACAGCAGCATTGTCAGCCTAGGGAGAGGGTGTTGTTAGACTAGCAGATTTAAGCTGGGTATACGCTAGTTGAATTTTGAAACAAAAAATTGAATGAAAATTCTCAGCACATTCAATTGTTGTTCAAAAGTAGTCCAAGATTTTGTTTGCATAAAACATTTAATTTTCACTTTACCGGATGAAGCCAGTGCCACATATACTGTTAGAATACTGTACATTCGATAAAAATTTTCTTTGAATTTCTTGTCACTTTAGTTGAAAATAAACACCAGTTTGACCAGTGGCGGCCGGCCCATAGGGGGCGCAGGGGCGCCGCCCCCCCCCCCCCCCCCCCCAAAAAAAGAAAAAGAAAAAAAAAAGATTTAAAAAAAAAAAAAAATAAATAAATTTTTTGCCCACAAGGGGCGCCCGTCTCATTGGTGCTTATGGGGGTGGGGTTTTCCACCCGCAGAGGCGCCGATAGACGGCCTTCTGGGGCGTAACTGTAGCGCAGAGCTCTGCGCTCCACCACCCCTCTTTCGGCGTCCGCCGCATTGGTGCCGATGGGGGGTGGGGTTTTCCACCAGCAGAGGCGCCAATTGGCGGCCTTCTGGGGCGTAACTGTAGCGCAGAGCAATGCGCTACACCACCCCCTTTTGTGATGTCTTGGATCATGATTGGTCCAGACTCCAGCCTGGACCAATCATGATTCAGGACATCCATGGTGACCTCGTTGGGGGCGGTGCCGGTGCGTGCATCAGTCACTCACCGTCACCGCCCGGTCACTTTCCCGCCGCAGCCCGCGAAGAAGAGGAGTCGCGAGGAGGGGAGAAGCCGCCGCCAGGAGCCGAGCAGAAGAGGACGGACATCCGAGTCGCGAGGAGGGGAGAAGCCGCCGCCGGGAGCCGAGCCGTCGCCAGGTAAGTGCCTATTCCACCACCTGCGCCATGCCTGTGCCATGCCTATTCCACCACCTGCGCCATGCCTGTGCCATGCCTATTCCACCACCTGCGCCATGCCTGTGCCATCTGTGCCATGCCTATTCCACCACCTGTGCCATGACCTTACCACCACCTGTGCCATGACCTTACCACCACCTGTGCCATGACCTTACCATCACCTGTGCCATGACCTTACCATCACCTGTGCCATGACCTTACCATCACCTGTGCCATGCCTATTCCACCACCTGTGCCATGCCTGTACCATCTGTGCCATGCCTATTCCACCACCTGCGCCATGCCTGTGCCATGCCCATTCCACCACCAGCGCCATGCCTGTGCCATGCCTATTCCACCACCTGCGCCATGCCTGTGCCATGCCTATTCCACCACCTGCGCCATGCCTGTACCATCTGTGCCATGCCTATTCCACCACCTGTGCCATGACCTTACCATCACCTGTGCCATGACCTTACCATCACCTGTGCCATGCCTGTACCATCTGTGCCATGCCTATTCCACCACCTGCGCCATGCCTGTGCCATGCCTATTCCACCACCTGCGCCATGCCTGTGCCATGCCTATTCCACCACCTGCGCCATGCCTGTACCATCTGTGCCATGCCTATTCCACCACCTGTGCCATGACCTTACCACCACCTGTGCCATGACCTTACCATCACCTGTGCCATGACCTTACCATCACCTGTGCCATGCCTGTACCATCTGTGCCATGCCTATTTCACCACCTGTGCCATGCCTGTACCATCTGTGCCATGCCTATTCCACCACCTGCGCCATGCCTGTGCCATGCCCATTCCACCACCAGCGCCATGCCTGTGCCATGCCTATTCCACCACCTGCGCCATGCCTGTGCCATGCCTATTCCACCACCTGCGCCATGCCTGTACCATCTGTGCCATGCCTATTCCACCACATGTGCCATGACCTTACCATCACCTGTGCCATGACCTTACCATCACCTGTGCCATGCCTGTACCATCTGTGCCATGCCTATTCCACCACCTGCGCCATGCCTGTGCCATGCCTATTCCACCACCTGCGCCATGCCTGTGCCATGCCTATTCCACCACCTGCGCCATGCCTGCCTGTACCATCTGTGCCATGCCTATTCCACCACCTGTGCCATGACCTTACCATCACCTGTGCCATGACCTTACCATCACCTGTGCCATGCCTGTACCATCTGTGCCATGCCTATTCCACCACCTGTGCCATGCCTGTACCATCTGTGCCATGCCTATTCCACCACCTGCGCCATGCCTGTGCCATGCCCATTCCACCACCAGCGCCATGCCTGTGCCATGCCTATTCCACCACCTGTGCCATGACCTTACCACCACCTGTGCCATGACCTTACCATCACCTGTGCCATGACCTTACCATCACCTGTGCCATGCCTGTACCATCTGTGCCATGCCAATTTCACCACCTGTGCCATGCCTGTACCATCTGTGCCATGCCTATTCCACCACCTGCGCCATGCCTGTGCCATGCCCATTCCACCACCAGCGCCATGCCTGTGCCATGCCTATTCCACCACCTGCGCCATGCCTGTGCCATGCCTATTCCACCACCTGCGCCATGCCTGTACCATCTGTGCCATGCCTATTCCACCACCTGTGCCATGACCTTACCATCACCTGTGCCATGACCTTACCATCACCTGTGCCATGCCTGTACCATCTGTGCCATGCCTATTCCACCACCTGCGCCATGCCTGTGCCATGCCTATTCCACCACCTGCGCCATGCCTGTGCCATGCC
This sequence comes from Pelophylax lessonae, assembly GCF_965119305.1. NCBI lineage: Eukaryota > Metazoa > Chordata > Amphibia > Anura > Ranidae > Pelophylax > Pelophylax lessonae. Next base: position 359,295,789 of record NC_138771.1, on the reverse strand, counting down.
TATTCCACCACCTGCGCCATGCCTGTGCCATGCCTATTCCACCACCTGCGCCATGCCTGCCTGTACCATCTGTGCCATGTCTATTCCACCACCTGTGCCATGACCTTACCATCACCTGTGCCATGACCTTACCATCACCTGTGCCATGCCTGTACCATCTGTGCCATGCCTATTCCACCACCTGTGCCATGCCTGTACCATCTGTGCCATGCCTATTCCACCACCTGCGCCATGCCTGTGCCATGCCCATTCCACCACCAGCGCCATGCCTGTGCCATGCCTATTCCACCACCTGCGCCATGCCTGTGCCATGCCTATTCCACCACCTGCGCCATGCCTGTACCATCTGTGCCATGCCTATTCCACCACCTGTGCCATGACCTTACCACCACCTGTGCCATGACCTTACCATCACCTGTGCCATGACCTTACCATCACCTGTGCCATGCCTGTACCATCTGTGCCATGCCTATTCCACCACCTGTGCCATGCCTGTACCATCTGTGCCATGCCTATTCCACCACCTGCGCCATGCCTGTGCCATGCCCATTCCACCACCAGCGCCATGCCTGTGCCATGCCTATTCCACCACCTGCGCCATGCCTGTGCCATGCCTATTCCACCACCTGCGCCATGCCTGTACCATCTGTGCCATGCCTATTCCACCACCTGTGCCATGACCTTACCATCACCTGTGCCATGCCTATTCCATCACCTGTGCCATGCCTGTACCATCTGTGCCATGCCTATTCCATCACCTGCGCCATGCCTGTACCATCTGCGCCATGCCTATTCCACCACCTGTGCCATGCCTGTACCATCTGTGCCATGCCTATTCCACCACCTGCGCCATGCCTGTGCCATGCCTATTCCACCACCTGCACCATGCCTGTACCATCTGTGCCATGCCTATTCCATCACCTGTGCCAAGCCTGTGCCATGCCTATTCCACCACCTGTGCCATGCCTGTACCATCTGTGCCATGCCTATTCCACCACCTGCGCCATGCCTGTGCCATGCCTATTCCACCACCTGCGCCATGCCTGTACCATCTGTGCCATGCCTATTACATCACCTGTGCCATGCCTGTGCCATGCCTATTCCACCACCTGCGCCATGCCTGTACCATCTGTGCCATGCCTATTCCACCACCTGTGCCATGACCTTACCATCACCTGTGCCATGACCTTACCATCACCTGTGCCATGCCTGTACCATCTGTGCCATGCCTATTCCATCACCTGCGCCATGCCTGTACCATCTGCGGCATGCCTATTCCATCACCTGTGCCATGCCTATTCCATCACCTGTGCCATGCCTATTCAATCACCTGCGCCATGCCTGTACCATCTGTGCCATGCCTATTCCACCACCTGTGCCATGACCTTACCATCACCTGTGCCATGCCTATTCCATCACCTGTGCCATGCCTGTAACATCTGTGCCATGCCTATTCCATCACCTGCGCCATGCCTGTACCATCTGCGGCATGCCTATTCCACCACCTGTGCCATGCCTGTACCATCTGTGCCATGCCTATTCCACCACCTGCGCCATGCCTGTGCCATGCCTATTCCACCACCTGCGCCATGCCTGTACCATCTGTGCCATGCCTATTCCATCACCTGTGCCATGCCTATTCCACCACCTGCGCCATGCCTGTACCATCTGTGCCATGCCTATTCCATCACATGTGCCATGCCTATTCCACCACCTGCGCCATGCCTGTACCATCTGTGCCATGCCTATTCCACCACCTGTGCCATGACCTTACCATCACCTGTGCCATGCCTGTACCATCTGTGCCATGCCTATTCCACCACCTGTGCCATGCCTGTACCATCTGTGCCATGCCTATTCCACCACCTGCGCCATGCCTGTGCCATGCCCATTCCACCACCAGCGCCATGCCTGTGCCATGCCTATTCCACCACCTGTGCCATGACCTTACCACCACCTGTGCCATGACCTTACCATCACCTGTGCCATGACCTTACCATCACCTGTGCCATGCCTGTACCACCTGTGCCATGCCTATTTCACCACCTGTGCCATGCCTGTACCATCTGTGCCATGCCTATTCCACCACCTGCGCCATGCCTGTGCCATGCCCATTCCACCACCAGCGCCATGCCTGTGCCATGCCTATTCCACCACCTGCGCCATGCCTGTGCCATGCCTATTCCACCACCTGCGCCATGCCTGTACCATCTGTGCCATGCCTATTCCACCACCTGTGCCATGACCTTACCATCACCTGTGCCATGACCTTACCATCACCTGTGCCATGCCTGTACCATCTGTGCCATGCCTATTCCACCACCTGCGCCATGCCTGTGCCATGCCTATTCCACCACCTGCGCCATGCCTGTGCCATGCCTATTCCACCACCTGCGCCATGCCTGCCTGTACCATCTGTGCCATGCCTATTCCACCACCTGTGCCATGACCTTACCATCACCTGTGCCATGACCTTACCATCACCTGTGCCATGCCTGTACCATCTGTGCCATGCCTATTCCACCACCTGTGCCATGCCTGTACCATCTGTGCCATGCCTATTCCACCACCTGCGCCATGCCTGTGCCATGCCCATTCCACCACCAGCGCCATGCCTGTGCCATGCCTATTCCACCACCTGCGCCATGCCTGTGCCATGCCTATTCCACCACCTGCGCCATGCCTGTACCATCTGTGCCATGCCTATTCCACCACCTGTGCCATGACCTTACCACCACCTGTGCCATGACCTTACCATCACCTGTGCCATGACCTTACCATCACCTGTGCCATGCCTGTACCATCTGTGCCATGCCTATTCCACCACCTGTGCCATGCCTGTACCATCTGTGCCATGCCTATTCCACCACCTGCGCCATGCCTGTGCCATGCCCATTCCACCACCAGCGCCATGCCTGTGCCATGCCTATTCCACCACCTGCGCCATGCCTGTGCCATGCCTATTCCACCACCTGCGCCATGCCTGTACCATCTGTGCCATGCCTATTCCACCACCTGTGCCATGACCTTACCATCACCTGTGCCATGCCTATTCCATCACCTGTGCCATGCCTGTACCATCTGTGCCATGCCTATTCCATCACCTGCGCCATGCCTGTACCATCTGCGCCATGCCTATTCCACCACCTGTGCCATGCCTGTACCATCTGTGCCATGCCTATTCCACCACCTGCGCCATGCCTGTGCCATGCCTATTCCACCACCTGCGCCATGCCTGTACCATCTGTGCCATGCCTATTCCATCACCTGTGCCAAGCCTGTGCCATGCCTATTCCACCACCTGTGCCATGCCTGTACCATCTGTGCAATGCCTATTCCACCACCTGCGCCATGCCTGTGCCATGCCTATTCCACCACCTGCGCCATGCCTGTACCATCTGTGCCATGCCTATTACATCACCTGTGCCATGCCTGTGCCATACCTATTCCACCACCTGCGCCATGCCTGTACCATCTGTGCCATGCCTATTCCACCACCTGTGCCATGACCTTACCATCACCTGTGCCATGACCTTACCATCACCTGTGCCATGCCTGTACCATCTGTGCCATGCCTATTCCATCACCTGCGCCATGCCTGTACCATCTGCGGCATGCCTATTCCATCACCTGTGCCATGCCTATTCCATCACCTGTGCCATGCCTATTCAATCACCTGCGCCATGCCTGTACCATCTGTGCCATGCCTATTCCACCACCTGTGCCATGACCTTACCATCACCTGTGCCATGCCTATTCCATCACCTGTGCCATGCCTGTAACATCTGTGCCATGCCTATTCCATCACCTGCGCCTTGCCTGTACCATCTGCGGCATGCCTATTCCACCACCTGTGCCATGCCTGTACCATCTGTGCCATGCCTATTCCACCACCTGCGCCATGCCTATTCCACCACCTGCGCCATGCCTGTACCATCTGTGCCATGCCTATTCCATCACCTGTGCCATGCCTATTCCACCACCTGCGCCATGCCTGTACCATCTGTGCCATGCCTATTCCATCACCTGTGCCATGCCTATTCCACCACCTGCGCCATGCCTGTACCATCTGTGCCATGCCTATTCCACCACCTGTGCCATGACCTTACCATCACCTGTGCCATGCCTGTACCATCTGTGCCATGCCTATTCCACCACCTGCGCCATGCCTATTCCACCACCTGTGCCATGACCTTACCATCACCTGTGCCATGCCTATTCCATCACCTGCGCCATGCCTGTACCATCTGTGCCATGCCTATTCCACCACCTGTGCCATGACCTTACCATCACCTGTGCCATGCCTATTCCATCACCTGTGCCATGCCTATTCCACCACCTGTGCCATGACCTTACCATCACCTGTGCCATGCCTATTCCATCACCTGTGCCATGCCTATTCCATCACCTGCGCCATGCCTGTACCATCTGTGCCATGCCTATTCCACCACCTGTGCCATGACCTTACCATCACCTGTGCCATGCCTATTCCATCACCTGTGCCATGCCTGTACCATCTGTTCCATGCCTATTCCATCACCTGCGCCATGCCTGTACCATCTGTGCCATGCCTATTCCACCACCTGTGCCATGACCTTACCATCACCTGTGCCATGCCTATTCCATCACCTGTGCCATGCCTGTACCATCTGTTCCATGCCTATTCCATCACCTGCGCCATGCCTGTACCATCTGTGCCATGCCTATTCCACCACCTGTGCCATGCCTGTACCATCTGTGCCATGCCTATTCCATCACCTGTGCCATGCCTATACCATCTGTGCCATGCCTATTCCACCACCTGCGCCATGCCTGTGCCATGCCTATTCCACCACCTGCGCCATGCCTGTACCATCTGTGCCATGCCTATTCCACCACCTGTGCCATGCCTGTACCATCTGTGCCATGCCTATTCCATCACCTGTGCCATGCCTATACCATCTGTGCCATGCCTATTCCATCACCTGTGCCATGCCTGTACCATCTGTGCCCTGCCTGTACCATCACCTGTGCCATGCCTGTACCATCACCTGTGCCATGCCTGTACCATCTGTGCCATGCCTATTCCATCACCTGTGCCATGCCTATACCATCTGTGCCATGCCTATTCCATCACCTGTGCCATGCCTATACCATCACCTGTGCAATGCCTGTACCATCACCTGTGCAATGCCTATTTCATCACCTGTGCCATGCCTGTACCATCACCTGTGCCATGCCTGTACCATCTGTGCCATGCCTATTCCATCACCTGTGCCATGCCTATACCATCTGTGCCATGCCTATTCCATCACCTGTGCCATGCCTGTACCATCACCTGTGCAATGCCTATTCCATCACCTGCGCCATGCCTATACCATCACCTGTGCCATGCCTATACCATCACCTGTGCCATGCCTATACTATCACCTGTGCCATGCCTATTCTACCACCTGTTCCATGCCTATACCATCTGTGCCATGCCTATTCCATCACCTGTGCCATGCCTGTACCATCTGTGCCATGCCTATACCATCACATGTGCCATGCCTGTACCATGACCTCAAAGTCATGCAATTTTTTTACCTCGTTTTTTGCCGCGAAGCAATACCTATTACATTTTTGTTTTTGCGCCCCCTCAAAAATTTTGAGCACCAGCCGCCACTGTGTTTGACCCAATTAATGATTAGAAAATCAAACAGTCTTACAGGTTTTTACAATGTTTTTAAAAAGACAAATGTTGAACAAAATTCTGCTAGTGAGTACCCAGTGTGAAGCCCTTCCACTGTGAAAATGGTTGGAAAAAGAACACAGGATTCGTCAGGAGACGAGATTTCCCTTACAAATGCAGCTATCACAAGAGCTTAGTCAACCCAGGCCACCCCAGATTTAGATGGACTTGAATGATAAATTGAATCTGAACAGCTATCACAATATACGCAGTTAGGCAACAGTTTATTATGGGATAAAGGTTTTACATAACTTAACCACTTGCCAACCAGCCGCCGTAGTTTTACTGCAGCAGGTCGGCTCTATTACACGAAACAACGTACCTGTACGTCACTTCATGTAATAGACAGTGGGGGCTAGATGGGGAGAGCCAATCAGCCGATCTGGCGGACGCAATATCCACCGCCCACCCGCGATCACTCCCCATGGAGACAGAACGGCAGTCTGCCTATGTAAACAAGGCAGACTGCCATTCTGTCACAGATGATTCCTCCTATTTAGGAACACAGGTCTCTTTGTTCATCTATTGAGTACATCCCCCACACAGTTAGAAAGCGCTATACTATACTGTATATATTATGTTGTAGCGTCTACAAACGATGCAATATTTTTATGGATTTTTTTTTTTACTAGTAATGGCGGCGATCAGCGATTTTTAGCAGGACTGCGGTGGACAAATTAATCATCTGACTGACATTTTTGACACTTTTTGGGGACCTGTGACACCAATACAGTAATCAGTGCTAAAAAAAAAAAAAAAAAAAAAAAAAAAAAAAAAAAGCACTGTCACTGCACTAATAGGGGTTAACATTAGGGTTGATCAAAGGGTTTAATGTGTCCCTAGGGGGTGCTTACTAACTGTTGGGGATTTCACTGTTCGGGGGAAGACAGAGATCGGTGTTCCTGCTTAGCAGGAACACAAGAACTCCATCTTATCTCTTTGTAGAACGGCCATCTACCTTATTTACATAGGCAGACTGTTCTGCCTCTCCCGGGGATTATCGCGGGTGGCCGGCAGACATCAGGTCCTCGAGGCCTGCTGATTGGCATCCCCTCTAGCCAATCATGGCGAGATCGTGCCATCTAGTGGCTATTGAATGAAATGACGTACAAGTATGTTGTTTCGCACAATAGAGCCACACTGCCGCAGTGAATACTTGGCAGGCAGTCGGCAAGTAGTTAAAGGAAGCTGAAAAATAACAGATACATTTTTTGTTTTTGGGTTTAATATGGCTTTAACTATATTTAAATGATGGATTTCCTCACTGGTCTTTCACATTTTAGCATTTTATTTTTAGAGTGCAGCGCCTAAAGAAATTATACAATACCTATGCTAATTGATTGTAATTGATTGTAATGTGCATAATATAAACTTCACCATAAAAATAAACGTCAAAACATATGAGTGCACAGAAAAATGAATGAAAACAAAAAAAGATCCAAAAAGAGTGTAAAGAGGTGAGATATCTTCTCAGTATGTAGCAGAAAAAGAGAGTAAAATGTGCATCCTAATAGCCTGAAGGCCTTTCGGCAATAGAACCACCACACAGACCACCACGGTGTATAAACCGGACAAAGATGTCCCTCACTGAAGAGAGGTCAAATAGCGTTATGATGTTTTGCAGCACCTCCAACTTCCTTACGAGATCTAAACCGATGATTGCCCCTCTGGGTATACCAGCAGATCAGTGTGCAATGAAGCTCAGCGCCAAAATGATGCCATGAAAGAAGGAAGAAACCTAATCCTAATTCTAATCCATCTCCCTTCTTTCTAAAACTAAGAAAAAAAGTTTTTTGCCTTGAGTTATACTTTAAGCAAACGCAGACTGAAACCATTTGGATTTTTGCTAATCAGATTAGTGGGGGATTTATCTGTCTCAGTGTGGCTGCTGCATTATTTTGATCCTCTATCCCTTGATGTGTGCTGCAGGATCTATTTTCTACTTTCTGGTCATTTCTCCACCAATCGACTTCTGTTTAATCTTCCTGTGGGATAAAACTAGCTCAACCAGAGCTGCAGGCAATAATCTGCAAGTGCTAATCTGTGTATTCTGACAGCGGGGGAGTCTCTCTCCTGCCAGAATATAATAGTGCAGTGGGGAAGATTCCTCTGTCCACCTCTAATGTGTGCATGAAAAAAAATTGGTTCAGTTTGTTTTGTTCAGCCTGCTAGATGAAAGGGAAAAAAAACTGAACCATGTATGGCGAATTTTACAGATTCGTCCATCCACACAAACAAGGGGGATGGAGGACTCCCCCTGCCGGGGCATTATGTTCTGACCGTGCCACCCACTGCTTTCAAAATACACTGATCAGTGGCTGTGGCCACTAATCGAGAAAAATTCCAGCATGTCCTTTTGACAGAAGGAAGAACAAGGGGCAGCCACACACTGATTGAAATTTTGATCTATGTATGGCCAACTTTAAAAATAAGAAATGTACTACTTGAGAAGGAGTCAGTTAGATTTGAGATAAGATTATCTATAAGGCGTTTTTATCAACTCAATTAGGCTCTGGGTGTGGGCGAGAGAGAGAGAGAACACTATCAGATTCAAATATTTGATAAGCGTAATTGTGATTAAAAAATACATTTAAAATCTAAAAAAATAGACACAAGTCCATCTGGCTCAACCAATAAAAAACCAAAAGAAAACACAACCATACAATCCCATATACACAATCCCATACCCACAGTTGATCCAGAGGAAGGCGAAAAACCCCAGCAAAGCATGATCCAATTTGCTACAGCCGGGGGAAAGATTCTTTCCTGATCCCCCGAGAGTCAATTGGATAGTCCCTGGATCAATTTTTGGGAAAAAAGGAGAGGTTGGAAACGGCGCTACCGTTTAATACCAGGTAGCGCCGTTTCCAATCACTTCTTTTTTCCCAAACATTGTTGGCTCCTAATTTTTTAGGGGCTGGTTGGTGGCAGCTTTTACACCTATATACATTTGTCTCCATCACTCCATAGCGCTGGTCACCCCCCATTCACCCCCTGGATCAATTTTACCTGTAAATGTTAGTACCCACTCATATCATGTACACCTAGGAAAGATTCCAGGCTTTCTTTAAATTGCTCTACAGGCACACAATTGGAACTACCAAAGTAAACGAAAAGAACAAAAAGAAAAACTGACAGATCGTTGCATCAACACAAGCAATGGAAATCAATCAGCTTCTAACTTCCGCTTGTTCAGTTAGGCCCCTTTCACACAGGCGAACCGTTCAGATCCGCCTGTCCGTTTTTTTGGCGGATCTGAACGGTCCCCCCATGCATTCCTATGGGGCATCGGATGCCAGCGGAGACATGTCCGCTGACATCCGACCCGATCCGTCAAATCTGGACGGATGGAAACCCTATTTTCCATCCGTCCAGCGGATCGGATCGGATGGGATCGGATGAGAACGGACTGACGGTCCGTTGACATCCGATTTCCCCCATAGAGATACAGGGGGAACTGTCAGCTGTGTCTCCACACACAGCGCGGAGACACAGCTGTCCTCCTGCTGCTCAGCGGGGGATCAGCGGCTCGATTCCCCGCTGAGAAAAACGGAATCCGTCCAGCGGACAGAGTGTGTGAAAGAGCCCTTAAGCTTTGGCAATTAATCCTGGAAGCTGATTGCAGAAGTAAGCCTGATTTTGCACTCTACAGCTTTAGTAAATAAACCCCATTGCATTCTGACATGGGAACCTTCTCCCCCTCCCCTTCTAGAATACACTGATTAGCACTCAATGATTGGCTGCAAGCACTGATCGAATGCTGGTTTTCCAACATGCTTGTTTGACAGAAACTAGCCATTAGACCAGCTTCTGTAGAATTGACAGCTGTACACAGGGAACGAAAGTCAGACGGTTCCTAGTAAAGGTCGGTTTTGGCCCGTGTGTACTGCGCTTAGGTTGGTTGCTACATCTAAAACTGATGATAAAGCACTAGGGACAATATTCATGAAGAAATAAACTAGGAAATAGGAAACAAAAGCACTTTGGATAGGAATTGTAAGTTTTCTTTGGATAAGATCCTAGCTCAAGTTTTACCATTTTTTTATTTATTTGGAATTAGAATTCTGATATACTGTAAATCTAGACTGTATATACAGTATCTCACAAAAGTGAGTACACCCCTCACATTTTTCTAAATATTGTTTTATATCATTTCCTGTGACAACACTGAAGAAATTACACTTTGCTACAATGTAAAGTAGTGAGTGCACAGCTTGTATAATAGTGTAGATTTGCTGTCCCCTCAAAATAACTCAACACACAGCCATTAATGTATAAACCGCTGGCAACAAAAGTGAGTACATCCCTAAGTGGAAATGTCCAAATTGGGCCCAAAGTGAACCCTACCCCCCCCCCCCCCCCCAAACCCTTCAACCTCTGCAGCAATGCTGGCAGCCCTAATACATCTATTTCCCAAAGACAACCTCTGGATATGACGCTAAACACATGCACTCTACGTCTTTGGTCGACCATGGTGAGGCCTGTTCTGAGTGGAACCTGTCCTGCTAAACCGCTGTATGTTCTTGGCCACCGTACAGCAGCTCAGTTTCAGGGTCTTGGCAATCTTCTTATAGCCTACGCCATCTTTATATAGAGAAGAATTATTTTTTTCAGATCCTCAGAGAGTTCTTTGCCATGAGGTGCCAAGTTTAACTTCCAGTGACCAGTATGAGAGAGTGAGAACGATAACACCAAATTTAACACACCTGCTCCCCATTCACACCTGAGACCCTGTAACACTAACGGGTCACATGACATCGGGGAGGGAAAATGGCTAATTGGTCCCAATACGGACATGTTCACTTAGGGGTGTACTCACTTTTGTTACCAGCATTTTAGACATAAATGGCTGTGTGTTGAGTTATTTTGAGGGGACAGCAAATTTACTCTGTTATACAAGCTGTACACTCACTACTTTACATTGTAGCAAAGTGCCATTTCTTCAGTGTTGTCACATGAAAAGATAAAAAAAAATATTTACAAAAATGTGAGGGGTGTACTCACTTTTGTGAGATACTGTAAGTGTTTAGAAAGTAGGTGTAAGATCCCAAACCTTTTATTACAGGTTTATTCAATACCTCTTGGGCTCTAGCGATCACAGGATGATCACATTTAGTATAAATAACAATATAACAAGGCAAGTGGGGAACATAAGAACCCTAAACTTCAGAAGGGCAAACTTTCCAAAATTGTACTCATTGATGGAAAGGGTAAACTGGGACCAAACCCTGGGATCCCTGACCACAGAGGAAAAATGGGAATGCTTTAGGAACATATTAGGCAAAGGCATCTTGCAGTGCATTCCTATGGGAAATAAATTTAGAAGAGACAAAGCCAAACCTGGCTGGCTAAACCGTAGCGTCAAAAAACTTATTAGGGGAAAAAAATTGGCCTTCAAGAAGTATAAATCAGAGGGCACAGTATCGGCTTTCGAGCAATACAAGGAGGCAAATAAGAAAAGTAAACAAGAAATCAAGATGGCTAAAATCAACTTTGAGAGACAAATAGCGGAGGATAGTAAAAAAAACCCAAAGAAATTCTTTAAATATATCAACAGCAAAAAAACTAGGGCAGAGCATATTGCACACATAATTAACAATGATGGGAGGATGGTTACAGAGGACACTGAAAAAGCAACCGTGCTGAATGCTTTTTTCTCGTCAGTCTTTACACAGGAAACGGAGGGGTACACTGACCATGACTGTTTGGTTAGTAGTAATACACAGGACTTGCCACTATGGCTAACAGAGGGTAAAATCAGGGAAAGGCTGGATAAACTCAACACAAACAAATCACCAGGCCCGGATGGCGTACATCCGAGAGTACTCAAGGAACTCAGTAAGGTTATATCCAGACCACTGTTCCTGATCTTTGCTGACAGTATTAGGACAGGAGATGTACCAGGGGATTGGAAGAAAGCTAACGTGATTCCGATATTCAAAAAGGGCCAGAGGCATATCCCGGGAAATTATAGGCCTGTCAGTTTGACATCAATAGTATGTAAACTTCTGGAGGGGATGATAAGGGACTATATCGTAGAGTTTGCTAAAGACAACAACATCATCAGCAGTAATCAGCACGGGTTTACAAATGGGCGTTCTTGTCAAACCAATCTATTAACATTTTACGAGGAGGTGAGCTGTGAGCTAGATAGGGGGAGACCAGTGGATGTGGTGTACTTGGATTTCGCTAAGGCGTTTGATACAGTTCCCCACAAGCGCTTAATTTATAAAATAAGATCTGCAGGTATCGACAGCAGGGTTTGCTCTTGGATGCGGAATTGGCTTAAAGGGCGTGTCCAAAGAGTGGTAATAAACAGCGCATACTCAGACTGGTCTGAGGTAGTAAGCGGGGTGCCCCAGGGCTCAGTCCTGGGACCAACCTTGTTCAATTTATTCATAAACAACATTGAGGTCGGGATCAGTAGTTCGATATCAGTTTTTGCAGATGACACAAAATTGGCCAGAGCAATAACTGCACAGCATGAAGCAGATATCCTACAGAATGACCTGGACAAAGGAGGGAATTCCAGCAAGGGCATAGGCCTGTCCCTATGGAAGGGTCAAGACTACGTCCCTACAAGAAGAAAAGGGGGTTTGAATGTGCCTCTACAAACAGTCAAAGTATGCACATGTTCTTGTAACATAGCAACGGTACACAACTGTTATTTTTTTAAAAAATTCATAAATCTTTATTAATACATAATAAAAACAAAAAGTATATCACTCTAATAGATAGAACATTCAATACATGGTGACAGGATTAGTATAAATACAGATAGAAAATGCTGGAGCTACGCGTTTTGTCCTTCTGACAAGCAAAGCATAAAAGAATTTGTTAAACAGAAATGGTTTTTCTCTCCCTCCTTTTTATCTAAAGGAATCTATAATATAGGAACTAATATATTAACCAGCTATATTTATGGAAAATCTATCTTTTGATCTACTTATATAATTGTTAAAAAATTAGAGTAAAACTGATGTGTTCAAGGTTAAGATATGAGTATAAGTAACATACAATTGATAGCTGCAAATAACAAACTGAGAATAATAAAAATGTTATAAGACATATGTGTATATTCACAAATCTAATAACTGTTTTATGTACCTTTAGATTATTAAAGATTGAATCTCTGTTTACATACTTTCCTTTGCTGGACCCTGAGGAAGCGCATAATGCGAAACGCGTAGCTCCAGCATTTTCTATCTGTATTTATACTAATCCTGTCACCATGTATTGAATGTTCTATCTATTAGAGTGATATACTTTTTGTTTTTATTATGTATTAATAAAGATTTATGAATTTTTTAAAAAAATAACAGTTGTGTACCGTTGCTATGTTACAAGAACATGTGCATACTTTGACTGTTTGTAGAGGCACATTCAAACCCCCTTTTCTTCTTGTAGGGACGTAGTCTTGACCCTTCCATAGGGACAGGCCTATGCCCTTGCTGGAATTCCCTCCATTGTTTGCATATGGGGGCAGGTGCCATTATAATCTCTGATTAAAAAGACCCCAATCCCCCCTTCCATCTATACTGTCTAATGACCTGGACAAAATTACAGAGTGGGCAACGACATGGCAAATGAGGTTTAACGTGGAGAAGTGTAAGGTTTTGCACTTGGGGACTAAAAACATAAAAGCACAATACACGTTAGGAGGGGAACCCTTGGGGGAATCAAAAATGGAGAAGGATCTGGGAGTCTTGGTTGATGATAGATTAGGCAACAGCATGCAATGTCAAGCGGCAGCTGCCAAAGCCAGCAGAATATTGGCATGCATAAAGAAAGGGATGTATTCCAGAGATAAGACTATAATCCTTCCACTTTATAAAACTCTGGTCCGACCGCATCTGGAGTATTCTGTCCAGTTCTGGTCGCCAGTCCTCAGGAGGGATGTGTTGGAGCTGGAGAGAGTCCAGAGAAGGGCAACTAAACTAATTAGGGGATTGGAGGACCTTGACTATGAAGAGCGTCTACAATCGCTCGATTTATTCTCCCTGTAGAAGAGACGTCTGAGGGGGGACATGATAGCAATTTATAAATATCTTAATGGGGATCCCAGCTTAGAAAAAAAGCTGTTCATTCGAAGGGATTGCATGAGGACTCGAGGGCATACAATGCGATTAGAGGAGAAGCGTTTTAACCTCAGGCAACGTGGGGGGTTCTTTACTGTTAGGGCTACAAGATTGTGGAATTCTCTACCACAAGAGGTGGTTTCTGCGGGTAGTATGGTGGCTTTCAAAAGACTCTTAGACTTACATCTCAAGGATCAGAACATTCAGGGGTATGTGAGATGATTACAGCCACACACACCTACACAGGTTGAACTGGATGGACTATTGTCTTTATTCAACCTCACCTACTATGCAACTATGCAACTCTTTCTCAATGACAGAATTTGAGAGCGCTGTATTGTCACTAAAAAAGGGCAAATCTCTGAGCCCAGATGCATAAACCATGCATTATTACTTTTTTGCAGAATTAGGTCCACCAGAAAAAAAATATAATACAGACTTTGGTTTTTCAGAAAACATTACATGTAAGTGTGTTCATTTATATAGAAACCTAGAATGACAGAAACAAGTCACACAACATGAACTTAGTCAGTTCGGATATATTCCTCCCATGAAAAAGCAAGGAAGTCAAATAATTGGTGCTAAAAGCAACCACCCATCACCTGGAAAATCTCTTTGCATCAATGTAAAGTTAGTTAAACCTGGACCATTGATTTTATTTTTTATAGTGTTTAGGTATGTGCTTTGGGTTCAGGTCAAACATGCATTCAACCTAAACCCAACTTGTTGGTTTGGTGAGCATTTGAAAAAACAGGCAGTAGGTGAACATCATTGGGTGGCACTCATTGTGACTGACATGTATCTATATCACTAGGCAATGTTATTGATATTGGATTTACATCATGGGATATTTTTTTTCTTTAATAAAGAACTTTTTTATGATGTGGTTATTTTTAATTACTTTTTCAATTTCTTTTTGTGAATGAGTAACCGGGGTTATTATGTACCCTGTGCTCATTCATGTAAAAAGGGGGTTATATAAAAGAGGGCTTTCAGAATCTGATAAGTTCCCCTCCTGTAAGAATCAGCATATTGGGACACATCCTACAGACTGTAAGTTAAGTTGCTTGTGCAGCTTGTTTCTGTTTTTAACTTTAGCTGCATTTGGGCTTTAAGGAATCCTTGAAGTATGTTATTTAAAGTGATACTAAACACACACTGTTTAATTTACATTGCCCCTTCTATTTCTGTATGTGGATGATGCCACTATAATTATTTATTTAATTGGCACTGTAATTTTACCTTTTTCCTAATCAATATACAACTGTCACATGACCCAGCTCTCTCCCAGCCTGCCTGCAGGGAAATTTAGGCAAAAGCAGCATCTGGTCCTCTGCTGCTGGACACATGTTAAAAAAACTGCCTTTGGAATAGAGAATCAACATAAATAATGCATATCAATAAACTGCTTTAAATTGTCATACAAATATATATTTGAAATCAAATCTTTATTATTTTTTGGCACTAACATGGTGTAGGCGGATTTATGCCAGTCATAGGTTGTGTCACGCCCCTCCAGCCTGTGTCTTAAAATAATTTACATGTAATATCCTGCCCCCATTGTGTTTAGCTGGGTATTGGACATGGAGGAGGAGGGAGGGAGTAGGCTGTCATTTATCACTGTGTTATACGCCCATATGTGTAACTCTATGGTCACATGGGCTGCTCAGACTTGATAGGGAGGAAATGCTCAGCATAGAAACTCTCTGACAACTGATGCAAAAAAGTGACCAGGTGTGCTTCTCAATTAACAATCAATAATCATCATGAAATGTGTACTACATAGCCAATACATAAATAGTTTAAACAAAACAACTTGAATGTTTTGTTGGATGTCAAATGGGAAAGGAGCCTCCTTTCCCAGTTGACGCCTGTTATGGGGAAACGCATCGGGTGGAGCCACATCTGAGACGTCTGTGTACACGAGCTGGGTGGCGGGGTCCGCAGCTGTGTTTGTTTGATTCTATACCACGCTAACAATGATAACCTGCAGCCAGCAAGAAACGAATGACTATTCGCAATGACCAATGATAAAAAATATTGCAGCACTGGTGATGTGAAAATAAATAAATAATAATAAATAAGTGAAGTAGGATTCAAAACTTACAGATCAATATGTGCAAATGAAGCAAAAATCGTGCTAACATATATTAAAGTGCATTGTGACATAAACCATAATAATGGTAATAAAAGTGCATATAAGTAATACATAATGATTGAATGCATATAGTCCATCCAGTGAGGTGAATATATACAATGCTGTCTGTAGGAAAGTCCACCAAAAGTACAAGGTGCAGAATCTCCTTTGAATAAAATATAGTGATCTCTGGTATATGTGACCACCACTGGTTAATGAGGTAAGTAGGGGGCTTACCAGATGGATAGGACCCAATAGTATATACACTCTTTAGGTCACTCACGCATTTGAGGAGAAATATTTGTCACTCTATTGCTGATGCTGGAATGCCTTCAGTACTCAGGGACCACCTCCAAATGCATCACATCATCCATATGGGAAGATCAATGGGTAACTGCTTGAGACCACGGGCAAGATATCCTCCACAAGAGCACAATAAAATAGATAGCTCACATGTGTGTACCAATAAAGGAACCATTTATTTTAAAAGTAGGAACACTTACAGTATCGATGAGAAAATAGTGCTTATAAGTAGTAGACAAAGTAGATGCAACACCTGTAGATACTACTGCTGATTGTTTTCATCCTATTTGTGAGTGCAAACTATGTTTTAATGAACTGGAATGTTTTAAATACTACACTATGAATTGCCTACCTCTTCTTTCACTTTATACATGCTGAGGATCGATTTTACCACTGTTGGAGCGTTTTATATGTAAAATTGTCTGGTGGTCACACATTGAATTATCTGGGTGACAGTGGCGTAGCGTGGGGGGTGCGGGGGGGGGGGGCAATGGCACCGGGCGCAACATTCCGGGGGGCGCATCGCGCCAGTGTCACTTTCTAAAGTTTTACAATTTCCATTGCATGTGTCCCCAGCCGCCGCCATCTTCAGGCTCAGCGATGGCTGGCCGGCGCCCTGTGACTGGGCGAACATCGTCATGTGCTGCAGCTGGGCTGGCCAATGGCGCAGTGTGGGTGGCGCATGCGCAAACGGTCCCTTTGGAACCCCCGCCTCGCCGCCTGGGTCGCTGTCTTCTCCACGTGGCCGCTGCGGAGCAGATGGATCAAGACAGCAAGACACCGCTAAGTCATTTGCGTGGGGGGGGGTTAGGAGTGGACACGGTCTGGGGAGGAGGCACAGTGTAGTGTAGTGGACAGTTAGTGTAGTGGACAGTTAGTGTAATGGACAGTTAGTGTAGTAGACAGTTAGTGTAGTGGACAGTTAGTGTAGTGGCAGTTAGTGTAGTGGACAGTTAGTGTAGTGGACAGTTAGTGTAGTGGACAGTTAGTGTAATGGACAGTTAGTGTAGTGGACAGTTAGTGTAGTGGACAGTTAGTGTAATGGACAGTTAGTGTAGTGGCAGTTAGTGTAATGGACAGTTAGTGTAGTGGACAGTTAGTGTAGTGGCAGTTAGTGTAATGGACAGTTAGTGTAGTGGACAGTTAGTGTAGTGGACAGTTAGTGTAATGGACAGTTAGTGTAGTGGACAGTTAGTGTAGTGGCAGTTAGTGTAATGGACAGTTAGTGTAGTGGACAGTTAGTGTAATGGGCAGTTAGTGTAGTGGACAGTTAGTGTAGTGGACAGTTAGTGTAATGGACAGTTAGTGTAGTGGACAGTTAGTGTAATGGACAGTCTAGTGTAATGGGCAGCATAGTGTAGTGGGCAGTGTAGTGTAGTGGTCAGCGTAGTAAGTCATTTGCGGGGGGGGGGGGGTTAGGAGTGGACACGGTCTGGGGAGGAGGCACAGTGTAGTGTAGTGGATAGTTAGTGTAGTGGACAGTTAGTGTAATGGACAGTTAGTGTAGTGGACAGTTAGTGTAGTGGCAGTTAGTGTAATGGACAGTTAGTGTAATGGACAGTTAGTGTAATGGACAGTTAGTGTAGTGGACAGTTAGTGTAATGGACAGTCTAGTGTAATGGACAGCATAGTGTAGTGGGCAGTGTAGTGTAGTGGTCAGCGTAGTGTTAGTGGTCAGTGTAGTGTAGTGGGTAGTGTTGTGTAATGGTCACTGTATTGTAATGGGCAGTGTAGTGTAGTGTTCAGCGTAGTGTAGTGTAGTGGTCTGCATAGTGTAGTGGGCAGTGTAGTGTAGTGGTCAGCGTAGTGTTAGTGGTCAGCGTAGTTAAGTGGGTAGTGTCGTGTAATGGTCACTGTATTGTAATGGGCAGTGTAGCGTAGTGTTCAGCGTAGTGTAGTGTAGTGGTCAGCTTAGGGTAGTGGGCAGTGTAGTGTAGTGGTCAGCATAATGTTGTGGTCAGTGTAGTGGACAGTATAGTGTTAGTGGTCAGTGTAGTGTAGGGGGTAGTGTTAGTGGTCAGTGTAGTGTTAGTGGTCAGTGTAGTGTTAGTGGTCAGTGTAGTGTAGTGGTCAGTGTAGTGGACAGTATTGTGTTAGTGGTTAGTGTAGTGTAGGGGGTAGTGTAGTGGTCAGTGTAGTGGACAGTATTGTGTAAGGGGGTAGTGTAGTGGTCAGTGTAGTGGACAGTATAGTGTTAGTGGTTAGTGTAGCATAGGGGGTAGTGTAGTGGTCAGTGTAGTGTTAGTGGTCAGTGTATTGTGTAGTGGTCAGTGTAGTGTTAGTGGTCAGTGTAGTGTAGGGGGTAGTGTAGTGGTCAGTGTAGTGTAGTGGTCAGTGTAGTGTGTAGTGGTCAGTGTAGTGGTCAGTGTAGTGTGTAGTGGTCAGTGTAGTGTGTAGTGGTCAGTGCAGTGTTATTGGGCAGTGTAGTGTAGTGGGCAGGTAGGTTAGTGTAGTGGACAGTGTAGGAATCAGGTAGGTCAGTGTAAGGGTCAGTGCCGTGGACAGGTAGGCCAGTGTAGAGGTCAGTATAGGAATCAGGTAGGTTAGTGTAGAGGTCAGTGTAGGAATCAGGCTGGTCAGTACTTATGTAGGAAGGTACTCAGGGAGTGCTAAAAGTCCGCAGGTTAGGGGGCGCAAATTACATGCCTTGCCCCAGGCGCTGACAACCCACGCTACGCCACTGCTAGGTGATGATCGGATATTGCAAGTTATATGCTGAACCATCTTGGCTGATGACCGATCTTTCATCTTAAATGAAACACAGAAGTACGGAGAACAAAGCGTTTTTGGCCTTTATCATTGGAGACCCATGGTCTCTGGTAAGAGGTGAGTGAATCGGTGGAGAGGGATCTGTCAGAGCACCCTATCACTATATGTGTTGCCATGTTTTCACTTTTATTTTCACTGGGAAAACTCTTAAGACTTTTTTTGTGATTAAGTTTCTTGTACTTAGACATAATTTGGTTATACCAGAGTTAAATTTTTACTAAACCCACAACAGTAAAATCAGTCTGTATATGCAGTAAAGCATGCTTGTTATACCCACTATGGAACCTAAGGGGTAAATCCTCTGCAATGTGTAAAAATGCTGTTTGATCCTGTATGCACAGATCCTCCTCTTCTTGCACTGTCCCCATAACCTGTCCGGAAAAGACAGAGCCTTTGGAGTCAAGCTGCACATGCTCAGTTTGATGTGTATGGCTAGAGAGTTTTTTTTTTTTTCTTGGGAGAGTGCATGTGATTAGCACAGGGCCAATCAGCACTATCCAGACAGAGGGTTAGGGGTCACACATCCTGATAGGACAACCAGTGCAGTATGAAAACTCCTCCTACAAGCTGTAACCAGGCACCAATAGACGTTACAAGACTGCAATTATACTGCTGATAAGAAAAGGTATTTAGCAGTTTATATTTACAAAAACTATTGCATTTCCATGTTCTGTGTACTGTGGGAGACCAGATATAGTGACTGCAGAGTCCTGGGTTTAGTAACACTTTAAGCTTTAAAGTTGTGGAAGACTAGAAAAATAGCCTTCATAAATTTGCAGTCTACACTGACAAAAGCGATCACCTGGAAAGTTCGCCTATGTCAAATCTTTAAAATCCATTAATAAACCATTATAGCATTCACAACCCAAGCGCACACAATGTTTTGACAGCATTACTCCATACATCCTGTTGTAATGGTTTACATTTTCCATATTTTCCTTTTACACAGCTGTCAAAGCATTGATTCAATGGTTTGGAAAATATTGAGTGGAGGTTTTTTAAATATGACAACATGAAATTGTTATATTATTATACTACAGTGAATGGCTACATAAGCATTGGCTCAGCCTATACACCCAAGGTTTGTTATTCTCATTCCTGCACCAGCACTATGGTGTCCATTCTCAAAAACAACTTGGAGAAGGAAATATTTCAGATTAAAGGGGATAGACTGGTTCATGTTTTACAGCTTGCAAACTTAAGTAAAGAAGATCCCAAGACTTATCTATGCATATCTGGTATGTATCTATTTTCGTATTAGTTGTTCAGTTAAGTGAATATTGCCATATAACTGAAAATAATTGTTTCAGATTACTTTAAAAAAGCTTAAGAGCAATGCACATTTAAAAAACAAAAAAAAACAAAAAGGTTTGTTTCTGCTTTAAACTTTACAAAGAGTTTTGGAAATGTTTATTGAAAATACAGCATGTGTTATCTTATTATAATTAAGACTGTCCAGGACAGTTTGTAGTGATTGCTAGCTGATTTTATTTTCTCTATAATGTAATCATATTTTACTGTTATGTCTTATACTGGCTTACTTGACTATAATGGAACAGTATAATTTCAGTTACCTAACATAAGAAATAGGTATATAATAAAAAATATATAATATGCATTTATGGCACATCACCTTCATTAGATATAGTTGTAAATATTGCTGAATAATACAAGTTTAGCATGCGGACAGGCTCAGGAAATGTAGTTGTTAGACCAGACATTAGAATGAGGGAGTTGGTTGATCTAAGATGCTTTGACTGTGGAATTAGTTTTGGTGCCATTTGTAGTGGTTGTAGTATGTTGGAAATGGTTGATCTCCTGGGATGTTTACACTTTATAGTCTCTAAAGCTGCTGTGGGTATCACCTTTGTTAGTCAATTTCCTTGTTACTGAGAAAGGGCAGAGGAGAACAGCGAAACGTATTCAAGCTGACGAAAAAAAAACAGAATTTCTCAAAACTATTTTTGCAGTAGTGGTATGCAGAAGGGTAATTTAGATTCCACAACACTTTTGGACCTTGAATATGACTGGCAGCAGTAGAGAAGATCAAGGCAGGTTCAATTCCTGTCTCCTAAGATCATGAAAATAATGGGCACCAGGTCACTAAAACTGGTTGACTGGTGACCTCTGATTTAGATTGTGTAAACAGATTTGGCTAGCAGAGGTATAGTAAAGGGGGGTGAATAATTTGCCTGGTACACTTGAAACAAAAAAGGCTATCCCCATAGGAGGAAGGATTGAGGGGGGTTGTCTGTGGTTTGTGTTCCCACATGCCGGATGAAAGGGTCCTGTGTGGCTCCAAAACGTTGCTATCTGCTGTAACAATGTGATCACTGATTAAATATTTGGACCCACTCTTGAGACCCTTGGTGTGTTGGTGAAATTTTTTTGCTTTGACTTTGATACAGTTCCAGGCATTGGTCGCTATAGCACCCACTTAGATGCACAGCCATTTCTACAGGAACATGTGCGTTGGGATTAGTGCATTGGTGATTTTTGCCCCCCCTTACCCCTATGTGGATTGCTTTTTTACTCTCTTTTTTTTGTTTCAAGTGTTATTTATTATGCCGATTGTAAATCTATACCCTTGCATCACATTCATTGTATAGATTTTCTTAATTTTTACATTTTTCCTAATATCTGTCAAGTTTGAGTATAATGACTTGAAGAAGAATAATCACAAAACACTACACTGACTTGATACACACAACAGTAATCCTCTTTTGTATGAAATAATTGATTCTCTGTACCTGTGCTTTTAGAGCCGGTTCACACTGGGGCGATCTGTCAGGCGACCTGGTCGCCTGACAGGTCGCCGTAGGTCGCCTGCCATAGAGAAGCTGTGGACCTGTTCTAATAGGAGCGACACAAGTCGCTCCGACTTAGAAAAAGGGTCCGGAGCTTCTTTGGGGCGACCCAGAGCGACCCGGAGCGACCTGCATAGACTTCAATGTTATGAAGTCCGTGTCGGTCGCTCCGAGGTCGCCCAGGCAAGTCGGATCGCTCTAATGTGAACCGGCTCTTAACCTTTGTAATACAATTATGTTTGTAAATCTTTTTAGATACATCTAATTGTTTTGTTTTTGGTGTGTAATTTAAATGTCAGTGGGCCACCCAAGAACATCCATTCCTTATCCTATTTTTACTTTACTTTTGATCTGCCCAGTAACACACTACTTAGGGTCTTAGGGTGTCTCCACTCCAATGCAAGTGCAGTGCAGATACCTTTGGACAACAGCATTGTCAATGTGGAGGGAGGGTAGTTCTAGATACATTAGCTAATTTAAATGGATTTGACTAAGGGCGGCCATACTCAGTGCAAACCACGAGTGACAGGAAAGAAATTGGACAATTCCCCCCACCATCCCTCCTGCCGAGCCATTGTCTGCTCCTGTTGGGGTGATGGAATAATTATCGCTAGTGGTTATAGCAGCAACTAGCAATAATCGTAAGAGAATCCAGCAGGCTGGTTGTACCCAAGTTAATCAATTAACTTGGTACATTCTGCCTGCCCATTAATGTGTATGGCTGGCCTAAAAAAATTAAGCCAAACCCTTTTTAAGTTACAGCAAAAGTTTTTCTTTCCCTTTTGAAATAAAGGTTTTATATAAATGAATAAAAGCTGTAATTTGTAAGCACCCTGACAGTATGCTCTTAACCCTCTAACTGACACCTAGCTAGATCACCAGGTGAAAAAAACAAAAAACAAAGAAAGAAAATGATTGAAACCACCACATCTAAGTATTGGTAAGCTGCAATCGTATACATTTTTGTTTTGAGGTTTATTGCTGAGACACAGCAGCTGTGCCATTGGCTCGCTCTGCTGTCAATCAAAGTCAGTTAGCCCTTGAGGAGATATAGGGGGCAGGCCCGAACCGTGGCTCCATGTCTGAATAGACACACAGCTGCGGCTCAGCTCAATTGCCCCCATAGCAAGTTGCTTGCTGTAGGGGAACCCGGCGGGAGGGAGGAGCCAGGAGCGCCAGCGAAGGACCTGAGAAGAGAAGGATTCGGGCTGCTCTGTGCAAAACCAATGCACAGACCAGGTAAGTATAACATGTTTGTTATTTAAAAGAAAAAAAAGAAAAAACAAGGCCATAGTATCACTTTAAGTACTTCTAAAGGGATGCATGCACTGCAGCTTTCGTCATTAAAACACTGAAAGTAAATCAGACCCTGTCAATCAAGAAGGAGTCTGCAAAGGACTGCTTTTTTTCTTCAGAACAGAAACATGTAGGAATTTGCTACAAAGTTTGTTACAATCTTTGCAATGTACATTGATCACACAGAAGGGACTGTTTTTTTCTCAACAAAAATGGAGTTACACTTTAAATAATATCCAAACCCAAGAACCCAAATTTAAATATATTGCAGCTTATTGGTTCCTTAACTGTGGTGGGTGCATTTGTTTTTTTTTTTTCTTTTTTTTTCAGCCCTTTTCCCTTTATTTTTTGGATAACATGCCAGTAACATGATTTTTGTCCAGGACTATAGAACACCTCCACATCTCTTTAAAAAGGAAGAAGGTGTATTCTGTAGTGCACAGAGGTAAACTAGGCAGGGTTGATAGCACTGCTGAAGATAACACTGCAAACAGCAAAGAAAGCAACAAGCTCAGTATATTTCAGGCAGGGCCAGCTAGTATTTTCTTTGTACTTGTAGCACCCTACAGGTAGGTGCTAGGTAAACGTATAGTGGGCATTGTCTGCCTAGCAGCAGGGCTGTGATTTGTTTAGTCAGGGTGTCATGGTTTCCAGGTGTGCCTGCTGAAGGGGGGTCTCCCCACTGGCTCCTGTGAGAGGCTTCTCATAGGGCAGAGGAGGAAACCCAATCAGGGGACACATTCAGGCTTGTAACTACCCCAGAAGGCAGATTATGCTGCAAAGGATTCTGGGAGTGGGCATAAGTTTGGGGGTGGCACATGACAAGATGTCTTTGATGGGAGCAGAGTCCCAGGAGTGAGAGAATGGCTGTCTCTCCTCCTGTCTGAGGAAGAGGATCTCGGAGTGTTGCCTGCAGATCCAGAGAGTGCTGAGCTAAGCTGAGGGGATCCAGTGTGCCGAGAGCCTGCAGAGCGAGAGAGGGGTCCAGTCCCAGGAAAGCCTACACAGGTCATGAGTACTGTGGATTGTCTCTGGGGGTCTGCCTGAAGTTAGAGGGGACCACTCCAGTGGAGGTTCGGGGATCCAGTGCCAGCTAGTGGTGAAAGGGGGTACCTAGGTTGAGGACCCTGAAGTGACAGAGGGGGTACATAGTAAGTGAACCCTGAAGAGTTCAAAGTTAAAGGGGGTGCCTGCAGTTGGGCCCTGAATTGTACAGAGTGTGCCAGTTGGAAGTTGCAGCTTTACAGAATCCTACAACATACTACCTCAAAACCAATGCAAGGTGGGAGGGAAGTATTCAGTGACTTTGCATTATAGCAGTGTCAGCAGTTCTACAATTCACAGTCCTGGATTTTCTGGACTTCAAGTCGAGGATTCAGCAGTTCTATTGAATGTCAGAGTGCTCTCAGAGTTAGTGAGCATTGGCTGGCGCCGGCTGGCGTCAAGGAAGCGCCAACGGGCATTTTTCAGGAACAAAGTCTCAAGTGTATAAAGTTGAAGCCTAAAGGAGTACCCCACTCATTCCCTTCTCCCATGCCCTTTAAATCAAATAAAACAACAAACAAAGATGCCGGAGTTGTTGATGTCTCAGTGCTCACACCCAGGGTCACAGCTCACAGGGGCTGGAGAGGTAACCAGTACCGATGGCAGACCCACATCAGGCCACAGGCCTGGAAAACCTGCTACATACTTATTGAGCAGGTACAAAATGTTTCAATGGAATATTTGAAAAAAGGAAAAGTTTATCTTTGGAACATGTTACATGTAACACCCATATCAATAAGTTATTGATAGCGCTGTCACTTATTTATATCAATCACAAAAGTGTTTGTAATACTTTAAAGATAACAATTGCACTTTTTATTAGGAGATTTTTCTGTGGCACAGATATATCCTTTCTTTGAAAAGTGTGTTCAGAAGCTCGTCATTGCACCTATGAGCTGCTGATTGTGGGTACAGGTTTCTGTTTTAAGTAAATGCACATTTTGTACCCGCAAACATTTGTGCATTTATTATTTTTTTTAGGTAAAGGCGAACTTAGCCTTTAAAATACCAAAAGAGCAAAAGTGAGCAAATAAGAGAAGTTCACTTTAACATTTATGGGAGCCCCCAAAGTGACACACACTCAGTGTGACTAAGCTCAAATGCAGCACTCAGGGGCTTTTTAAGCTGGAGTTGCAAAGCTTTAACCCATCCATCACACATTGCTTTGTCCTTTTAGTCTCCAAGCTCATCCTTGGCAGTCGCTCTTATTCTCCTACAGGAGTCCAACATGCATGAACACCACAATTGCATCACAGAGCTAAGGGATGAGCCAAACCTACGTCGGTTCAGTTTAAGGCAGGTTCAGTTAACATTAACTGAAGTTCAAGTTTAAGTGCTGAATCCAAACCCCACTGAAGTTAATAGAAGCTGAGTGTTAAAAAAACAATATCAATTTTCTAGACTAATAGGCAAGATTTTGTCAAACAAATGGCATGGGGCAGATACTGCCTGAAGAAAATGTACCAAAGCAAAATAATTTTTCCTGACAGACTTCCATGACAGCAAACATTTGGGTAGCCCTTTGGGACCATCGGGTCCGGGGCTTTTGAAAAGTTATTGGTGTGCTGTGTCTCTTGCCAAGATAACAGCTTTAGGCTAGGAAGGATCCTTTGGTGACTTACAGCTCCAAATAGGATCCCCTCTAGTCCAGTTGGAGTAAAGATTGAGCCATTATGTCTTTCCCTCTAGGTCTATGTCCTCTGCAGGAAGCTTGGCCAAAATCAGGGCTCTTAAGGCCCCTTGACAGCGTGCTTCTCCAGGTGGAATCTTTCAGTTCATTTTTGAGTAAATTCTCACTCATGAAAGCAGCCTTTCTATGGGTTCTTTTCCTCAGTCGGGAGATTTGCCGGGATCTGGGCCTTGTGCCAAGAGGGATCCTTGTGGCTTTCTACCCAGTATGGGTAGTATTTATATTCATACTGGGTGGCAAACTGAGGTGGCTTCGGCATTCTATGAGAACAAAGGATTTGTTCCTCCCTTATGCAGGACCACCATGAATAACTGGTTCCATGCCATGGTAATTGGAATGTTTCGAGCATGCTTTCAAACTACTGTTTTGCTCAGAGTTTTAGGACACATTTGTCACTCTCTCTAGCAGAATCAGCAGGGCAGTGATGTCATTCAGAATTTTTTGCTAGATGGGTCATTCCAGCTAGTCATTAGGTTTATAAAGCTTAGCGCTTGGTTCCTATGGAAGTAGTCACCACACACTCATACTCATCTAAGAGTGTGTAGGCTTCGTGGGCTCCCTGTGAATAGGCACCAGGAATAGTTGGAGGATGATATATCTTCTTTTTTTTCCAATAGGTTTTTATTGAGGTTTATATAACAGCCAGTATACAGTATCTCACAAAAGTGAGTACACCCCCTCATTTTTGTAAATATTTTATTATACCTTTTCATGTGACAACACTGAAGAAATGACACTTTGCTATAATGTAAATTAGTGAGTGTACAGCTTGTATAACAGTGTAAATTTGCTGCCCCCTCAAAATAACTCAACACACAGCCATTGTTGTCTAAACCCCTGGCAACAGTTTGCTGAAGACAAGCAGACTAAGGACATGGATTACTGGAACCATGTCCTGTGGTCTGATGAGACCAAGATAAACTTGTTTTGTTCAGAAGGTGTCAAGCATGTGTGGCAGCACCCAGGTGAGGAGTACAAAGACAAGTGTGTCT
The DNA here is from genome assembly GCF_965119305.1 of Pelophylax lessonae. Lineage (NCBI taxonomy): Eukaryota > Metazoa > Chordata > Amphibia > Anura > Ranidae > Pelophylax > Pelophylax lessonae. Next base: position 359,268,963 of record NC_138771.1, on the reverse strand, counting down.
TGCCTACAGTCATGCATGGTGATGGGAGTGTCATGGTCTGGGGCTGCATGAGTGCTGCTGGCACTGGGAATCTACAGTTCATTGAGGGAACCATGAATGCCAACATGTACTGTGACATACTGAAGCAGTGCATGATCCCCTCCCTTCGGAGACTGGGCCACAGGTCAGTATTCCAACATGATTACGACCCCAAACACACCTCTAAGATGACCACTGCCTTGCTAAAGAAGCTGAGGTTAAAGGTGATGGACTGGCTAAGCATGTCTCCAGACCTAAACCCTATTGAGCATCTGTGGGGCATCCTCAAATGGGAGGTGGAGGAGCGCAAGGTCTCTAACATCCACTGGCTCCGTAATGTTGTCATGGAGGAGTGGAAGAGGACTGCAGTGGCAACCTGTGAATCTCTGGTTTACTCCATGCCCAAGAGCGTTAATGTCCAATGTGGACATTTTAACTTAGGGGTGTACTCACTTTTGTTGCCAGCGGTTTAGACATTGATGGCTGTGTGTTGAGTTATTTTGAGGGGACAGTAAATTTACACTGTTATACAAGCCTTACACTCACTGCTTTACATTGTAACTAAGTGTAATTTCTTCTCTTCATGTTGTCACATGAAAAGATATAATAAAATATTTACAAAAATGTGAGGGGTTCACTCACTCTTGTGAGATACTGTATGCATCTGCGTAGTACAAAATTGGTGTTTACAACAGACAACGTAGCTACATCTTAATCTAACTGTAGTACAATAAGGATTAGGTATGAAGTCCACTTCCAGCAAGAGAGCCAAGTAGAGTCCCGGTTGGGGAACATTGTGGTGGGTAAGTTGAGATATGAGCTTCGCTCTTCCTCACCCAAACACCCCATTGGGATCATACTGTGTTATGGAGTGGGAGGTGATGCTCAATCCTAGATAATAGCTCCCAACGTCTGCTTGGTGTACATACTGTATGAAGAGACATGGTTAAGGAGTCAATTTAGTATACGTGAGGAAACCTCAATACCTTAACTAATACCCTAACAAAATAGAAACAACTTGTAAATCATGATAAGAATAAAGAGTGCGCAGGGGTACTGTACTCCCAGGGTGGTTCTGGATGCAAAATACCCATAGGGAAGAGAGAAGAGGAGGGCCAGGGGGGGGGGAGGGAAATAAGGGGAATGGAGGGGGAGAGGGAGGGGTTATTTTGGCCACACATCTAAGGGAGGGGCGTGGAGGTAGAAGATTATTGGAGTTGGAATAGCAGTGTGTTGAGCCTGTGGGCCACAAATTAGGAGATATTCTTATTTGGGGGGGGGGGGGGTTGAATGTGTACAGTTCCTATTTTTGAGGCAGGGTGACCAGGATTCTAGGAATTTTGTATATGAAGCGTTTTGGACTGCTGTTAACTTTTCCATTTCACATTGGTGATTGAGGGTGGATATCACATCGGAGATGGCTGGGATTGATTATTGAGTGTTCCAAAGTCTAGTGATGCATAGATTTGCAGCTATAGGGTGAATATCACATTGGTGATGGCTGGGATTGATTATTGGGTGTTCCAAAGTCTAGTGATGCATAGATTTGCAGCTAGTAGTAGGTGGGTGACTACAACTCTTAGTTAGGTTGGATAGTTGTCAATACCTATATGTAAGATTGCCAGATCGGGATCTGTGGGTTTATTGTCTCCTGATATCTTGGAAAGCAGGGTAAATATTCTATTCCAATAAGATTTATTGGATTTACAGAGCCAGAGTACATGGTATAGGGGCCCAGGTTCTCCGCAGTTACTCCAGCTAGAATCATTCTACGTTTGGTAGATTCTCGAGAGTCTGATGGGGGTTAAGTACCATTGGTGAAGATCCTTTAGTAGCATTTCAAAGTGGTGTAGCTGAGCGGGTTATATTTATGGCTTTGAGCCAGCTCTTTTCAGGGATGGGGGCACTTAAATCCTTTTTCCATTTGATCATAGTGGTCATTTTGGAGAAGGTATTTCCCCCCTGTAGGAGATTGTAAAAAAGGATATGCCTTTTGATTTGTGAGGCGATTCCTGGAAAAATTGGTAGATCACCTCAGGTATTGTAAGTTTTGGAAGTAGGGAATTATGCACAGAGGATTTGAGGCCTTGGTAAGTGAAAGGCATCGGAGGTATCCAGCTCATAGAGATAGGAGATATGCTCAAGGTGGAAAAGAGTATTACCTTCTGCAATGTTTGGGGATCGCAGGACACAGGCGTTGCAACCAAAGAAATGTTTATTAACTTAAACAGGCTTCATAGCAGCAAAAAAACACAACAAGGAAAAAAACAGTCTCACCGACTTGAAGAGTTCAGAGCTGCTTTTGCCGTCAAACAGTCCCAACTTTTGAAGAGGGTAGCTTCCCCTGGCAAAAGGTTCCCATTCAGCACACTGACATGCGCCCTCTCAGCTGTACAAAAGTCCACCATCCCCCATCCACAGTCTCCTCTATGCTCCACCACACCCAATCTACAACTTCCTGTCCTTCTTAAACCCACTTCCTCTGATCAATGAGTTAACCCCTTTTGTTCCCTTAAAGGGACCAGAGCCCAAACAGAGGGGAAATATAGCGTCCTTCAAGGACCCACCCTCGACAACCTGTACATACCCCCCCCCCCTCTGCCCCAACGCCAAGGAGGTGGAGGCAACAGTGGAGCTAAGACAATGGGCTCATGAGAGGGCATCTCCATTTTGTTGCTGTCTCCTAGGCCTGTGCTCCACTACAAACCTAAATTCCTGGAGTGCCAGGAACCAACGGGTAATCCTGGCATTAGTCCCTTTACTTTGTCTCATCCACGTTAAAGGAGCATGGTCCGAAATCAGCCTAAATTTCCTCCCCAAGAGATAATACCTGAGGGATTCTAAGGCCCACTTAATGGCTAAACACTCTCGCTCAACTATCACATAGTTTCTCCGCTGGTGTCAGCTTCCTACTGAGGAACATTTGGAAGGATTGGGAAACAGAGATTTCGGGCACAGGAGTTTTGTTAAAAAGATTTCTTTTATTCAACACAGAACTAAATATTTTAAAATCATAGAAAAATACAGGCAAATAATTGTGTATTAAGGACACAGTGAGACCACACAACAATGGTCTATGTTGTACAATATCTCAGTGCATAGAACTTATAAAAGTCGGTTTACATACAGTTCAAAGTACAAGATCATTAGTAGTCATATAATCCTTGGAAACGTATTGCTTGTTATCAGAAGAACCGCCGACGGACACCCAAGCAGTATGGTGCCGGTCAGCAGGGTCGACTGAAAATATAAGTTAACATTCACCATGTAATATATGACCTTTGCTCGACATGTTTCGCTTTCTTAGACAAAAAAGCTTCATCTGGAGCATATCATTTCTTTTGTCTGTGTGAGAAATAACAGTATTTAGATAGATTACATATATGTGTTACCTTATTTTCAGTATGTTATAATTACAATTGCATATCATTTATCTTTTCTTTTAATTACATATAATCGTCTTACACATCTCAGATAAGTCCTTCTATTTTTGCAATATCAACACAATATAACATTGGGTCTTAAGTTGCATTCAGACACTAGAGGAGTTTAGGGGAAAGAACGGAGGTTGCCAATAGTGAGTATATGTGGGGATCCATGCTGTAATTATAGTATAAGCATATATATCCTATTTATATACCTGGTAAATGGACAGAAAGATGTATACATACCTGTACATATAGTAATCAGGCACATATCTCAATTTCCATAGAGAATTCTTTAACGAGGAGGACTGTGCGTTTTGGGAAACTCAAAAAGGCAATGTATAGTGACATAGTAGTGAGGGTAGTCACTCCATGTCTCATATCTGGGTGGATGAGAGCAGAAAAACAATGTTTCTCAGAGTAGTAAGCGTTTTAATTCTATGATATCACTTTAAGGGAAAGCCCATAGGAATGCCAAACCATAAGCTCAAGTGTTCTAAAGTGGTAAAATCTGTATGCCTCATGCTTGTTATAAGAGTGTGTAAGTACCCATAGAGCCCATAGAACATCTGCCCTAAAAGGGGGGGGGCAACAGAAAAGACACATAGTCATTCTGGACCGTAAGAGAAGACAGGTGCCATGCGTTTATAAACGATTACACACCAACATATAGAGTTTACCCATTCGTATATGGGCTACCCCTATAGTAAAATATATATCATGTATACTGATTTGCTTTCACACACATATGTGAATATGTGTGTGTAATCAATTTCGTATCCGGCCCACCCTCCTCTATAATAGTAGGGGGGTGACCAGGGTTATATATAGATAAGCAGTTGCTACATGAGGTCCAAGATGAGTACATGCAAAGCGTACTTAGAATAAACATAAGTAATAAATATAGTAGTAAATATATATAGAGTGCCACCCAAGATGATAGATCGCTATGCAGTACAAAGGTTCCAAACATACACAGACACCTTAGCAATGCTCACCAAACTTAGGAAGGACCAGAGCTTAAATGTAGGGAGCGTGTCTCCTCTGCTTGTATGTCGGCTGTTAAGCACAGTAAGATTAAGGTGAATTCCCGGATATCACAAAAGTGTAATGTTACAGTATTAATACTGGCCATATAAAGCTTACCCCTTGCCACGCTGTTCCCAGCTTCCGCACAGTCCTCACCGGATGGGGAACCTCCACCATACCAGGGCTTGTAAATGGCGCCCTTAAGTAGCATGGATCCCGGGTGGTTCGTCAAACGGACGTCACCGCCCCGGCCACTCCCACCGGACATCGCTCGAGAGCTAGCGCGGGGACACCCCGGCGAGGCTCTCGGCTTAGTCACAGGTGTATGCAGACTATACAGAGGCAGGAAGTGCCTCCGCAGTCCGCTCAGGTGCCACAGGAAGTTCCGCCCGGAAGGGGCGGGACTGACCTGCGGCCTATCTGGCCGCACATATCTCACTGATGAGGCCGACCTCCATGCTTACCCACACTGCCCCCACAGGATCGGTCCGCAATTACATCAGAATTCTAATTGCCTGAAATGAAAAAACAACACAACAAGGACAGAAATTATATATTTAAAAAATACAGATATAAAAGCAAATTTCACTAAGGTACAAAAATGTTCCTGGTGAAACCAGGAGATATATATCGGTAACATATTTGTTTATCAAAAATTATTCTATAACCATGTTTATTTTTTGACATTAACCACTAGTAAGGGCTTCAATAGTAACAGCCCTAATGAAAGAACAGGGGCTGAACTGCCCCCTACTAGAAACACTTCCATACTTCAAACCCCAAGAGAAAGTTGCATATTTTGACTTATTATAAATCCTCAAGATCATAGTATTGATGAGATAGGGATTATAGCACAAAAAACTGTTTGTTATACATAAGAAAGGAAGAGGGGTATATGTGCCATAAGACCTATTTAATGTGAAGAGGTATCAGAATAATTGAATATATGTATATACGGGGGGAGGGAGGATGATCACGCCAAAACCAAGCCGACACCCTGACCCATATATCCCACAGAGGGCCATTATCGTAACCCGAGTATACTACTCGAGGTCAATTAGGTCTGTTGGCATTAGGTAAGCAAGGAAACCTTCACAGAAAGGGTTTGTACGACTGTGTTTCGTTTAACCCAGGTCTATAAGTGGCATTGAGACGCTCTATCCAGAGAGTTTCTCTCTGGAGAATTTTTTTGTCCCAGTTGCCACCCCGAGGATCTTGAGGGATAACCTCAAGCACATAAAATCTTGCCTTTTTGGGATTGAACCTGTGGTATAGGTCAAGGTGTCTGCTCACGGGCGTGATCATCCTTCCCCCTGCTGATACGTACACATGGTCATTTATCCTTTGGCGGAGCTCTCTTATAGTTTTACCTATATAGAACATGCCGCAGGTGCAATGCATCATGTATACCACTCCACGTGTGCTACAGTCGGCTCGAAATTTTGGAGCAAATGTCTCCCCATTAGGTAAAGTGTATTCAGTATTCTCCTCTATCCAAGGACATAAAGCGCATTTGCGACATTTATAAGTACCTCTACCTGTTGTTACTTTATTTCTAATGGGTTGATAGTGGCTTGTTGTTAGTTGATCTCTTAAAGATCTTGTTCTCCTGAAAACAATTTGGGGATGTTTGCCCACGTATTTGTTTATAACTGGATCATCACGAAGAAGATGCCAGTTCCGTTCAAGAATATCTCTCAATACTTTTTCATGAGCGGAGTATTTGGTTATTAGTTTAACTGTCGATTGCGTATTTGGAGGTTTGGCTCTAAAGATGAGGCTGTTTCTATTTTGAGAAAACGCTTTGTTAAAAGCTGTTCTCAACAGACGCTTACTGTATCCACGAGCCATTAGGCGTTCTCGTAAAAGGTTAGCCTGTATTTTGAAATCCTTATCAGATGTGCAATTACACCGTAGGCGTATGTATTGGGCGTATGGAATACTACGTATAAGCGCCCCTGGGTGGGCGCTAGACGCATGTAATATTACATTCCCTGACGTCTCCTTTCTGTATAGGTTAGTCGTCAGGTGTCCATCCACATGTTTGAGTACCGTTAGGTCAAGGAAATTAACACTCGAGTCACTGATGGTAGATGTTAACTTCAAATTGAAGTCGTTTATATTTAGTTGGGCAATAAACTCATCTAGCATTGATTTTGAACCTGTCCAGACAGCAAAAATGTCGTCTATATAACGAAACCAGATTGCCACAGAGGAAAAAAAATGGGATAAATTTTCATCTGATGTGATTTGTCGCTCCCACCCCCCCAGGTACAGGTTGGCGTAGGCCGGGGCACAACAAGTGCCCATGGCCACGCCCTGCACCTGGAGGTAGTGGGACCCGTTGAAAGTAAACCAGTTGTGTTTCAAAATAAACAATAGAAGTTCCAAAATAAAATCACAAAATGGCCAAGTGTGATGATCTTGCTCATATAAGAACGTGCGTATCATCCCGACGCCCTGCTCGTGAGGGATACTGGAGTATAATGCCTCCACATCCAAAGTCACGAGCAGGGCGTCGGGAGGAACCACCATATCTTCAATCATTTTTAAAAACTCGAGTGTGTCCTTGACGTATGACGGTAACCGCACTACGTGTGGTAGTAAATAATAATCGATCAAACGACTCGCATTTTCAGTTAAACTTCCAATGCCCGATACAATAGGCCTCCCCGGTGGAGAAGTTAAATTTTTATGGGTTTTTGGGAGTGAATAGAATGTCGCCTGTCTCGGAAATTTGTTGTTAAGAAAATTATAACAGTCTTTGTCTATAAGAGCCAATTGATATGCACGTCCAATTATGTCCAAATATTCTGCTTTAAATTCTGTAGTAACCGATGGGGATATCTTTTTGTACCATGTACGATTTGAGAGGATATTAAGGCACATTTTTTCGTATCCCTCTCGAGTCATCAATACTAGGTTACCACCCTTATCTGAGGGTTTGATAACCAAGTCTGTATGGTTTCTTAGTTTGTTAAGCATCTGTAGTTGTTGTTTAGAAAGATTATTTTGTGTTGATTTTAGCTCACAATTTTTAATCTCACCTACCACTGTGGTCAGAAAAGCCAAAAGGTTAGGATTTGTAGTCAAGTCAGGAAAATTATTGGATTTTGGTTTGAAGGGGACCTGTCTTGGATTTACTGTCTTTGTTTGTATAGGTTGATCGGGGGACTGGGAATCCGGAAGACTGCCTTCCTCCAATAGTAAGATTAGATCCCGTAGAACACGGAATTCTTGCATTGTATAATGTTTTATTTTTTCTGAAATTTCTTTATCTTGTGTATTGCGTTGTCTTTCTGGGTCGTAGATATGTTTATACGTCAGGTTCCTTATGAACATATAGACGTCCTTTATGGTCTCATATCTATCCATAGGAGTAGATGGACAGAACGTGAGGCCAAGTTCAAGGACCTCTTGTTCTTGGGGGGAGAAGTGATAAGGGGTTAAGTTAATGATCGATAATTTTAAGTGGGAAGGCTTAGTGATGTGCTCAGGGGAAAATTTGAGGCCTGGGCCTGTGAAGCTGCAAAGTGGCCATCAATAGTGGTTTGTCTAAGAGAGGTAGTGCTGGGTATATTTAAAGGTAGTGTGTTAGAAAAAACCGGTGCCACAGCACCTAGTGAATGTGTTTGAGAATTAGATGTGAAATCCTGTGTGGATGGATTACTTGAATTAGTGTTAGTGGATAAGGGTTGCAACATTTGTATCGCTTGGAGAGCCAGGGGTCCCAAATAAGGGTCCTGTGCTTCCAAACCATCTTGTGTGAGTGCCTCGACAGATCGAACAGTCTGTCCAATTTGAGTCCCCCCAGTTCCTAATGGTTGAAATTTGGAAGTTTCATCGGGTCGCTTTTTGGAGCGTGGTGTGTAATTGGCTCCTTCCTGTTGTCCTCGTTTACGTGTCGCCATGTCTGTTTTTGGTCTAGTATCTTGATTAGATCTAATCGATGTTTTGGATCTATTAGATTGTGCGGAGATCGAAGACGAGTCTGATTCCCAGTCGGTTTCCCTTGGACCTGTATTCAACATCTGTTCACGGGGGCCTCGCGAATAGCGGGGTCGCCTTGAACTATTGGGTCCCGGCCATCGGTAAGCATAGCCTTCCGTGAAGGCCATCTTATCTTTTAAAAATTTAGTTTGTTTTTTGCCAATGATATCCCTATTAAGTTTGATTCCATACTCCTTCACCTCCTTCCATCTTGCCTCGTAATGTATATGTTTTTTTAGATTCTCGTTCTTAGTATATAAAGATGATAACTCAGTATCCAAAGTAGCTAGGTCTAATTTGTATTGGGACACCAACAGCTGGCACAAGTCGGTACTGCATTTGGTTAGAATACGTTCCCACAAAGTTCTAAACTCGCTCGAAGCATTATCGAAGGAGGGGAATAGATGAATCCTCAGACCCATAGGGCATACATTTGCCTGTATATACTTCAAGAAAAATTCTATATGCCAATATAGATTTGACTTTTTTTTAATAAGTCTCTTTACTGTATTAATATATTGGTTTAGGCTTATATCGTCCTTGGCCGGGATGTTACAGGTAGATTCAATTTCAGTCATAAGACCCGTCCATGCATTTCCAACGAAATCCATGGTTGTCCTATGAGTTCTATCAGTTGTTGTTAGAATGATTTATGGTCTCTTCTATATAGGTTTCTATTTTTTGAAGAAATGTGTATAAATTATGGCTTGACTAAATAAACAAATACAAAATTATCTTCAAAGGCCAGATGCAGGCCAAAAATTGGCACTAGAAAATTATAGGCAACTTTTTACGGGGTTTTTTTGCATAAAAGATGTTTCACGATCCTTCCATATGATACTGCTCAAATATAATATGTATACAAGGTAATAAGTGATACTTAAACCTATATACTTTGCTGCTTGCCACTTCCCAGGATGGCTGGTGCTTCCACCTTTATATCAGAATTATTTTACAAGTCATGTGTCCACAGATAGCAGCCATCTTGGCCATGACGTATCCAATTTAGGGTGTGCCCCTATCCTCAATTGATCAATTACATTTGGAAGGATTGGGAAACAGAGATTTCGGGCACAGGAGTTTTGTTAAAAAGATTTCTTTTATTCAACACAGAACTAAATATTTTAAAATCATAGAAAAATACAGGCAAATAATTGTGTATTAAGGACACAGTGAGACCACACAACAATGGTCTATGTTGTACAATATCTCAGTGCATAGAACTTATAAAAGTCGGTTTACATACAGTTCAAAGTACAAGATCATTAGTAGTCATATAATCCTTGGAAACGTATTGCTTGTTATCAGAAGAACCGCCGACGGACACCCAAGCAGTATGGTGCCGGTCAGCAGGGTCGACTGAAAATATAAGTTAACATTCACCATGTAATATATGACCTTTGCTCGACATGTTTCGCTTTCTTAGACAAAAAAGCTTCATCTGGAGCATATCATTTCTTTTGTCTGTGTGAGAAATAACAGTATTTAGATAGATTACATATATGTGTTACCTTATTTTCAGTATGTTATAATTACAATTGCATATCATTTATCTTTTCTTTTAATTACATATAATCGTCTTACACATCTCAGATAAGTCCTTCTATTTTTGCAATATCAACACAATATAACATTGGGTCTTAAGTTGCATTCAGACACTAGAGGAGTTTAGGGGAAAGAACGGAGGTTGCCAATAGTGAGTATATGTGGGGATCCATGCTGTAATTATAGTATAAGCATATATATCCTATTTATATACCTGGTAAATGGACAGAAAGATGTATACATACCTGTACATATAGTAATCAGGCACATATCTCAATTTCCATAGAGAATTCTTTAACGAGGAGGACTGTGCGTTTTGGGAAACTCAAAAAGGCAATGTATAGTGACATAGTAGTGAGGGTAGTCACTCCATGTCTCATATCTGGGTGGATGAGAGCAGAAAAACAATGTTTCTCAGAGTAGTAAGCGTTTTAATTCTATGATATCACTTTAAGGGAAAGCCCATAGGAATGCCAAACCATAAGCTCAAGTGTTCTAAAGTGGTAAAATCTGTATGCCTCATGCTTGTTATAAGAGTGTGTAAGTACCCATAGAGCCCATAGAACATCTGCCCTAAAAGGGGGGGGGCAACAGAAAAGACACATAGTCATTCTGGACCGTAAGAGAAGACAGGTGCCATGCGTTTATAAACGATTACACACCAACATATAGAGTTTACCCATTCGTATATGGGCTACCCCTATAGTAAAATATATATCATGTATACTGATTTGCTTTCACACACATATGTGAATATGTGTGTGTAATCAATTTCGTATCCGGCCCACCCTCCTCTATAATAGTAGGGGGGTGACCAGGGTTATATATAGATAAGCAGTTGCTACATGAGGTCCAAGATGAGTACATGCAAAGCGTACTTAGAATAAACATAAGTAATAAATATAGTAGTAAATATATATAGAGTGCCACCCAAGATGATAGATCGCTATGCAGTACAAAGGTTCCAAACATACACAGACACCTTAGCAATGCTCACCAAACTTAGGAAGGACCAGAGCTTAAATGTAGGGAGCGTGTCTCCTCTGCTTGTATGTCGGCTGTTAAGCACAGTAAGATTAAGGTGAATTCCCGGATATCACAAAAGTGTAATGTTACAGTATTAATACTGGCCATATAAAGCTTACCCCTTGCCACGCTGTTCCCAGCTTCCGCACAGTCCTCACCGGATGGGGAACCTCCACCATACCAGGGCTTGTAAATGGCGCCCTTAAGTAGCATGGATCCCGGGTGGTTCGTCAAACGGACGTCACCGCCCCGGCCACTCCCACCGGACATCGCTCGAGAGCTAGCGCGGGGACACCCCGGCGAGGCTCTCGGCTTAGTCACAGGTGTATGCAGACTATACAGAGGCAGGAAGTGCCTCCGCAGTCCGCTCAGGTGCCACAGGAAGTTCCGCCCGGAAGGGGCGGGACTGACCTGCGGCCTATCTGGCCGCACATATCTCACTGATGAGGCCGACCTCCATGCTTACCCACACTGCCCCCACAGGATCGGTCCGCAATTACATCAGAATTCTAATTGCCTGAAATGAAAAAACAACACAACAAGGACAGAAATTATATATTTAAAAAATACAGATATAAAAGCAAATTTCACTAAGGTACAAAAATGTTCCTGGTGAAACCAGGAGATATATATCGGTAACATATTTGTTTATCAAAAATTATTCTATAACCATGTTTATTTTTTGACATTAACCACTAGTAAGGGCTTCAATAGTAACAGCCCTAATGAAAGAACAGGGGCTGAACTGCCCCCTACTAGAAACACTTCCATACTTCAAACCCCAAGAGAAAGTTGCATATTTTGACTTATTATAAATCCTCAAGATCATAGTATTGATGAGATAGGGATTATAGCACAAAAAACTGTTTGTTATACATAAGAAAGGAAGAGGGGTATATGTGCCATAAGACCTATTTAATGTGAAGAGGTATCAGAATAATTGAATATATGTATATACGGGGGGAGGGAGGATGATCACGCCAAAACCAAGCCGACACCCTGACCCATATATCCCACAGAGGGCCATTATCGTAACCCGAGTATACTACTCGAGGTCAATTAGGTCTGTTGGCATTAGGTAAGCAAGGAAACCTTCACAGAAAGGGTTTGTACGACTGTGTTTCGTTTAACCCAGGTCTATAAGTGGCATTGAGACGCTCTATCCAGAGAGTTTCTCTCTGGAGAATTTTTTTGTCCCAGTTGCCACCCCGAGGATCTTGAGGGATAACCTCAAGCACATAAAATCTTGCCTTTTTGGGATTGAACCTGTGGTATAGGTCAAGGTGTCTGCTCACGGGCGTGATCATCCTTCCCCCTGCTGATACGTACACATGGTCATTTATCCTTTGGCGGAGCTCTCTTATAGTTTTACCTATATAGAACATGCCGCAGGTGCAATGCATCATGTATACCACTCCACGTGTGCTACAGTCGGCTCGAAATTTTGGAGCAAATGTCTCCCCATTAGGTAAAGTGTATTCAGTATTCTCCTCTATCCAAGGACATAAAGCGCATTTGCGACATTTATAAGTACCTCTACCTGTTGTTACTTTATTTCTAATGGGTTGATAGTGGCTTGTTGTTAGTTGATCTCTTAAAGATCTTGTTCTCCTGAAAACAATTTGGGGATGTTTGCCCACGTATTTGTTTATAACTGGATCATCACGAAGAAGATGCCAGTTCCGTTCAAGAATATCTCTCAATACTTTTTCATGAGCGGAGTATTTGGTTATTAGTTTAACTGTCGATTGCGTATTTGGAGGTTTGGCTCTAAAGATGAGGCTGTTTCTATTTTGAGAAAACGCTTTGTTAAAAGCTGTTCTCAACAGACGCTTACTGTATTCCCCTAAACTCCTCTAGTGTCTGAATGCAACTTAAGACCCAATGTTATATTGTGTTGATATTGCAAAAATAGAAGGACTTATCTGAGATGTGTAAGACGATTATATGTAATTAAAAGAAAAGATAAATGATATGCAATTGTAATTATAACATACTGAAAATAAGGTAACACATATATGTAATCTATCTAAATACTGTTATTTCTCACACAGACAAAAGAAATGATATGCTCCAGATGAAGCTTTTTTGTCTAAGAAAGCGAAACATGTCGAGCAAAGGTCATATATTACATGGTGAATGTTAACTTATATTTTCAGTCGACCCTGCTGACCGGCACCATACTGCTTGGGTGTCCGTCGGCGGTTCTTCTGATAACAAGCAATACGTTTCCAAGGATTATATGACTACTAATGATCTTGTACTTTGAACTGTATGTAAACCGACTTTTATAAGTTCTATGCACTGAGATATTGTACAACATAGACCATTGTTGTGTGGTCTCACTGTGTCCTTAATACACAATTATTTGCCTGTATTTTTCTATGATTTTAAAATATTTAGTTCTGTGTTGAATAAAAGAAATCTTTTTAACAAAACTCCTGTGCCCGAAATCTCTGTTTCCCAATCCTTCCAAATGTAATTGATCAATTGAGGATAGGGGCACACCCTAAATTGGATACGTCATGGCCAAGATGGCTGCTATCTGTGGACACATGACTTGTAAAATAATTCTGATATAAAGGTGGAAGCACCAGCCATCCTGGGAAGTGGCAAGCAGCAAAGTATATAGGTTTAAGTATCACTTATTACCTTGTATACATATTATATTTGAGCAGTATCATATGGAAGGATCGTGAAACATCTTTTATGCAAAAAAACCCCGTAAAAAGTTGCCTATAATTTTCTAGTGCCAATTTTTGGCCTGCATCTGGCCTTTGAAGATAATTTTGTATTTGTTTATTTAGTCAAGCCATAATTTATACACATTTCTTCAAAAAATAGAAACCTATATAGAAGAGACCATAAATCATTCTAACAACAACTGATAGAACTCATAGGACAACCATGGATTTCGTTGGAAATGCATGGACGGGTCTTATGACTGAAATTGAATCTACCTGTAACATCCCGGCCAAGGACGATATAAGCCTAAACCAATATATTAATACAGTAAAGAGACTTATTAAAAAAAAGTCAAATCTATATTGGCATATAGAATTTTTCTTGAAGTATATACAGGCAAATGTATGCCCTATGGGTCTGAGGATTCATCTATTCCCCTCCTTCGATAATGCTTCGAGCGAGTTTAGAACTTTGTGGGAACGTATTCTAACCAAATGCAGTACCGACTTGTGCCAGCTGTTGGTGTCCCAATACAAATTAGACCTAGCTACTTTGGATACTGAGTTATCATCTTTATATACTAAGAACGAGAATCTAAAAAAACATATACATTACGAGGCAAGATGGAAGGAGGTGAAGGAGTATGGAATCAAACTTAATAGGGATATCATTGGCAAAAAACAAACTAAATTTTTAAAAGATAAGATGGCCTTCACGGAAGGCTATGCTTACCGATGGCCGGGACCCAATAGTTCAAGGCGACCCCGCTATTCGCGAGGCCCCCGTGAACAGATGTTGAATACAGGTCCAAGGGAAACCGACTGGGAATCAGACTCGTCTTCGATCTCCGCACAATCTAATAGATCCAAAACATCGATTAGATCTAATCAAGATACTAGACCAAAAACAGACATGGCGACACGTAAACGAGGACAACAGGAAGGAGCCAATTACACACCACGCTCCAAAAAGCGACCCGATGAAACTTCCAAATTCCAACCATTAGGAACTGGGGGGACTCAAATTGGACAGACTGTTCGATCTGTCGAGGCACTCACACAAGATGGTTTGGAAGCACAGGACCCTTATTTGGGACCCCTGGCTCTCCAAGCGATACAAATGTTGCAACCCTTATCCACTAACACTAATTCAAGTAATCCATCCACACAGGATTTCACATCTAATTCTCAAACACATTCACTAGGTGCTGTGGCACCGGTTTTTTCTAACACACTACCTTTAAATATACCCAGCACTACCTCTCTTAGACAAACCACTATTGATGGCCACTTTGCAGCTTCACAGGCCCAGGCCTCAAATTTTCCCCTGAGCACATCACTAAGCCTTCCCACTTAAAATTATCGATCATTAACTTAACCCCTTATCACTTCTCCCCCCAAGAACAAGAGGTCCTTGAACTTGGCCTCACGTTCTGTCCATCTACTCCTATGGATAGATATGAGACCATAAAGGACGTCTATATGTTCATAAGGAACCTGACGTATAAACATATCTACGACCCAGAAAGACAACGCAATACACAAGATAAAGAAATTTCAGAAAAAATAAAACATTATACAATGCAAGAATTCCGTGTTCTACGGGATCTAATCTTACTATTGGAGGAAGGCAGTCTTCCGGATTCCCAGTCCCCCGATCAACCTATACAAACAAAGACAGTAAATCCAAGACAGGTCCCCTTCAAACCAAAATCCAATAATTTTCCTGACTTGACTACAAATCCTAACCTTTTGGCTTTTCTGACCACAGTGGTAGGTGAGATTAAAAATTGTGAGCTAAAATCAACACAAAATAATCTTTCTAAACAACAACTACAGATGCTTAACAAACTAAGAAACCATACAGACTTGGTTATCAAACCCTCAGATAAGGGTGGTAACCTAGTATTGATGACTCGAGAGGGATACGAAAAAATGTGCCTTAATATCCTCTCAAATCGTACATGGTACAAAAAGATATCCCCATCGGTTACTACAGAATTTAAAGCAGAATATTTGGACATAATTGGACGTGCATATCAATTGGCTCTTATAGACAAAGACTGTTATAATTTTCTTAACAACAAATTTCCGAGACAGGCGACATTCTATTCACTCCCAAAAACCCATAAAAATTTAACTTCTCCACCGGGGAGGCCTATTGTATCGGGCATTGGAAGTTTAACTGAAAATGCGAGTCGTTTGATCGATTATTATTTACTACCACACGTAGTGCGGTTACCGTCATACGTCAAGGACACACTCGAGTTTTTAAAAATGATTGAAGATATGGTGGTTCCTCCCGACGCCCTGCTCGTGACTTTGGATGTGGAGGCATTATACTCCAGTATCCCTCACGAGCAGGGCGTCGGGATGATACGCACGTTCTTATATGAGCAAGATCATCACACTTGGCCATTTTGTGATTTTATTTTGGAACTTCTATTGTTTATTTTGAAACACAACTGGTTTACTTTCAACGGGTCCCACTACCTCCAGGTGCAGGGCGTGGCCATGGGCACTTGTTGTGCCCCGGCCTACGCCAACCTGTACCTGGGGGGGTGGGAGCGACAAATCACATCAGATGAAAATTTATCCCATTTTTTTTCCTCTGTGGCAATCTGGTTTCGTTATATAGACGACATTTTTGCTGTCTGGACAGGTTCAAAATCAATGCTAGATGAGTTTATTGCCCAACTAAATATAAACGACTTCAATTTGAAGTTAACATCTACCATCAGTGACTCGAGTGTTAATTTCCTTGACCTAACGGTACTCAAACATGTGGATGGACACCTGACGACTAACCTATACAGAAAGGAGACGTCAGGGAATGTAATATTACATGCGTCTAGCGCCCACCCAGGGGCGCTTATACGTAGTATTCCATACGCCCAATACATACGCCTACGGTGTAATTGCACATCTGATAAGGATTTCAAAATACAGGCTAACCTTTTACGAGAACGCCTAATGGCTCGTGGATACAGTAAGCGTCTGTTGAGAACAGCTTTTAACAAAGCGTTTTCTCAAAATAGAAACAGCCTCATCTTTAGAGCCAAACCTCCAAATACGCAATCGACAGTTAAACTAATAACCAAATACTCCGCTCATGAAAAAGTATTGAGAGATATTCTTGAACGGAACTGGCATCTTCTTCGTGATGATCCAGTTATAAACAAATACGTGGGCAAACATCCCCAAATTGTTTTCAGGAGAACAAGATCTTTAAGAGATCAACTAACAACAAGCCACTATCAACCCATTAGAAATAAAGTAACAACAGGTAGAGGTACTTATAAATGTCGCAAATGCGCTTTATGTCCTTGGATAGAGGAGAATACTGAATACACTTTACCTAATGGGGAGACATTTGCTCCAAAATTTCGAGCCGACTGTAGCACACGTGGAGTGGTATACATGATGCATTGCACCTGCGGCATGTTCTATATAGGTAAAACTATAAGAGAGCTCCGCCAAAGGATAAATGACCATGTGTACGTATCAGCAGGGGGAAGGATGATCACGCCCGTGAGCAGACACCTTGACCTATACCACAGGTTCAATCCCAAAAAGGCAAGATTTTATGTGCTTGAGGTTATCCCTCAAGATCCTCGGGGTGGCAACTGGGACAAAAAAATTCTCCAGAGAGAAACTCTCTGGATAGAGCGTCTCAATGCCACTTATAGACCTGGGTTAAACGAAACACAGTCGTACAAACCCTTTCTGTGAAGGTTTCCTTGCTTACCTAATGCCAACAGACCTAATTGACCTCGAGTAGTATACTCGGGTTACGATAATGGCCCTCTGTGGGATATATGGGTCAGGGTGTCGGCTTGGTTTTGGCGTGATCATCCTCCCTCCCCCCGTATATACATATATTCAATTATTCTGATACCTCTTCACATTAAATAGGTCTTATGGCACATATACCCCTCTTCCTTTCTTATGTATAACAAACAGTTTTTTGTGCTATAATCCCTATCTCATCAATACTATGATCTTGAGGATTTATAATAAGTCAAAATATGCAACTTTCTCTTGGGGTTTGAAGTATGGAAGTGTTTCTAGTAGGGGGCAGTTCAGCCCCTGTTCTTTCATTAGGGCTGTTACTATTGAAGCCCTTACTAGTGGTTAATGTCAAAAAATAAACATGGTTATAGAATAATTTTTGATAAACAAATATGTTACCGATATATATCTCCTGGTTTCACCAGGAACATTTTTGTACCTTAGTGAAATTTGCTTTTATATCTGTATTTTTTAAATATATAATTTCTGTCCTTGTTGTGTTGTTTTTTCATTTCAGGCAATTAGAATTCTGATGTAATTGCGGACCGATCCTGTGGGGGCAGTGTGGGTAAGCATGGAGGTCGGCCTCATCAGTGAGATATGTGCGGCCAGATAGGCCGCAGGTCAGTCCCGCCCCTTCCGGGCGGAACTTCCTGTGGCACCTGAGCGGACTGCGGAGGCACTTCCTGCCTCTGTATAGTCTGCATACACCTGTGACTAAGCCGAGAGCCTCGCCGGGGTGTCCCCGCGCTAGCTCTCGAGCGATGTCCGGTGGGAGTGGCCGGGGCGGTGACGTCCGTTTGACGAACCACCCGGGATCCATGCTACTTAAGGGCGCCATTTACAAGCCCTGGTATGGTGGAGGTTCCCCATCCGGTGAGGACTGTGCGGAAGCTGGGAACAGCGTGGCAAGGGGTAAGCTTTATATGGCCAGTATTAATACTGTAACATTACACTTTTGTGATATCCGGGAATTCACCTTAATCTTACTGTGCTTAACAGCCGACATACAAGCAGAGGAGACACGCTCCCTACATTTAAGCTCTGGTCCTTCCTAAGTTTGGTGAGCATTGCTAAGGTGTCTGTGTATGTTTGGAACCTTTGTACTGCATAGCGATCTATCATCTTGGGTGGCACTCTATATATATTTACTACTATATTTATTACTTATGTTTATTCTAAGTACGCTTTGCATGTACTCATCTTGGACCTCATGTAGCAACTGCTTATCTATATATAACCCTGGTCACCCCCCTACTATTATAGAGGAGGGTGGGCCGGATACGAAATTGATTACACACACATATTCACATATGTGTGTGAAAGCAAATCAGTATACATGATATATATTTTACTATAGGGGTAGCCCATATACGAATGGGTAAACTCTATATGTTGGTGTGTAATCGTTTATAAACGCATGGCACCTGTCTTCTCTTACGGTCCAGAATGACTATGTGTCTTTTCTGTTGCCCCCCCCCTTTTAGGGCAGATGTTCTATGGGCTCTATGGGTACTTACACACTCTTATAACAAGCATGAGGCATACAGATTTTACCACTTTAGAACACTTGAGCTTATGGTTTGGCATTCCTATGGGCTTTCCCTTAAAGTGATATCATAGAATTAAAACGCTTACTACTCTGAGAAACATTGTTTTTCTGCTCTCATCCACCCAGATATGAGACATGGAGTGACTACCCTCACTACTATGTCACTATACATTGCCTTTTTGAGTTTCCCAAAACGCACAGTCCTCCTCGTTAAAGAATTCTCTATGGAAATTGAGATATGTGCCTGATTACTATATGTACAGGTATGTATACATCTTTCTGTCCATTTACCAGGTATATAAATAGGATATATATGCTTATACTATAATTACAGCATGGATCCCCACATATACTCACTATTGGCAACCTCCGTTCTTTCCCCTAAACTCCTCTAGTGTCTGAATGCAACTTAAGACCCAATGTTATATTGTGTTGATATTGCAAAAATAGAAGGACTTATCTGAGATGTGTAAGACGATTATATGTAATTAAAAGAAAAGATAAATGATATGCAATTGTAATTATAACATACTGAAAATAAGGTAACACATATATGTAATCTATCTAAATACTGTTATTTCTCACACAGACAAAAGAAATGATATGCTCCAGATGAAGCTTTTTTGTCTAAGAAAGCGAAACATGTCGAGCAAAGGTCATATATTACATGGTGAATGTTAACTTATATTTTCAGTCGACCCTGCTGACCGGCACCATACTGCTTGGGTGTCCGTCGGCGGTTCTTCTGATAACAAGCAATACGTTTCCAAGGATTATATGACTACTAATGATCTTGTACTTTGAACTGTATGTAAACCGACTTTTATAAGTTCTATGCACTGAGATATTGTACAACATAGACCATTGTTGTGTGGTCTCACTGTGTCCTTAATACACAATTATTTGCCTGTATTTTTCTATGATTTTAAAATATTTAGTTCTGTGTTGAATAAAAGAAATCTTTTTAACAAAACTCCTGTGCCCGAAATCTCTGTTTCCCAATCCTTCCAAATGTAATTGATCAATTGAGGATAGGGGCACACCCTAAATTGGATACGTCATGGCCAAGATGGCTGCTATCTGTGGACACATGACTTGTAAAATAATTCCTACTGAGGAAGACTACCGGGTGCTCCTCACCATGAACAACCTGACAGGACTGCTCCTAACCCCATATCTGAAGCATCAGTCTGGACAATGAATTCTCTTGAAAAGTTTGGCGCTATCAGGACAGGGTGTTGGCACAGTGCTGACTTAAGCTCCAAAAAAGCCCTTTCAGCGTCTGCATTCCACTCAACCATGACCAACTTCCGACCCTTAGTCAGATCGGTCAGTGGAGCCGCCAATGTGGCAAAGTTGGGTACAAACCTCCTGTAGTATCCCACTATGCCCTGGAATGCACGTACCTGCTTCTTTGTTAGGGGGCGGGGCCAGTTCTGTATTGCCTCTACCTTGTTGACCTGAGGTTTTACCAGCCCTCTACCTACGATATACCCCAGGTATTAAACTCCTCCATTCCCAACGCACATTTTTCTGGATTCACTGTGAACCCCTCCTCCCAAAGGGAGTCCAGCACTGCCTGGACTTTAGGCAAGTGTGATTCCCAGTCTCTGCTAAAAATGACTATGTCATCCAAATATACAGAGGCATACTCTGGGTAAGGTCGTAAAATCCTATCCATTGCTCGTTGGAAGGTGGCTGGAGCAGTTTGTAGTTCAAAAGGCATTCTTTTGTACTGAAAACTCCCCTCTGGGTTAAAAAAAGCAGTTTTCTCTCTGGCAGCCTTAGTCAGGGGGATTTGCCAATACCCCTTAGTAAGGTCTAAGGTGGTGATATACCTGGCTGGGCCTAGTCTTTCAATAAGCTCATCCACCTGGGGCATAGAGTATGCATCAAACTTTGAAACTTCATTAAGTTTCCAATAATCATTGCAGGACCGCAGAGTCCCATTGGGCTTTGGTACCAACACAATTGGGCTTGACCACTCAATCTGCGATTCTTCAATAATATCCAGGTCTAACATCTTTTTTACTTCCTCTGAAACCGCCTTTCTCTGAGCTTCCGGGATACGGTACGGCCGGACACAAACTTTGACCCCTGGTTCTGTGATAACATCATGCTCGATGACCGTAGTAAGACCTGGAAAATCTGAAAATTTCTCTTTATTTCTCTGCAAGAACTCCTTTGCTTGCTGACTTTGGATTTTAGACAGGGTATTTGCTACTTGGACACTCTCCACACCAACCTGAGGTTCAAGTCTTACACCAGCCAGGGAGGTCACCGGTTCCCTGTCCATCCAGGGCTTTAACAAGTTTACATGATATATTTGATATGGCTTCCTCTTGCCTGGTTGGTGGACTCTATAATTTACCTCCCCTATTTTTTCCACAATTTCAAAGGGACCTTGCCATCTGGCCAAGAACTTACTTTCCACAGTGGGAATCAGTACCGCCACTCGATCCCCCACTTGGAAGTGCCTTATTTTAGCGGCCCTATTATATACCCCCTGTTGAGCCTCCTGGGCTTTTTGCAAATGTTCCTTGACCAGTGGCATCACACTCATGATCCTTTCCTGCATTTTGGAGACATATTTAAGAACACTCTTATGCTGAATAGGCTCACTTTCCCATTCCTCTTTAACAAAATCAAGCAATCCACGAGGTCTCCGCCCATACACCAACTCAAAGGGTGAAAACTCAGTGGTGGCCTGAGGCACTTCCCGAATAGCAAATAGGAGAGCTGGTAACAGGCAGTCCCAGTCTTTCCCATCTCTTTGTACCACTCTCTTGAGCATTGACTTTAGAGTCTTATTAAATCGCTCTACCAAGTCGTCTGTTTGGGGATGGTAGACTGATGTGCGCAGCTGTTTAATCCGAAACAGCTTGCACACATCTACCATAACCCTCAACATAAATGGAGTGCCCTGGTCCGTGAGTATTTCCTTAGGAAATCCAGTCCGTGTGAACAATTGGAATAACTCCCGAGCAATAGTCTTAGAGGAGGTATTCCGCAGGGGTAGCGCCTCTGGATATCGGGTGGCATAGTCAAGGGTTACCAGTATATAGGAGTGACCTCGAGCAGACTTTACCAAGGTACCCACTATATCCATCGCTATCCTTTCAAATGGGACCTCAATTATAGGCAGAGGGACCAAAGGGCTACGGAAGTGAGTCACTGGAGCGGTTAACTGACAGGTGGGACAGGAGGCACAGTATTTCTTTACCTCTGCTTTCAGACCTGGCCAGTAAAACCGGTCGGTGATTCGTTCTTCTGTCTTCTCCATTCCTAGGTGTTCCCCTAAAACATCGTTATGGGCCAGGTCAAAAACCTTCCGTCTACATTGTTGGGGTACCAACAATTGTTCTACCACATTTTCTCTTATTTGGTTAACCCGATAAAGCAATTCATTGCATACTGCAAAGTGTGGCCATCGCTCATTTGCCCCTGGCTCTTGTGGAACCCCATCTACTACCACAACCTGTTCCTGTGCCTGGGCCAAAGTGGGGTCCTGCATCTGGGCAGTACCAAATGCCCCCTGGGTAACACCCAAATCTGGTAGAGCAGGGGTAGAGGCCACTTCCTCCTCTTCTTCCCCCAGCATCACCTGAAGTGGAGAAGGTTCCCCCCCCCCTCAGTATTCAGGTTGGTCTGTGGACCATGTATTTTGGCATCCTCAACAGTTTCAATATTGCTTTTATCCAGTTCAACCTCAACAAAATTTGGCAGATCAGGATTACTCTCCTCAACAGCAGGAACAGAGGGCGTTTCTCCCCAGTCTCTGGGCCATTCATTTGGTTGTCCTTGTTCCCACAGTTTTGCAAACAACGGACAGTCTCGTCCTATGATCACATCATGCACTAAGTTTTGCACCACCCCCACCTCTTGAGTACCAGTGCCACACGCCGTGGAGATGGACACCAAGATGAGAGGGTACTCTCTAGTGTCTCCGTGAATGCACACAACCCGTAAAGTTTTGCTTACTGGGCCGATTCTCCCAATAACTCAGATTCACCATGCTTCCTGAGTCCAACAAAGCCCAGGCAGGAAGGTGGTTCACTCAAACTTCACACTCAAACTTCCCCTCACCAAGATCCAGATGTGTTGTGCATGCTTTATGGGCATAAAAAGACCCCTTTTGGAGGACCCCGCATTCCATGGGCTCCTCTTGCGGTGGGCAGTGTGCTTGGGTATGGCCCCAGGAATGACACCGCCAACATTGTATATCCCCTACTTTCCAAGCAGGAACAGCCCTCTGAGGAGGCACAAGGAGTGACTCTTGGCCTTGTGGAATTGGTGCTCCAGGGTTCCGTGGGATTTCCATCTGAGTGGCTGCAGTTGACCGAACAGGCCGAGACGTGCTGGGGCCTTGGCACTTGGTAGGGCCAAGAAGATCCTCCACTACCGTATATCGTTCCACCATCTCAACAAGGTGGTTCACTGTTTTGGGATCTCCATGGCTGACCCATCGTTGAAGGTCGTCTGGCAGGGACCTCAGGTATCGGTCCAACACAACAAGTTCCACAATTTGGAGGCCAGACAACACCTCGGGGCTGCAGCCATTTTTTTACCAGTTGCACCAGGTCGTGCATGTGGGACCTTGGTGGCCGGTCTGGATAATATTTTCACTGGTGCACTCGTTGGGCCCGAACAGCCGTAGTTACCCCCAGACAAGCCAGAATTTCTGCCTTTAATCGTTCATAGACTTTTGCTTCATCAGGCGGCAGATCAAAGTAGGCCTTTTGAGGATCTCCGGTGAAGAAAGGAGCAATGAGACCGGCCCACTGGTCCTGGGGCCACCCTTCTCTCTATGCCGTCCTCTCAAATGTAGCAAGAAATGCCTCTACATCATCACTCAGAGACAACTTCTGCAGGAAATTACTGGCCCTCACCATCACCTGGTTGCTAGGGGTAACCGCTGCCTGTTCATGACTCTGGGAAAGGTGCTGTACTACCGCTTGTAAGGCATTCACCTGAGTCTGTATAGCTCCTTGCTGGGCTGCCAGCTGGGTTACCAACAGGTGAGTACTTTATTGTTGCTGAGCCAGAGCCTCTTTGTGGTGAGCTTGTTGTACCTCCATCTGGGTTGCTAAGCGCTGATTAGCTTCCTCATGACGAGTCTGCGCTTGCATATTAGCCAGGGATAACTGTTTAATTAGCTCCTCCATTGTTTCAGGTTTTAGTGCAGCTTTAACCCAGGACATAAGTCAAATGTACTGTCCCTTTAAATGTCAGTTTTCAGTCCAATGCAAAAAAAAAAAAAACTTTTTTTTTTTCTTGTGCCTGTTACTCTGTCCTGCCCCACATCCTGCACCAGTTGCAATGTCTGGGAAATCAGCTGGATTGCAGGACACAGGCGTTGCAACCAAAGAAATGTTTATTAACTTAAACAGGCTTCATAGCAGCAAAAAAACACAACAAGGAAAAAACTGTCTCACCGACTTGAAAAGTTCAGAGCTGCTTTTGCAGTCAAACAGTCCCAACTTTTGAAGAGGGTAACTTCCCCTGGCAACAGGTTCCAATGCCCAAACAGAGGGGAAATATAGCGTCCTTCAAGGACCCACCCTCGACTACCTGTACACTTCGTATAGGTCCGGGCAGTGCTTTAAGTGAGCCGGTATGCACGTACCGCCACTTCCAAATATGGCTCTTGAGCATACCGCCACCTCTCCATGCACCTTAGCATACCAGTACACTCATTTTGGACATCTGCACCCTCAATTGCCCCCCCCCCCCAAGAATATTTCCCACTCCAGAGCCAGACCAGTCACCACCAGTGAGTCCCCCTGCTCCGGAGTCCCAGCCCAGGCCAGGGGGGGTGCTCTGTGGGGACCCTGATGTGGGGTGGGGGGGGGTGCGACAAAATTTATAGGCTATAATAGAGTACCTCTTTTGGGCCACTTAAAGCACTGGGTCCAGGATATATGTTAAACCTTTGCTGCTCCATCTAGATAGTGGGAGGTCTGGGAGAAAATTAGCGAGTACTTGGATAGGTACTTGAAGGGATTGAGATGGTATGGGGGCTGTGAGTATCTTTCATAGCGATGACCATGTTTGGGTTGATACTTTGATTGTGGGGAACTGGGAAGTCATGTTTGGTAATCCTAGACTAATCACCATAAGTGCCGATTTTAAGTTAGAGTGTGATATTAGAGTGGCTTCCATACTGGACCATAATGTATCGTTGGAAGGGGAAGAGGAGCTGGTCTAATACACAGGCCTTATGGTAGAGGGAGATATTTGGGACACCCATTCCTCCAGCTTTCCTATGTCTCATCATTATGAGGAAGGAGCACCTGGGTGGTTTATTGTGCCAGATGAATTAGTTAAAATGTTTTTGGAGATTCCAGGAAGGAGGTTGGAAGGGAGATAATGAGGGTACAGGATAGATAGAGTAGTTTTGTAAGGATGCTATTCTACCCATTGTATAGAGTCCATGTGTTTTTAGCTGGGATAGTGTGTTGGGGAGGGATGACAGAAAGGTTTTGAAATTGTGTGTACAGGTTCGATGGTTTGGGTGTAAGTAGGATACCAAGAAAAGGCGTAGAGTCTAATCTCCAGCAAAATGGGAATTTGTTAAGGAGGGTATTACGGAGTCTGCTCGGGATATTGAGGCCTAAAATTTGGGATTTGTTGGCATTTAGTTTGTAAAAGGATACTTCACTAAATTGGGATAGTATTTTTTGGATTGTGGGTAGGAACTTCTCGGGGTAAGTCAACATTACCATGACGTCGTCCGCAAATAGGCTGATTTTATGCTCACGTTTTGCCATATTTATACCAGTGATACTTGGGTGGGATCTGATGCTTTCCGCTGAGGGTTCCATTAGCAATGTAAAGATAATTGAGGATAAGGGACAGCCCTGTCTTGTGCCATTAGTGATATGTATAGGGTTGGGCATTATACCTGAGGACAATACTACAGCAGAAGGAGAGGAATATAGGGATAATATAGCTGCTTGCATCTATCTAGTGATTCCTAATTTATGTAGGACTTCTTTCAGGAATCCCCAGTGGACCCTGCTGAACTCCTTCTCTGCCTCCTTGGACAGAAGCAGAGAAGGCGTTCGTGCAACCTTAGCATGTGTAATGAGGTTTAGAAGGCGTCTGGTTCCATCTGGTGCTTGTCAGCCAGGGATGAAGCCCACCTGATCTGGATAGATGAGAGCAGGGAGAACCTTTTGTAGTTGTATTGCTAGAAGTTTGGCCAGTACAGTATTTTTACATCTGCATTTAGTAAGGATATAGGTCAGTAATTCGTAAAATGAGAAAAATTGCACTGCGCTATGGGTATAAAGAATAATATATATGTATAAATAAATAGAAAAAACCTAAATGCTGCTGTTCAAAAAATATACATTTTTTAAAATATGAAATGACTACTACACAGCGCAAAAAGGTCGTGATAAAATAATACACATTACAGTAAACATTTAAAGTGTAACACACACAGCTGAAAGTGCAACGTGCCAGATAGTTGCATCAAAATTGTGTGGAAAATGCAATAGTGACAAAAACAACCATATATAGTGAAACACTTGAATCCTAAATATTTCACGTGAAAGTCCAGAAATATCAATAAATATAAATATAAAGTGCATTCAGCAAGTGATTAGTGAAAAAAAATATATATAGTCCACATAAAAATAAATATAAAGTGCATTCAGCAAACAGCCAGTGAAAAAATAGTCCAAATATTAAAGTGCCAAAAAAATGTGCAAAACCATGCCAGCAATCCAGTGCAGTGTAGATGCAGATCCACCCCTAATTCGTAACCATATCAGGATCTTTGTTAGGTTTCAGAATCGTCACAATCAGAGCTGTAAGCATTTCAGGTGGCAAAGAGCCAGAGGAGGCGGCAAGATTGAACACTGATAGTAGATGCAGAGCAATATGCATAGACATTTTTTTGTAACATTCATTGGAAAAACCATCCACTCCAGGGCATTTGTGGGGTGGAGGTTTTCCAATGGTTAAATACAATTCTTGTGTAAATGGTTGTGATATAGAAGCCAATTGTTCAGGTGAGAGTTTGGGGAGATTAATTACCTGAAGGAAGGTGTCAATGGCAATGAGGGTAGTTTGTGGGGTGGTGGGGTCTGATTTTAGGTCATACAGTGATTAGTAATATACCTGGAATGCATTAGCTATGTCATGTGGATTCATTAATCTGTTTTGGGATGTAGGGTGTTTAATATGGGGAGATCTTATGTTTTAGTTTGCTTGCTTTGACTCTATTGGCTAGCCATGCTCCGACTTCATTGTTTAGGCTAGAAGTATCTGCTTTAAGATATTTTAGGTGATCCTCATATTTGTACAGGAGTAGGCTTCTTCACTTTTGTCTCAGGAGAAGTACAGCAAAAGCTTGTTTGGCTGTATATCTCATATGGATCACAGAACTTTGTGTGTTCGCAAATTTGCGAAATCACGAACGTTTGCCGATGTTCGCGCTAATGTTCGCAAAGCCATGTACTTTTACATTCGGAAGAACTTTGACCCATGAGACTTCCATCAGGTGGTACAGGACAGCCCATTGAGACATTTCAGCACATGGACATACCCCCTACCTTATAAATAGACTTCAGCTGGCTGCCATTTTACATTCTGTCTTTTGTCAGTGTAGGGAGAGGTTGCTGTGAGGAGCAGGGACAGACTTTTAGTGACACAAATTGCTAGGTATAGGTCCACAAAAGTCCTTTTAAGGACTGGTATAGGTGTACTATTCTTTGGTGTGCAGTATTTAGGGGTGTAATACACTTATAATATACTTTCTAATATAGAAAGCAGATTATAGTGGATTTGTATCGTGCAGCATTGTGACTGGTGTGGTTCTGCAGCAATGCTTCAACTACAAAGAGTGACAAATGTAGATGTGAACCAGGGCTTGGAGAACCAGGGCTTAGAGAACCAGGGATTAGAGAACCAGGGCTTAGAGAACCAGCAGGGTGATATATATATATATATATATATATATATATATATATATACTTTCAGAATAGTGTATTTGGGTACTGCAGAATTTATTTTTTTCCTATAACACAAAATATTAGATTATGAGATCGCAAATGCGCTTAATACTTCTGTTACATCAGTGTCCATGTGTAGGGATTATGTGTGCACAGCTAGGAAGTATTTGGGGCTGCAAATACGACCTGTAGGTTTTTAAAGTCCGCCTGCCATTAAAGTCAATGGGGTTCGCCGTGAACTTGCGGTTAGCGAATGTTTGAGCGTGAGCGCGCAAACGCGTTCGCGAACCGCCCCGGACGATGTTTGCCCCATCTCTAGCGACATTACCCCACTCAGTCTTTCAGGACTCGAGCACCACGTAACTGTACCAACCACCAGGTACCACCATAAACTGTGTCTGCCCACACCTGAGGGGCAATATAAACCCAGTAAAGTTAGGGCCGTGACAGAAGGGAGGGAGGGAGGGAAGATGACAGTTTAACCACTTCAATACAGGGCCCTTTCACCCCCTTCCTGCCCAGGCCAATTTTCAGCTTTTAGCGCTGTTGCATCCTGAATGACATTTGCGAGGTCATGCAACACTGTACCTAAACCAAATTTATGTCATTTTTTCCCCCAAAAATTTTGCTTTCTTTTGGTCGTATTTGATCACCGCAAGGTTTTTTCTTTTTTGCTAAACAAATAAAAAATCCTGAAAAGTTAAAAAAAGTTTTTTCCTGCACTGATGATCATTGATGAAGCCACACTGACAGGCACTGATAAAGTGGCACTGATGATGAGGCACTATAATGCAGCACTGATGGGCGCTGATAGGCGGCACTGATATGTGGCACTGATGGGCCCTGATATGTGGCACTGATGGGCCCTGATATGTGGCACTGATGGGTGGCACTGATAGGCAGCACTGATGGGCACTGATGGGCACTGAAAGGCAGCACTGATGGGCAATTATGGGCACTGGTGGGCAGCACTGATGAAAATGATGGGCAATGGTGGGCGGCACTGATAGATGGCAATGATGGGCAACACTGATCCCTGGTGGCCATGGGTGGGCAATCCCTGGTGGCTCTAGTGGCATCCCCTAAGGGTCTGCACTGGTAATCAATGCACTGTTTACCAGCACAGACCCCCCCCCCTGTCAGGGGAGCCGCCAATCGGCTCTCCTCTATTCATGCCTGTCAGGCGTGAACTGAGAAAAGCCGATCAACGGCACTTCCTATTTACTATGTGACCAGCTGTGATTGGACACAGCTGGTCACATGGTAAAGAGCCTATGTCATAGGCTCTTTACCGGGATCCGAGATGCGGTGTGTCAGAGTGACACACCGCCCCACCGATCGCCGCTCTGCGTGCCCCCGGGGGGGCATGCAGAATGGCCTGTCCTGCTGGACGTCCTATGACGCCCAGTCGGGATAGAGCAACCACTTTGCGGCCGTCATTTTGCTATATGACGGGCGGGAAGTTCTTAAAGAAGATTCAAACTGTTGTACCAAACCACAGATGTTGGCACCTCTGAAACACTTCATCCCCAATGGTTGCTTGATTGGTTGCCTGATTGACTTTCAAATTACATTTTTTTTTTATACTGCCCAGGATCAAAAAAGTGATTAATTTCTGTCAATAGCTGTCTTCTGTGCCTCTTTAGCTGGGACCAGGATGTGACGAGGGGAGGGGAGAGATGTCCCTGGACCTGAAAAAAAAAAACAGAGAAAGCAGGCAGAAAGATTCTGTACCTTTTTATTGTGCTAATTCAATTAAAGCTGTAAACCATGGAAGAACATACAAGAAGGAAAAAAGGAGTTGGTTGTAGAGGGTGACAAGTCCCATGGGGTCATTTGGCTAGCCCCGTGTCCTTAGCATTCTCTGCTGCAGCACCCGTAATCTCCTTCCACTGTGCTCAACCCCTTTCTTGTGATTGGAAGATAAAGGTTTTTCCTAACAGTTATGTAACTCAGTGAAAGAAGAAACAAATCTCTTAAAGCCCTCGTTCACACTAAGGGTGGGTTTGAATTAGTGTAAATTCAGCTAAACTCGCACAATTTCAAATCCGCAATGTCAGTGCAAGTTCGGGGGTAATTTGACAGACATCTGTGTGGGTTCCTGCACAGATGTCTATTGAAATCTCCCTAGAAGTCACCAAAAGTAGTGCAGAAACTACTTTTAAGAATCGGTGCGGCGCAGCAAAGTCGGCGTCGCACTGATTCATACGATGACATTACGGGCAATAGGCTCTGATTTGGCATGCGATTTGACATGTCAAATCACATGTCAAATCGGCTCTATGTGAACGGGGGCAAAGACACATTCACACTAGCCCCTTTGTGCTTTTCTAGCACACAACACGCTGCGTGCTAGAAAAATGTAGGATATGTTACACTTTTGCACACCGTGTTCTGACACTATATAATGCATCACAACATGCTGGCACGCATTGAGTTTATTGAAATGTCAGATTTATTACAGTTTAAAAAAAAGGAGAAAAAGTACAATCGCTGAAATGCAGTGAGCAACTATTCCACACACAAGCACACATACACAGGAAATAATATATGTAATAAAAAAGGAACTAAAAAGAAATTGCTTCCTGTACCTAAATATATACAAACGTGTCATGAGGAGGTGAGGTCATAAAAAGTAAATGTAGTGATGTCAATATGAAAGTTTAATCAGTAACATTTTTCTCCTTTTTTAGCCAAGTTCAACTTTTCAGTGGTATGCGTTCGTTACGTCTATATACTAAACTATACTAGAATAAATGTATTTTCCAGTAAGACACAAAATGCAACTTTCAGTTATGTAAAGTGGGCAAATATTTTTTTTTATCCATGTGTTGTTAAAGAGGAAGTAAACCCGCTGAATCAAATGTGAAAAAAAAAAAAAACCTGTAAAGACAAAGGCATAATGAGCATAGTATGCTATCGCATACTAGCTCATTATGAAGTAATTACCTAAAAACGAAGCCCCCGCAGTGCCGACAGGACAGCCGACATGTTTGGCCGTCCTGCTTCCTGGATCGCGTCCTCCGGCCATCTGATTGGCCGAAGGCGCGATTACAGCACTCCCGCGCCTGCGCGTGGGAGCCGCCGTTCACGGCACTGTGCTCTGAAGGAATGGCACAGGTGGCCGTTCCTTCAGAGCGTATGCGCCGATGACGTCATCGGCTGCATGCACTGTAAATATCTCCTAAACAGTGCAAGTTTAGGAGATATTTATAGCACCTATAGGTAAGCTTTAATATAGGCTTACCTATAGGTAAATGTCAACAAAGTGGGTTTACAACCACTTTAAGGCGTACTAGGCCAATACACAAAAAACATAAGCAGTGGTTTTCTGGGAATATCATCTCTGCTTCCCCTTTTAAAAGTGTTTATGGAATAATTTAGCTGTTAACCACATACTGCTGTGTCTCATGCAGGCTCATAGGCAACTAGGGTTGCCACTTCATTCCTTTAAACCCAAACCCTTATGAATTACACAGGTTCTGAGGCTAATTTAATGCAGATAAGGCACCAAGTGAGTTTAATTACCAACTTAATCGGCCACAAAACCTGTGTAAATAATATGTGTTCTGTTTTAAAGGGATGAGGTCGCAATCCTATAGGCAACACATGATTTCACCTATGACATCACCACTGATCAACATTTAATAATCTGATCCCATCTCTACCCTATGTTGACTTTGCTATCCTAAAAAGTATGTTCCTTGTTGACAAAGCCATTCAACTCACAACATCAGGACTTTCCTGCCCAACTGCTGGTGCTTTCTCTGGGAATTGCACAAGAAACAAAGGTATATAGTGTAGGCAATTTCATTTTTGCACAGTTGAATACTGTGCGGGTAGCATTAGCAGATTGGTAATTCATTTTACATGTCATCTAGATTTGATATTTAATGGATTGTTATACTTTCAGTCCTACACTGCTGCTATTTTTGGAAACTGACAAACACAGAATCAGAATAATGGACAAATCCAAGATTTTCTTTGCTAGGTGAATATCTGAAATTTGCTTTGAAAACCAATAAAGGAGTCCTCTGTATATTTCCTATATTTCCTAGTCAACTTGAGGAGAACAATGCACACCCCACCCCTAACCATTGGAGAACTGGTCAATGAGCACAATGGACCCAGTGGGGAACATGCTTTTTATTGTACATAAGACTGCCCAAGATTGTGGGTCAGAATATCTTCCCCTTATTTACCCAATATGGATGTACTAAGCTTCTATTCTAGGCTGCTATGATTACCAAATATGGCATATCTTTAGAGGAGGAATAAATAAATCTCTGTAATGTACAGACTTCCCATGAAAAGCAAACACATGAACTTTTTAGGGGTTCAAATGAACCTTTTTTCAGGCAGTAGATCAGATGGGTTTACCCAGCAGAACAAATCAGAAGTTTTACTGGAAACGTTTGATTTTGTACATTTAAGTGCTAAGTTCACACAAAACAATTCAGTTATTGCATCAAACATTTCCTCTTAATGTAAGTTATTATATTTTATGACTTAACCTTTTGGGGCCAACAGGTCTCTCAGCGGGTGGTTCTTAACACCAAGCGCCTAGAAACGGAAAAGCTCTCAAACACTGCTTGCAATTGGAAGTTTACTGAACATGTGACCGCTGTGACAGCCAATCACAGCAGTCACATGATCATAACCCCCACACCGCCTCCCGACATCGGAAACCCCTTAAAGGCGTTAAAGAGTAATAACACAAAGTGCTTTTTACATATTAAAAGTGTCTGTCCCAATAATGAAATCTCATTAAACTTTTATTTGGGGGGAGGGTTAAAATATTATACATGTACAGTATCTCACAAATGTGAGTACACCCCTCACACTTTTGTAAATATTTTATTATACCTTTTTATGTGACAACACTGAAGAAATGACACTTTGTTACAATGTAAAGTAGTGAGTGTACAGCTTGTATAACAGTGTAAATTTTCTGTCCCCTCAAAATAACTGAACACACAGCCATTAATGTTTAAACCGCTGGGCTGGCAACAAAAATGAGAACACCCTAAGTGAAAATGTCCAAATTGGGCCCAAAGTGTCAATATTTTGTATGGCTACCGTTATTTTCCAGCACTTCCTTAACCCTCCTGGGCATTGAGTTCACCAGAGCTTTACAGGTTGCCACTGGAGTCCTTTTCCACGACATCATGGAGCTGGTGGATGTTAGAGACCTTGTGCTCCTCCACCTTCTGTTTCAGGATGCCCCACAGATGCTCAATAGGGTTTAGGTCTGAAGACATGCTTGGCCAGTCCATCACCTTTACCCCCAGTTTCTTTAGCAAGGCAGTGGTCGTCTTGGATGTGTGTTTGGGGTCGTTATCATGTTGGAATACTGCTGTCAGGGCACAAACACCAGGAGAAGGGCTCTAGGACCCAGCAGCACTAGCAGCACTTTGGCAGGAGAAGGACTTTAGGACACAGCAGCACTACCAGCAATTTACCTGGGCCTATATAAGGAAGCCTGCCAATGATTTTAGTTGCTGGTTGATCTTCGGCTCCTGTGTTATCCTTGTGATATTCCAGTTCCTGTCTCCTGTTACCGACCCGGCTTGTCCTTGACCTGTCTCCGATTGTTTCCTGTGTTCGACCTCAGCTATCCACCTGACCATGCTTGTTCTGATATCCACCTGGCTCCTGATCTTGGCTATCCACCTGACCACACTTGCTCTGATATCCACCTGGCTCCTGATCTTGGCTATCCACCTGACCATGTTCCAGTCTCAGCATTATCCAAGTCCTGCAAACACCTCACGGGCGCCACCTGTCTGCTGATTCCACTCCAGCTGTACTCTGGATCCTCCTGCACAACAGTCCAGATCCGTGCTACTTTGGGCCTGAAACTTAGCCGCAAGGGAAGCCCTCTCTCTCCATTGGCCTCCAGCACCAGGTACGTGATAACTGCCCTGCGGCCCAGTCTCCGAAGGGAGAGGATCATGTTCTGCTTCAGTATGTCACAGTACATGTTGGCATTTATGGTTCCCTCAATGAGCTCTAGCTCCCCAGTTCCGGCGGCACTCATGTGGCCCAAGAGCATGACACTTCCACCACCATGCTTGACTGTAGGCAAGACACACTTGTCTTTGTACTCCTCAGCTAGTTGCCACCACACACGCTTGACACCATCTGAACCAAATACGTTTATCTTGGTCTCATCAGACCACAGGACATGGTTCCAGTAATCCATGTCCTTAGTCTGCTTGTCTTAAGCAAACTGTTTGCAGGCTTTCTTGTGAATCATCTTTAGAAGAGGCTTTGACAGCCATGCATACCGGTTTAATGCAGTGTGCAGCATATGGTCTGAGCATTGACAGACTGACCCCTCACCCCCATTAACACTGGCAGCACTCATGCGTCTATTTCCCAAAGACAACCTCTGGATATGAGCAAGTGCACTCAACATATTTGGTCGACCATGGCGAGGCCTGTTTTGAGTGGAACCTGTTCTGTTAAACCACTGTATGGTCTTAGCCACCATTGCGCAGAACAATCTTATGTAATTGTGTGTTAAAGCCTTAATGCACTAACCTTCTTCTACCTTAAAGTTAGCATACACATAAAATAATAAATTCCCCCATCCTCCCTAAACAGCATATTAAGGTGGAATCTGTGCTGTCAGTTATTGTGTTCACTATTGTATTTATGCAACCTTCACACCCATGGCTTAGAGAATAATTTTGTAAAAATATTATATGACCTCGGCCAATAGTAATAAAAATATAATTCCAGCCAATCAGGAAGGAACACTGTCATTGTAATCAGGCAGATGTGGTATATGAGGTAACGTTTTGCACAGGCACTTCACTGCTGCTATCTAGGGATTGCTAGAGAGCAATGGCATGAGGGAAGGAGCAATAAAGAACTCACAACAGCCTCTATGACAAGTCACCTTACGTTTATGTGAAACATAAAAGTTATGTCTTCAAATGGTAACACCTTCTCTAGTTTAACCACTTCCATACAGAGCAGTTAGACACCCTTCCTGCCCAGACCAATTTTCAGCTTTCAGCACTCTCACACTTTGAATGACAATTGCTCAGTCATGCTACACTGTAATCAAACAAAATTTTTAACATTTTTTTCACACAAATAGAGCTTTCTTTTGGTGGTATTTGATCACAACTGGGGTTTTTTTTTTCCGTGATATATGCAAAAAAAGAGCAAAAATTTTGAAAAAAACACACTTTTTTTAGTTTCAATTATAAAATTTTGCAAAAAATTAATTTTTCTTCATACATTTGGGCCAAAATGTATACTGCTACATGTCTCTGGTAAAATTAACCCAAATTAGTGTATATTATTTAGTCTGTGTGAAAGTTATTGAGTCTAGAAGCTATGGTACCAATTACTGAAAATTGATCACACCAGATGTACTGACTGCCTATCTCCTTTCTTGAGGCCCTGAAATGTCAGGACAGTACAAATACCGCCCAAATGACCCCTTTTTGTAAAGTAGACAGTCCAAGGTATTTAGTAAGAGGCATGGTGGGTTTTTTGAAGTTGTAATTTTTTCCCACAATTCTTGGGAAAATGAAGAAAAATTTTTTTTTCCTTTTTTTTCTCACAAAGTTGTCAATTTATAAGCTATTTCTAACACATAGCATGTACACAGCAAAAATTACACCCAAAAATACATTCTGCTACTCCTTCCGAGTATGGCGATACCACATGTGTGAGACTTTTACATAGCCTGGCCACAAAAAGAGACTCCACGTCCAAGAAGCACCTTCAGGCGTTCTAGGAGCATAAATACACATAAAACTTTCTTACTACCTATCACACTTTTCAAGGCCCTAGAGCACCAATACAATGGAAAAGTCCACAAAATGACCCCATTTTGGAAAGCAAACACTCCAACGTATATTCTATGAGGCATTATGGGTCGTTTGAACATATCATTTTTTTCCACTGGTTTTTGGAAAATTTACACAAAGTTGTCAATTTATAGGATATTCCTAACACATAGCATGTACACAGCAAAAATGACACCCCAAAATACATTCTGCCACTCCTCCTGAGTATGGCAATACCACATGTGTGAGACTTTTTCACAGCCTATCCATATAGAGGGGCCCAACATCCAAAGAGCATCATCATGCATCCTAGCCACTTGCCTAGGCCTATTTTTGACATTTGGTGTTTACAAGCTAAAATCAGTTATTTTTGCTAGAAAACTGCTTAGAACCCCCAAACGTTATATAGATTTTTTAGAAGAGACCCTAGAGATTAAAATGGAGATTATTGCAATATTTTTTATCACACCGTATTTGCGCAGCGGTCTTCCAAACGCAATTTTTTTGGAAAAAATTCACTTTTTTTAATTAAAAAATAAAAACCAGTAAAGTTAGCCCAATTTTTTTCCATAATGTGAAAGATAATGTTACGCCGAGTAAATAGATACCCAACATGTCATGTTTCAAAATTGCGCACGCTCACGGAATGGCGACAAACTTTGGTACTTAAAAATCCCCATAGGCGACATTTTAAAAATTTCTACAGGTTGCCATCTTTGAGTTACAGAGGAGGTCTAGGGCTCAAATTATTTCCCTTGCTCTAACGATCGCGGCGATACCTCACATGTGTGGTTTGAACACCGTTTACATATGTGGGCGGGGTTTCCGTATGCGTCGCTTCTGCGCGCGAGCTAACGGGGACAGGGTGCTTTAATTTTTTTTTTTTTTTTTTTTTACTATTTATTTTATTTATTATTTTTTATTTTTACACCGTTTAACAAAAAAAAAAATGGATCATTTTTATTTCTATTACAAGAAATGTAAACATTACTTGTAATAGAAAAAGGCACGACAGGACCTCTTTTTTGTGAGATCTGGGGTCAAAAAGTCCTCAGATCTCACAAGTACACTAAAAGATAGAAAAAAAAAAAAATTATTATATAAAATGAAAAAAAAAAAAAAGGACCTTTAAACCGGTTGCTAGGCAACAACATTTTCCGTAGCTCCGGTCCTCCAAGACCATAGAGTCAAGTGAGGGCAAGCTTGCCCTCACTCGACATCCTGTCTGTGAGGATCCGGGACCGGATCGTTTTCCCCGCACACGGCGGGAGGGGGGGGGGGGCACCTCTTCCGCCATCCCTGAAGGCTGATCCCACGGCGCACCTGATGGGCTGGTGACAGGTACTCGGGTACTTTCATGGTCTAGTGACAGGTGCTCTTTATTGGGGGGGGGGGGGCAATCAGTGTGGTTGGGGTGCACTGTAATCGGTAACTAGCTGTTACCACACTCTCTTCCTCACACAGGATCAGTGTGTGAGGAGGAGAACACGGTGACAGCTAGTTACCGTGTTCTCTGTTGACATTTGTGACCGGCTGTGATTGGACACAGCCGGTCACGTGGTAAAGAGCCAATTTCATTGGCTTTTTACCTAGATCGGGGATCGACTCTGTCCGAGGGACGAGCCTCGTGGGCGCGCATTGCAGAGAGAACGAGCGGCTCGTGCTGGAGCCGCTCATGTGATCGGCTGTGATTGACACAGCCGATCACATGGTAAACAGCCAATTTCTATTGGCTGTTTACCTTGATCAGGAATGGGCTATGTCCGAGGGACGAGCCTCACCCCCGATCGCTGCGCTGCGCGCCCCCGGGGGCGCGCAGTAGCAGCTAGAGCGGGCGGACGTCATATGACGCCCGCCCGGATCCGTACAACCACTATGCCGACGTCATATTACTATGACTTGGTATGGAAGTGGTTAAGGGGAGCATCCCCTTGACTTTGGAGCAATTACCTCTCGCTCTTTGTGTCTCTTCATGGGTGCTCAACCTGTGGCCCTCCAGCTTTTGCGGAATCACAACTCCCATCATGCCTCTGCCTTTAAGAGTCCTGCTTGTAACTGTCCGCAGCTTGCAATGCATCATGGGACTTGTAGTTTCTCAACAGCTGGAGGGCCACAGGTTGGCGCCCATGCTCTAGAACACAAAATAAAGAGGAATCTCCTCAATGGGACACAGAAAGTAATAAATTGACTGACAGGCGTTTTAATGCTGGCCAAAAATCGTTTGAACTCATTTTCAAAAAACGAACACTGGGCCATGGGAGCAGACAATCGTGCCTTCATGTAATGACCGAATTTTGATCAATAAATCATTCAACGGACATGAATGAATCAGTTTTTCATTCATTTTGTCACATATGCCTAGTGCAAACAGTTTGGATGAGAAACACATTAACTTTTTAATTTATCGTTCGTACGGCAGAATTTTCCAAACTGTTCCTTTGATTTTTTAGCTCTGAAAAGTAAAACCGATTTTCTATTTGTGCCCATTAACTGGACGAAAATGAACAAACGGACCAAATGACAGATTTTCGAACGCTTTTTTGGCTAGTGTATGGCCAGCATAACTATTCCATACTCTATTCAAAACTGAAAAAAGAAAGTTATGGCTTTACATGCACTTTAACCTCTTCCTGACTGCCCGCCGCCTATTTACTGCGGCAGTATGGCCCTCCTGCGCAAACCGATGTAGACCTACATCGGTCGTGCGCCTGCAGCTAGGGGGCGAGCGTGTGCCCCCGGCAGTGCGCTCCTGCCCCCCACTCGGCAGCGGGGACTTCGATTCACGGGGCAGGTGGCTCTGATTGTTGCCTGACACCTGCGATCGATCCACGCTGAGAGAGAAGAACGGTCAGCTTTTGTAAACACAGCTGACCGTTCTCTTCGCTGGAATGATCACAGAGCGCCTGTGATCCTTCTATTTAGGAACACAGGTCTCTATGGTCATTTCACAAGCCACGCCCCCCCACAGTTAGAATCACTCCCCTAGGCTCACATTTAACCCCTTGATCACACAGAATGTTAACCCCTTCCCTGCCAGTGTCATTATTACAGTAACAGTGCATATTTTTAGCACCGATTACTGTAGTAATGTCACTGGTCCCCCCAAAAGTGTCAAAAATGTCAGTTAGGGGTCCGATCTGTCTGCCGCAATGTCGCAGTCCCGATAAAAATTGCAGATCGCCGCCATTACTAGTAAAAAAAAAAAATGACGTCACTCTTCCCCATAGTTAGTAGACGTAATAACTTTTACGCAAACCAATCAAAATACACTTATTTTGATTTTTTTTTAATCAAAAATATGTAGTAGAAAACAAATTGGCCTAAAATGTAAAATTTCGATTTTTTATTTTTTTTTTCAGAATTGTCGCTCTTTTTTTGTTTAACCACTTACCGCCCGCCCGCCGTCATATGACGGCGGGACGGTGCGGCTATTATCCTGGGCGGACGTCATATGACGTCCGCAGGAAATGCAGGGCAGGCGCGCGATCGCGGGCGCGCCGCCGTGCACTGCCGGTGTCGGCGTGTCCCCGGGACACAGCCGGTCACCGGCAGGGGGGAAACAGCCAAAAGGCATGGCTGTTTCCCACGTGATCGGCTATGTTGCAATGACATAGCCGATCACAACAGTAGATGCCGGCAGAAGGCCGCACATGCGCGATCGGGAGCGCGCAGCGCGGTCA
Organism: Pelophylax lessonae; assembly: GCF_965119305.1. Lineage (NCBI taxonomy): Eukaryota > Metazoa > Chordata > Amphibia > Anura > Ranidae > Pelophylax > Pelophylax lessonae. The sequence continues at coordinate 359,229,448 of NC_138771.1, read as the reverse complement.
TGTCGGTGGCACTGTGTTCCGTAGGAACACAGCTGTCACCGGCAGTAGTAAACAGTCTGTTTACTATGTGATCGGCTGTGAATCCATTCACAGCCGATCACAAAATGTAAACAAAGAGCAGTAACTCACTGTTACTAGCTCTTCTCTCCTCATTCAGTTTCCAGTGTGAGGGGAGAAGAGCTAGAAATAGTGAGTTACTGCTCTGTACACCTGTAAAAGTAAAAATCACACTAAAATCACACAAATAAAGGTCCCCACACAGTCCTCAGCCCCCCCCCCCCCCCAATGTCACCTGTCACCCAACAGTCACCTCATCAGTGCCCAGAAATTGACACCCATAACGTTCACATGTGAGCGCAGCGATCGCGGGCAGAATCACTGCGATTCTGCCCGCGATCCGGAAATCATTGCAAATTGTGGGACGCCTGTGCGTTGCCCGTTTTTTGCAATAGCACCCCAAACGCTGTGCGATGTTGCCGACATTTCAGCCTGCCGAATCGCGGTAACATCGCGCAAACATCGCATGACGCCCAAAAAAGGTACAAGAGTTTCTTTGGGGCGTCATGCGTTGTTTGCGTGATTTTACCGCGATTCGGCAGGCGGAAATCGCAGCAACATCGCACAGCGTTTGGGGTGCTATTGCAAATCTCGGGCAACGCACAGGCGTCCCGCCATTTGCAATGATTTCTGGATCACGGGCAGAATCGCAGTGTTTCTGCCCACGATCGCTACGCTCACATGTGAACGTAGCCTAAAGTTCACCGGTCACCAGAGACTGCCATCAGTACCGCCGTGCACCACCGCCCGTCACCTGTCACCCATCAGTGACCATCGCCCGTCACCTGTCACCCCATCAATCACCGTCACCTGTCACCCCATCAGTCATCGTCATCTGTCACCCTATCAATCACCGTCATTTGACACCCCATCAGTGATCGTCACTTGTCACCCCATCAATCATTGTCACATGTCACCCCGTCAGTGATTGTCATCTGTCACCCATCAATCATCGTCACTTGTCACCTCATCAATCATCGTCACCTGTCACCTCACCAATCATCATCACCTGTCACCCCATCAGTCACCGTCACCTGTCACCCCATCAGTCATCGTCACCTGTCACCCCATCAGTCACCGTCACCTGTCACCCCATCAGTCATCGTCACCTGTCACCCCATCAGTCATCGTTACCTGTTTGCCATATACATGCAATCACTTACTGACCGCCTAACGACTATATTCGTCGGCCATTAAAAGCTAAATACTGGGGTTATGACAACAGATAGCCCCCATAACCCCGGTATTTTTTTTTTAAACGGCGGGTGGTCGGTTTTCAGATAAGGGTGGTCCCAGTGGCGGATTCGCCGCGGAATTACCCTTACGGTGCAGGGGAAGAGGTGCCCCCCCCCTGCCGCGTCCCAGACGTTTTCCCAGCTTACCGGACCCGCCGGCAGCGGGGAAAACTATCCGGTCCCGGATCCTCAGAGACAGGAAGTCGAGTGAGGGCAAGATGGCCCTCACTCAACTCTATGGTCTTGGAGGACCGGAGCTACGTCAAAAGACGTTGCCTAGCAACCGGTTTAAAGGGACGCTTTTTTTTTTTCTTTTTTTTTTTTTTTCCTCTTTCAACGATTTTTTTTTTTTTCTTTTTTAGTGTAGTTGTGAGGTGTGAGGTCTTTTTGACCCCAGATCTCACAATAAAGAGGACCTGTCATGCCTATTTCTATTACAAGGGATGTTTACATTCCTTGTAATAGGAATAAAAATGATCAAAACATTTTTTTTTTTAAACTGTGTAAAAATAAAAAAATAATAAATAAAATAAATAGGAAAAAAAAAAAAATTAAAGCGCCCTGTCCCCGTTAGCTCGCGCGCAGAAGCAAACGCATACGCAAGTCCCGCCCACATATGTAAACGGTGTTTAAACCATACATGTGAGGTATCGCCGCGATCGTTAGAGCGAGAGCAATAATTTGAGCCCTAGACCTCCTCTGTAACTCTAAGCTAGTAACCTGCAGAAATTTTTAAAATGTTGCCTATGGGGATTTTTAAGTACCAATGTTTGGCGCCATTCTGTGAGCATGCGCAATTTTGAAGCATGACATGTTGGGTATCTAATTACTCGGCGTAACATTATCTTTCACATTATGGAAAAAAATTGTGCTAAATTTACTGTTTTCTTATTTTTTAGTTTAAAAAAGTGAATTTTTTTCAAAATAATCGCATTTGGAAGACTGCTGCGCAAATATGGTGTGATAAAAAATATTGCAACGATCTCCATTTTATTCTCTAGGGTCTCTGCTAAAAAAAAATATATAATGTTTGGGGGTTTCAAGTAGTTTTCTAGCAAAAAAAATGATTTTAGCTTGTAAACACCAAGTGTCAAAAATAGGCCCAGTCTTAAAGTGGATAAATGGACAACTTTGTGTAAAGCGCTACTTGGATGTTAGGCCTATGTATGTGGCCAGGCTGTGAAAAAGTGTTACACATGTGGTATCGCCATACTCAGGAGGAATAGCAGAATGTATTTTGGGGTGCAACTTTTGCTATGTACATGCTATGTGTTAGAAATATTGCATAAATGGACAGCTTTGTGTAAAAAAAATGTGTTTTCATTTTCTTTCCACATTTTCCAAAAACTTGTGGAAAAAAATGACATATTCAAAAGACTCATTATGCCTCAAAAATTATACGTTGGGCTGTTTGCTTTCCAAAATGGGGTCATTTTATGGGGGTTTCCATTGTCCTGGTGCTCCAGGGCCTTCAAAAGTGCGATAGGTTGTCAGGAAATTATATGTGTAATTTGTGCTCCTAGAATGCCGGACGGGGCTACTTGGATGTTAGGCCTCTGTATGTGGCCAGGCTGTGAAAAAGTCTCACACATGTGGTATCGCCATACTCAGGAGGAGTAGTAGAATGTGTTTTGGGGTGTAGTTGCAAGTATACATGTGCTGTGTGAGAGAAATAACCTGTTAATACAGCAATTTGTAAAAAAAAAAAAAAATCTTCATTTTGCAAAGCATTGTGGGAAAAAATTACAACTTCAAAAAACTCACCATGCCCCTTATTAAATACCTTGGAATGTCTACTTTCCAAAAAGGGGTCATTTGGGGGGTATTTGTACTTTCCTGACTTTTTAGTGTCTCAAGAAATGATAGGCCTTCAGTACATCAGGTGTGATCAATTTTCAATGATTCGTACCATAACTTGTGGACTCTATAACTTTCATAAAGACCAAATAATATACACTTACTTGGGTTATTTTTACCAAAGATAAGTAGCAGTATAAATTTTGGCCAAAATTTGTGAAGAAAAATGACTAATTTGCAAAATTTTATGACAGAAACAAAGAAAAATGCGTTTTTTCACGTCTTTTTTTATTTATAGCACAAAAAATAAAAAACCCAGTATTGATCAAATACCATCAAAAGAAAGCTCTATTTGTGTGAAAAAAAGGAGACAATTTTTGTATGGGTACAGTGTTGCATGACTGAGTAATTCTCAGTCAAAGTGTGAGAGCGCTGAAAGCTGAAAATCGGTCTGGGCAGGAAGGGGGTGAAAGTGCACTGTAGGCAAGTGGTTAAAGTGCAAAAAATAAAAATCGCACAGGTGATCAAATACCACCAAAAGAAAGCTCTATTTGTGGGAAAAAAGGACATCAATTTTATTTAGGTACAGCGTCGCACGACCATGCAATTGTCCGTTAAGGTAACGCAGTGCTGAATCGCAAAATATGGCCTGGTCATTAAAGGGGAAAATCTTCCGGTCCAGAAGTGGTTAAAGTGTAAGTCAAGCTAAGGCTGGATTCACATTTGTGTGATGACAGACATCGCATTTGATTCACACCGAAGTGCTGTGCAGATCGCAAGCAAACTTTCTGCGATGGGAATTCAGCCATACAAACTGTATGGCTGAAATCGCATTGCATTCGCACCTAAATGGTGTAGGACCCCTTTTTTGGTGCGCACTAGAATCCGATTGCATGAATGTTTACACCTATGCAATCCGATTCCTGCACCGTTTGACAGTTCGCACTACGATCTTTGAACTGATCTGGGGGTGTCATTACCTTTACATTGACACCCCCAGCGGTTCGCAGATCATAGTGTGAACTAGTGTGCCATTCAGGTGCGATAGGTGCAGGGTTTCCCGCATCGCACCAGTGTGAACCGGCACTAAAACCTTTTAAGTTTTGGATGGTATGGGCAAGTATTAGAGCTCCTGCTAAGTTTTTACTGCTATCCAAATTTACCTCCACATTATGTGCTGTTGAAAATGATTTCACTAGAAATATGGGGGGGGGGGGGGGGCTGGCGGGCGATATGAAACAGGGACAAAGGCGGGAAAAAAAGAAAACATACTCAGTTGTACTAAAAGTTGTATTTTGTCTGTATCAGGGCCTAACCCTTTCCTCCCATTTTTCCCTTTATTCTCTTTAGGCTTTTAGGTTACATTTCCTGACAAAATGCCTATTCCCAAAAATACTACCCATGATGACGTCATAGGCAAAGGCACCGAAATCTGTAGCATAGTTTTTAACTAGACTGATTATGTAGAAAGAGCAGTGTGTACATTTACATTTGGAATACAGCAAAGTTTACACTGCTAAATGCTTTTTCTTTGCAATTTGAAGGTGACATTTATTTTTTGGTATCATAGTGTCTACAACAAATGACGTTTGCCTGACTTGGCTAGCTGTGACAGAGAAGAAAATGGCTCTAAAACATAAATCAAGGGGCATGTGGCTTTTGAAGGATTTGACATTAATTGATGGCATTGATCAATCACAGGTAAGTGAATAAGTGGCAGAACAGCTCTTTAATACAGACAACAATCAATCCATCACATTCTCCCTTTAGGTCTCCTATACTGTACTGAAAGGTAAAATCTGATTTACAAATGAATGATCAGAGGAGTTAACCACTTAAGCCCAGGAAGATTTTACCCCCTTACTGACCAGGGCCTATTTTGCGATTCGGCACTGCGTGACTTTAACGGACAATTGCGCGGTTATGCGACGCTGTACCTAAACAAATTTGATGTCCTTTTTTTCCAACAAACAGAGCTTTCTTTTGGTGGTATTTGATCACCTGTGCGATTTTTTGATCATGCGCTATAAACAAAAAAAGAGCGTCAATTTTGCAAAAATAATATTTTTCAAATTTTCTTATGTGAAATTCCCCCCCCCCAAAAAATGTAAAAATTAAACATTTTTAACATTTTAGGCCAATTTGTTTTATGCTACATATTTTTGGTAAAAAAAATTGCAAAAAGCGTATTTTAATTGGTTTGCGCAAGAGTTATTGCGTTTACTAACTAAGGGAAAGATTTTTGTCATTTTTGTTGTTTTTTTTTAACGCGTAATGGCGGTGATCTGCGATTTTTTTTTTTTTTAGGGGGACTGCGACATTGCGGCGGACAGATCGGACCCTTGACTGACATTTTTGACACTTTTGGGGTTACCAGTGACATTACTACAGTAATCAGTGCTATACATATGCACTGTTACTGTAAAAATTACACTGGCAGTGAAGGGGTTAACTTTTTTGAGAGAGAGGGGTTAAGCGTGTCCCTAGGGGCGTGATTCTAACTGTGATTGGTTGTGGCTTGAGGTGTAAGAACAGTGATTAACGGTCCTACATAGCTGAACCGAATGATCACTATTCTTACACAGGGGAGAATGACAGGCGGCTTTGTTTACATTAGCCGCCTGCCTTTCTCCCGGTGTAACGGACGATCGCGAGTGCCCGGCGGACATCGGGTCCACCAGGCACACGCGCGGGGGGGTCAGTGACCGAGCGGGAGTGCGCATCCAGCTGCGCGCGCTCGCTCCCCAGAGCCTCACAGGCTAGTGACGTACCCCTACGTCACTTTGCCTGTGAGGGGCTGACCGCCGCAGTATATGTACTTGCAGCGGTCGGCAAGTGGTTAAATCAAGATAAACCCTCATTCTAATTCTTCTAATCCTTTGTGAGCACCTTATTTATACATACCTGTTTTCAAGAAGCCTTGGATCCAGTGACATCACAGATCCAATTCCTTCATTTATGTCCCCAGCTGTGAGTCCTAAATGCTGTTCAATGTGGTGCCACATATTGATGTGGAATCCTCTATCTTCAACATTATTTCTGTGAGCCCAGCTAGGTCCCATGGGCTCACAAGATGTTACAAGAATTCCCATCATTATTCAAGAGCAGACGCATCTTGTGTCTAAGATGGACTACTAAAGAGGACAGCACTAAAGACGGTGGGAGTAGAGGGAGTCCAGACCTACATTTATATTTTATTTTTATCAGGAGTTTTTTTTTTTATTTATTCATTAAACTTGTGTTAGGCTTCAAATGTGAACATAGAAGGCCTTTTTGAAATTAGCACATTCCTTATGTCTGCACATTTTTGTCTGTGCTGCAAATATCTGCTGTTAAAAAGCATTTAGACATGTGTTCTTCTCTATCTGGAAACATTCCTAATATGGTTTACGTAGGTGCTGCTTATGAAGAAGCTATAAATTGTGACATATATTCCGTTATATGATGCAAGCAGAGACTTAAATCTGATAATTGCTCAGCAGCAAGTGACAGATCATACTACATGAGTTTTGTCACTAGCTTAATTTTTTTATATCGTCGTTGCAGCAACAGGGCAAAATTATGTCCAGAGGACTAATTGGTGCATAGAACGGAAGACTTTAGGGACCGAAAGGTCTTTGTTGTTTTTTTATGTTTTAGAAAATGAAACAAAGCAAAACACTATTGGGATGATTTACTAAAGATGAATAGGTGGTTCACGTTTCATGGGAATTTGCACTTAGCAAGGGAATTTATCCTTAGTTTAGTGAACAAGTGAAAGCTGTGCTGACTTCCATCATCCAATCATGTGTGTAGCACAATTCCCAGCCGTTTTGCTGGATATGTGTCCCCCCTGGGTTACTGCTAACAACAGCACATTTAAGCATGTTTCTCCATGTGTGAGTACTGAGACAATGACCAGTCCAGTATCTTTGGGTTTTTTATTTATTTGGGAACTTGGATGGGAGAAGGGATGAGTGGGACACTCCTTTAACTCAACTATACACAATTTGGCAGAGACACTTAAATAGTAATGTTTGACGCTGTTTGAATGCCTGTCAATGCTGGCTTGACGCTGGTTAACGCTGGCCAGATGCCAGTCAACACTGAGCTATTCTTACATAGTTACATAGTAGTTGAGGTTGAATAAAGACAACAGTCCATCCAGTTCAACCTGTGTAAGTGTGTGTGGCCATAATCATCTCTCATACCCCTTAACCACTTGCCGACTGCGCACAGTATATTTACTGCGGCAGTCAGCCCCGGCCAGGCAGAGTGACGTAGGTCTACGTTGCTACTTCCCACCGGTCCTATGCGCGCTCCCGCGCGTCGCTGCCGACACTGATGGCTCGATTGGGTTTAGAACCGATCAGTCATCAGGTCCAGGCCAATGATTTTTGGCCTGGACCTGTAGATCGGGCCTGCCCAATCAGATCCTGTTCTGAGTCTGTGAAATGTAAACACAGACTCAGAAAAGACGTGCCCTCTTCTCCCATGATCCTTTTTGGATTCATCTGGAGAAGAGAGCACATCTAACTGTAAGTACTGCACCAAACACAGTCACACACAGCTAGATAGGCACATTTACCCCCCGATTGCCCCCCCCCCGATTAACCCCTACAGCCCCTGACACAACACACACTATATACAGCATATAGCATTTTCCTATATACCTGTATAAGTGTGATTTTTGGTCAGGTGTAGCGCTTGCGGCCCCCCCTTTTCCACTTGAATTACCCGCCACCCCCCCTAATAAAGATTTAACCCCCTGATCCCCCCTGACCCCCCCTGATCACCGCCAGTTAACCCCTACACCCTCTGTCACATCAGCACTAATACAAACGTAATATACAGTGTTTTTGTAATTTTGTATTAGTGTGATTGTGATCAGAATTAGCGCAGGCGACTAAGTTTCTGTCCCAAGAAGGTTTAGGGTCCCCGCCACCCACCCAATAAAGATTTAACCCCCTGACCCCCCCCTGATCACCCCTACACCCCCTGCCACAACACTCACCGTATACAGTATATAGCATTTTCCTATATAGCCGTATAAGTGTGATTTGTGGTCAGGTGTAGCGCTTGCGACCCCCCCCTTTTCCACTTGAATTACCCGCCACCCCCCCTAATAAAGATTTAACCCCCTGATCCCCCCCCCTGATCACCGAGAGTTAACCCCTACCCCGCTGTCACATCAGCACTAATACAAACGTAATATACAGTGTTTTTGTATTTTTGTATTAGTGTCATTGTGATCAGAATTAGCGCAGGCGACTAAGTTTCTGTTCCAAGAAGGTTTAGGGTCCCTGCCACCCACCCAATAAAGATTTAACCCCCTGATCACCCCTACACCCCCTGCCACAACACACACTGTATACAGTATATAGCATTTTCTATATACCCGTATAAGTGTGACTTGTGACCAGGTTTAGCGCTTGCCACCGTTCCTTTTATCCTTAGGATACCCGCCAGCCCCTTCCAATAAAGATTTAACCCCCTGATCCCCCCCTGATCACATCCAGTTAACCCCTTCCCCCCTGTCACATTGCACACTAATACATACATAATATACTGTTTTTACTGTATTTTGTATTAGTGTGATTGTAACTTGAGGTTGCGCTAGCGAGTTAGTTTCTTTCCCAAAGGAGGTTTAGGGTCCCCCCCCCCCCCCCAGATCCCCGGCGCATAGTTAGAAATAACCCCTTGATTACCACACACACACACAAACACGCACGCACATACACTTCCATTACTAGTATAGTGTTTGAACAGATCAATATCTGATCTGATCAGAACTATACTAGCGCCCCCATAGTTTAGGGTTCCCAAAACGCGGTGTTTGCACGATCAGCACTGATTCCGGCCAGCACCTGCGTTTAACCCTTTCACCCAGGTAAGTGTAGTAATCAATAGATTACTGTCACTTACAAAAAAACACATCACACAAAACCGCTGTGTTAGCAGAGTCAGGCCTGATCCCTGCTAGCATTAGCAGTTTTTTTGGTAGCGCATGATATATTCCTTGACAACCAGGTGCTTTTATTACCTGTGAGTCGCACCACTGTACCGGTAAATTTAGTTACCAAAATGACCAAACGTTGGTACAGTGGTGAAGAGGTATATAATATACTGGCCGTGTCATCTGATAGCGATGGGGAAGCTACAATGACCGAATTAGTGTCAGTATATGAACCTGATGACAGCAGCGGCTCCCTGACAGATAGCTCCGACGACAGATGGGTCCCTGTTAGACCCAGGCGTACCCGACCCCATTCTGGAGTTGTTGAGATGCAGGAATCGCAGTGTGGTTACTAGTGCCGCTCACTTTTCTGGTGACCTGGCAAGCGCCAGCGGCCTAGTACACCCTGGACCAACTACAACCAGCACTGCAGTATCACCTGGTGACGTGGCGAGTCCCCTAAGTGCAGTTGAAGCTGGTGTGGTGGCTAGCACAAGTAGTGGCCCGCAGCCACCGCGTATTCGTAGACAGGCCCGTAGAGCCCATAGTGCCCTCCCTGATGCGCTGGCATATCCCAATTGGCAACCCACTGATTCTACAGTGCCAGTACTTCCCCCATTCACCACCCAACCTGGAATCCACGTGGAGACAGCTGGTTTTACGCCCCTGAACTTTTATGAGCTGTTCTTCACGGAAGATCTTTACAGATCTATTGTGGATCAATCCAATTTATATGCACAACAGTTCATCGCCGCCAACCCAAATTCGCCCCTTGCCAAACAATTCGGCTGGAAACCTATAACGGTTTCCGAATTTAAAATCTTTCTGGGCCTTTCCCTCCACATGGGCATAACTAAACAAAGTGAATTGCGGCTATATTGGTCCACTAGCCCAGCTCACCATATGCGCATGTACTCTGCCTCCATGTCCAGGGGGAGATACAAGCAAATTCTGCGATTTATGCATTTCAGCGACAATGAAATCTGTCATCCTCGGGGAGACCCTGAATATGATCGGCTCCACAAAATTCGGCCCCTCATAGACCACTTCGATCAGCGGTTTGCAGCCTTGTTTACCCCCGAACAAGTTGTCTGCGTTGACGAGTCCCTGATTAAATTTACTGGCCGCCTTGCTATGAAACAGTACCTCCCCAGCAAGCGTGCCAAGTATGGGGTCAAACTGTATAAATTGTGTGACAGGGCCACAGGCTATACAGTTAGTTTCCCGGTCTATGAGGGAAAAGATAGCACTGTGGAGCCCCCGAACTGCCCAGACTACATAGGGAGCAGCGGTAAGATTGTTTGGGACTTGGTGTCACCCTTATCTGGAAACGGGTACCATTTGTACGTGGACAACTTTTACACAAGCGTGCCACTATTTAGTTACCTTCTCGATTTACAAATTGGCGCACGTGGCACCGTGCGACCTAATCGCCGGGGCTTCCCCCAACGGCTTGTAAATTCCCGTCTTAGTCGGGGGGCGAGAGCCTGCTTGAAAACGGACAAATTGCTTGCGGTGAAGTGGAAGGATACATGGGATGTTTATGTTCTGTCCTCCCTTCACGCAGACACGACGATCCAAATCACTACGGCAACTGGCGTTGTGGAGAAACCCCTCTGTGTCCACGAATATAACCTTAACATGGGAGGGGTGGACCTTAACGATCAGCTTTTGGCGCCGTATTTAGTTGCCCGTAAAGCCAGACACTGGTACAAAAAAGTGTCTGTTTACCTTTACCAATTGGCTATGCTGAACGCCTTTGTTCTATACAGGGCGTCCGGACGAACTGGATCTTTCCGGGAATTCCAGGAAGAGATCATCCTTGCCTACCTGTACCCAGGAGGCATGCCTGCCCAACTTCCCCTTCCAGATGCAGTGAGCCAGCTGCATGAGAGGCATTTTTCTTATGTCCTCCCGAGTACCCCTACCCAAAGATACCCCCAAAAAAGATGTTGTGTCTGTAGCAGGCGCGGATGTAGGCGTGACACCCGTTATTGTCCCAAATGTCCTGACCAACCTGGTCTCTGCATCGGGGAATGTTTTGAGCGCTACCATACACTAGTGGAGTATTAGTGTAGGGTACAGCACGACACAGTGTAGGGCACACAAACACAGGGTCTCGAAGGATGTTGGATGTCCATCTACATTTTGAGAGACCCAAGCTGGAAGATCGCAGTCCCAAATCAAGACATCAAGAAACAGTTAGAAAGAAAAATAAAAGGATCCAAAAACTGTTGTTATGTCAGTCATTTTATATGTTCTTCTACTCTTCCTACTGTACTTTTTTTAATGAACTTTTTTTGTTTTTTCATTCTTTTGTGACCTGTTTCTCTTGCAGGTACTCGTCGGCTACCACGCATTGATTTCATATATTCTGACACAAACAGTGTTTGCGCTCAGCATACATGGATACCTTTGCTGATAGCAGCTGTGGTGATTTTCTGATTTCAGCACTGCAGTTAAAATCCTATTTCCTGTCTGTCTCCATGGCAGCCTACGTGTGGGTTAACCCCGCCTCCACTCCAAGGGTATAGGACCCCCCTCCCATAAATTTCAGCTCTCAGGTACAGCAGGTGTTCATTTTTTGTCCTCCTCCAAGGACCTACACTTCTGATGTCTTACTACGTCCAGCTTACCTTAGGATACTTTGGATGGTGTCTGCATGTCCAGAGCCCAGCCACGGGCGGGTGAGTGACATTTAAAATCCCCTGCTCTCTGCGGTTGACTGAAGCTTGATTGGCATTCTCTGACATGGGTCTGAAGATTCGCATTGCTTCCCTTCATGGCAGCGGTATTTGTTATTTATGTACACTTTGTTTGTCTCTTTTCCTATCACTGTACAATTTGTTTGTTTGGCCCAATGGCGCTGGAACGCTTCCTGCGTTCCAGCAAAACCCTTCCTGCGTTCCAACAAACCCTTCCTCTTCCTCCTCTGCTTCTAGCGTCCAATCGGTAGACGCTTCGTGGTCCCGCGCATGTGCAGTGCGCCGCGAGCGAAGTCGAGGCTTGGTTCGCACATGCGCATTAGCGATCGCGGCCGCATCACCGCTGACGTCATTCCGGCGGGAGATTTAAACAGCTGACGATTCCCCTGTACTTTGGGAATGTACTGTGGGCGTTGCGGCAGCTTCCCAGTGTCTCTGGATTCCTTGCTACAGGTATGTGCAATGGAGACTTGACTGCAGAGGGGGGGGGGGGGGCGGAGGGTTGTCACCTCACAATGTATCACTGACATGGTGTCTGATATGTATTACCTTTCTTTATCAGTCTGGTTGTTTGGCCTGAAGTATGGATCCTGCGTCACCGCCCTCCTGTGGCCAGCCCTCTCACAACAGGTGGGTGCTGGCATTTTTCAGAGGGGGGGGCGGGGAGGGCTTGCTGGTCCCTAGGTCATGGCTAAATCCAGTGTCTCCCCGATTTTCTCTTTTTTCCATCAGCTCTCCCAGGCCTGATTTACCACAAGAAAGAGACCCTGTCAGACCTCGTGGGAGTTCATCCTCCAGATCTAAACGCCGTGAATCTCCATCAGGGAGTAGGCAGCAAGGGAGACGCTCTAATTCCTCCCCCAGACACCATACAGGATACCAGAGTCACCGCACACACCAGAGAGCCTGTTGGGGTTGTGGGGCGCATGTCCCGGAGGACAAGTCCCTATGTGAGCCATGTTTTGCTCATGCAGCCGGTGAGAGGGGGCAAAAGGATCAAAGATTGGAATCTCTAGTGAAGAGAATAGTACAACAGTCCCTGAAAGAATGGGGTACAGTCCCACCACTTGGTCCCACCACATCCAGTTCTCCAGGGGAAGTGCAGGAAGATCAAGGCCCCTCTCAACCGAGTATTACTTCTGCAAAGTCATCTGACAGTGATTCGGAAGAAGAAGGGGCTGTAGGCGGCTTTGAGTTCGCCCTAGTTTCACCCCTGATCAGAGCCATTAAAGAAGCTCTCAGATGGGAGGATCCTGTGTCTCCTCAGAAAAAGCAGCGGAAGTTCTTCAAGCACCTTGGTAAGGAGCGTATCAACTTCCCTTCCCTCTCTGAATTACAAGAGGTGATTACTGAAGAATGGAGTAAAGGGGATAGTAAGTCTTCCTTATCCTCCAAACTTGGGAAATTATATCCCTTTAAACCTGAAGATGTCGCCCGTCTGGAATCTGCTCCTCTTGTGGATGCGGCAGTTACAAGATTAGCAAAGCATGTCACTTTGCCACTAGATGACGCGGTCTCTTTCAAAGACCCTTTGGATAGGAAGATAGATCTGGACCTAAAGAGGATCTTTGTGACGGCCGGCGCGGCCTGCAAACCTGTGATGGCATTAGCAACAATGTCTAAAGCCATGGAAGTCTGGGTTTCCGATATAGAATCCAAACTTGGAAGTCTCTCGGAAGAAGCCGTAGAAAGTTCCCCTATTCACGAACTCAAGCTGGCTTCAGTGTTTTTAGGAGAAGCATCTATTGATGTTCTGCGTCTTCTGTCCAGATCGATGCTATCCTCAGTAACAGCAAAGAGGGCCTTGTGGCTTCGCCCGTGGATTGCAGATCCAGCTTCTAAACAGGCATGGTGTAAGATCCCTTTTGAGGGTACTTCCCTTTTTGGAAACAAACTAGACAGCGCCATTGCCAAGGCTACTGGCGGAAAGTCAGGTTTCCTCCCGCAAGACAGACGACTATTTGGTCAGAAGAAGCCTCAACCTAGGAGGCAATACACGGAGAGATCAAGAGATGCACGCTCTTACAAGCCTAATAGAGATTTCCGAAGAAACTGGAGAGGTGGTCAATCCTCTACTCGGAGGTCATCAAAAAATCCAGCGCCTGCTGGACAAGATTCCACTAAATCTTTTTGTCCAGGCATGTCAGGTGGGGGCACGTCTTCTCCATTTTCAGCATGTCTGGGCGGCCTCAATCACGGACTTTTGGACCGTCAGGACGGTCTCTACAGGCCACAGATGGTCATTTCTGGCAGATCCAGTTCCAAGATTCATCTCAACTCATTTACCCTGTCTAGAAGAGAGAAGAGAAGTCTTGCTCGCCTATGTAGACGCTTTGGTGGCTCAAGGAGCGGTAGCTCCGGTTCCGGAACAAGAAAAATTTCAAGGGGTTTACTCACCCCTCTTCTTAGTCCAGAAGAAGAACGGGGCCTGGAGACCTGTTATAGATCTCACATACCTGAACAAGTTCATAAAGAACGAAAAATTCAAGATGGAAACACTCTCAACTATTCAAAGGGCAGTACTGCCGGGAGATTGGCTCGCCTCAATAGATTTAAAGGATGCGTATTTTCATGTACCTGTGGCAACCGACTTCCACAAATATCTTCGCTTCTGTGTTCGGAATCAGCATCTGCAATTCATTTGCCTACCCTTCGGCCTGTCTACCTCGCCCAGAGTATTCACCAAAGTTCTTCTAGCAGTGGTAGCCTTCATAAGATTGAAAGGTATACGTCTACATCATTACTTAGACGATCTTCTGCTTCTGTCTCAAGAAAAGGATCAGTTATTGGCACACAGAGATCAGGTCATATCGACCCTCAAAGAGTTTGGCTGGCTGCTAAACCTACAAAAGAGTCAGCTGGAGCCCACTCAGCGCCTAGTCTATCTTGGGGCGCAATTCGACACCGTCGAGAATTCAATCTCTCTCCCATTAGAGAAGATACCGGTAGTGAGGGAGAGAATCCTTCCGGCTCTTTCCTCTCCTCGGCTGAAAGCCTCTCAGTGCCTCAAAATTATTGGCACCATGGTGTCCACGGCTCCAATGGTCAAATGGGCTCTCTGGCATATGAGGCCCTTCCAAAAAGGGTTCCTACAACAATGGAACACAGAAGAGAAAGATCAGTACATTCATATCTCCTCCAGCATGAGATACAGTCTTCTTTGGTGGCTGCAACGCAGGAATCTGCTCAACTGTCATTCTCTGGTTCCAGTCTCATGGACTATAATCACAACAGACGCCAGCAACTCAGGTTGGGGGGCTCATTGTCTGACAGAGATGACACAGGGGAGATGGTCTTTTCAGAGACACACTCCAGTCTCCAATATACTGGAACTCCGAGCAGCCTACCAGGGTCTTCGATCTTTCCAACACCTGCTAGAGGGGAAATCTGTAATGATTCGGATGGACAACACCACGGCAGTGTCTTATGTGAAGAGACAAGGTGGGACACGGAGTCTCTCTCTGCTACGAGAATTAGACCCGATCATGTCCTGGGCCCAGACTCACCTAGTAAACATCTCGGCAGTTTACATCCCAGGTTCACAGAATGTTCAAGCGGATTTTCTGTCCAGGGTCCAGTTGAACCACAACGAATGGTCGCTCCATGTGGAGTCGTTCAAATGGATTCTGTCGTTGGGAGTATCTCCCGAAGTCGATCTGTTCGCCTCCCCTTGCAACCACAAGTTGGAGAAGTATGTCACGAGAGGCAAGTGTCCTCAAGCTTACGGGACAGATGCACTAACCGACAGGTGGGAGTTCAGCAGGGCTTACGCCTTTCCTCCAGTACCCATCATTCTCAAATTCCTGCAAAGACTTCAAGCGGAAGATGTGGAGATAGTGATGGTGGCGCCTTTCTGGCCGAACAGCCCATGGTTTCCGCTACTCCTACAACTGAGTTACCGGGACCCGGTCCCTCTTCCCCTCAGACCAGACTTGCTTCTTCAGGGAACATCAGTGCACCCCTGTCCTGCAATTCTCCGGTTGACGGTCTGGCTCTTGAGAGGGAAAGGTTGGAATCGCTCGGCTGCCCATCTACAGCCATTTCCACCTTGATGAATGCTAGACGACCAAGTACTAATAAAGTATACTGTAGAATCTGGGCAAGATTCATGGAGTCTGCATATCCTGAAGGTATGTCTTCCTCAGTCCCTGGGATTCAAGAAATACTAAGTTTTCTTCAGGCTGGTCTGGATATGCCCCTTTCAGTGGCAACTCTTAGAGTTCAAGTTTCGGCCTTATCGGCCTTCTCCGGGGTCATGTGGGCCCAACACCCACTAATTCAACAATTTTTCAAAGGAGCAATCAGGCTCAATCCTCAGAGAAGACCTAGGTTCCCGAAATGGGATCTACCTCTTGTCCTAAATGCCCTCTCCAAATCGGGCATAGATTCCTCTTCTTCTATCAAGGACCTGACCATCCGAACTGTCTTCCTGGTAGCCATTACTTCGGCTAAAAGGGTCTCTGAATTAAGTTCTCTCGGATGTAAAGAACCATTCTTGACTTTTTTTCCGGATCGGGTAGTACTGATACCCAGGCTGAATTCAAATCCGAAAGTCACCTCAGTGTTTCACCAGAATCAGGAGATTGTCCTGCCTACTTTCCGTTCATCTAATGAGTCCAATCCTCATCCGTTGGATGTAGGAGAATCCTTAAAAGCCTATCTTCAAGCAACTGCACCATTCAGGCAGTCTGACAACCTCTTTGTCCTGTTCTGGGGAAAGAACAGAGGTAAACCTGCTTCATCTAGGACTATCGCTTCATGGATAGTGGCAGCTATCCAACAGGCCTATAGAGCTGAGGGGCTGGCTCCTCCGGAGGCGGTGACGGCGCACTCTACAAGGAGTATCTCTACTTCCTGGGCGGCTTCGCGGCACGTGGCTCCAGATGTGATTTGCAGAGCGGCTTCGTGGTCATCAGTCAATACTTTTATGACCCACTATTGTGTAGAGCCTGCTTCTCTGTCCTCAGTTAATTTTGGTTTGACTGTTTTGTCTGCAAATAGCATGAATTAAAATTTTCTTTGCTAAAGCATTCCCACCCGTGTGGAGTGAGCTAGTTATTTCCCACACGTAGGCTGCCATGGAGACAGACAGGAAAACGGAAAATTCCTATCATACTTACCGTAATTTTCCTTTCCTGATAGTCTCCATGGCAGCCGGAGTACCCACCCTCTCGTCTTGGATTCGGCTAAGATATGGAACACCTGCTGTACCTGAGAGCTGAAATTTATGGGAGGGGGGTCCTATACCCTTGGAGTGGAGGCAGGGTTAACCCACACGTAGGCTGCCATGGAGACTATCAGGAAAGGAAAATTACGGTAAGTATGATAGGAATTTTCCGTTTTTGGTATACGTGGATAGTGTCGTGTATACCCATCATTAAATTCAGTGGGTGGCTGTTTGGGCGGTTAATGATGAGTAATACTACGCATTATTCCTGTGCTGATTTCTGATAGGTTCTCTTTTTTTCCGTTCAGCCCACAGGCTGCATGAAAAAAAAAAAAACCTATATGCCAAACAAGGACCAGCAATGTACTGGTACGTTGCTGGACTTTGAGTGGTTATACCAGGATGATGCCTGCAGATTTAGGCATTATCTAGGTATCGTTTTTTACAGCCAGCGGTCGGCTTACATGTAAAAGCAATCCTAGCAGGTAATTGGCCGCTAGACTGCTTTTACATGCAGTGGGAGGGGCCTCCCCCCCCCACCGCCGCCTTCCGTGGTTTTTCTCGGGCTCTCCTGTCCCACCGGTTAACCCGAGAGTGCAGTCGGTGGTTCAATTATCTAACCATAGAGCTAATTGGAGATGAGAATGGCTCCAATCATCTCTATGGCCTAAGATACCAGAAGCTACGAGCATTTCATGACTTCTGTTTCGCCAGAAATAAACAGGGCCATTGGGAAATTGGGAAAGTATTTTATCACAACAATTTTGGTGTGGTCAGATGCGTTAAGGTCAGAGGAGAGATCTAGAGTCTAAAAGACCCCAATTTTTTAAAAAAAGAGTACCTGTCACTACAGATTGCTATCATAGGGGATATTTAAATTCACTGTGATAACAATAAAAATGATTAAAAAAAAAAAAATTAAAGGAAAGGTGTCAAAATAACATAAAAAAGCAAAGGAAAAAAAAAATCGAGCCCCCCCCCCCTTTCCCCCTGTGCTTGCGCGCAATGGCGCACGCAAGCGTTGGTCTAGTGTCATATGTAAACCGCAATTGCAGCATGCATGTGAGGTATCGCCGCGATCGCCAGATCGAGTGCAGTAATTCTTGCAGTAGACCTCCTCTGTAAGTCTAAAGTGGTAACCTGTAGAGACTTTTAAAGGTTTTTAAAAATGTAAGTACGTTGTTGCCGCTGCGCAGGCGTGCGCAATTTTTAAAGCATGTCATGTTTGGTATCTATGTACTCGGCATAAGATCATCTTTTAAATTTTACCAATAAAAAAGGAATTATATAGTGTATTTGTGCAATAATTTAAAAAAAAATTATTTTTTCGCAAAAATTGCGTTTGGAAAATCTGTACGCAAATACCGTGTGACAAAAAAATTTGTAACATCCACCATTTTATTCTATAGGGCCTCTGCTTTAAAGAAATATATAATGTTTGGGGGTTCAAAGTAATTTTCTAGTAAAAAAAAAATATTTTTTCATGTAAACAAAAAGGCACAGAAAAGGCTTGGTTTTCAAGTGGTTAGAAGAGTGGGTGATGTGTGGATAAGATTGAGCATAAAATTCCGGGACAGTTCAAACACCCCCCAAATGACCCCTTTTTGAAAAGTAGACACCCAAAGCTATTTTCTGAGAGGCATGGTGAGTCCATGGAGTATTTTTATATTTTGATTGAACAGACAAGGACTCACTGCTCAAGGTGGTGTAATTGCCTGATGACTCACACAGGTGCATGCCCCGGCTCGCCTCCGTGAAAACTTAATAAAAGAAAAGGAATTGGCAGCACTCCAGGTTGAGTCAAAATCCAGATTTATTGACTGGACATCCAAATATGACAATCGTGACAAGGTAGACGCGTTTCACACACTGACTGTGTGCTTAATCATTACTAATGCTAATTAATGATTAAGCACACAGTCAGTGTGTGAAACGCGTCTACCTTGTCACGATTGTCATATTTGGATGTCCATTCAATAAATCTGGATTTTGACTCAACCTGGAGTGCTGCCAATTCCTTTTCTTTTATCAAGTATTTTATATTTTGCCACAAGTTTCGGGAAAATTATTATTTTTTTTTTTTTGTTGTTTTTTTACAGAAAGTTGTCACTAAATGATATATTGCTCACGCATGCCATGGGAATATATGAAATGACACCCCAAAATACATTCTTTTGCTTCTCCTGAGTACAGGGATACCACATGTGTGAGACTTTTTGGGAGCCTAGCTGTGTACGCGACCCCGAAAACCAGTCCACATCTTCAGGTTTTCTAATGGCGTAAATTGCTGATTTTACCCCTGACTACCTGTCACAGTTTCAGAGGCCCTGAAATTTCAAGATAGCACAAAACCCCCCCAAATGACCCCATTTTGCAAAGTAGACACTCCAATCTATTTGCTGAGAGGCATGGTGAGTATTTTGCAGCTCTCATTTTTTTGGGAAAATGAAGAAAAAACAGGAAAATGCATTTTTTTTCCTCTTTTTTCAATTTCCAAAACTTTGTGACAAAAAGTGAGATCTGCAAAACACTCAACATGCCTCTCTGCAAATAGCTCAGGGTGTCTACTTTCCAAAAAGGGGTCATTTGGGGGGGGGGGGGGGGTTGTGCTGTCTTGGCATTTCATGGCCTCCAAAACTGTGATAGGTAGTCAGGAGTGAAATCAACAATTTACGCCCTTGGAAAGCCTGAAGGCGATGATTGGTTTTCGGGGTCCTGTATTCGGCTAGACTGCAAAAAAAGTCTCACACATGGGGTATCCCTGTACTCAAGAGAAGCAGCAGAATGTATTTTGGGGTTTCATTTCACATATACCCATGGCATGTGTGAGCAATATATCATTTACTGACAACTTTGTGTAAAAAAAAAAAATAATATATATATATATATATATATATATATATATATATATATATATATATATATATATTTCCCGGAACTTGTGGCAAAATATAAAATATTCCATGGACTCACCATGCCTCTCAGCAAATAGCTTGGGGTGTCTACTTTCCAAAATGGGGTCATTTGGGAGGGGTTTTGTGCTGTCTTGGAATTTTAGGGCCTCCGAAACTGTGACAGGTAGTGCAGAGGTGACATGAACAATTTACGCCATTAGAAAACCTGAGAGTGTTGATTGGCTTTTGCGGTCCTGTACACAGCTAGGCTCCCAAAAAGTCTCACACATGGGGTATCCCCATACTGAGGAGAAGCGGCAGAATGTATTTTGGGGTGTCATTCCACATATACCCATGTCATGTGTGAGAAATATATCTTTTAGTGACAACGTTGTGTAAAAAAAAAATAAAAAAAAAAAATTTAATTTTCCCCAAACTTGTGGCAAAATATAAAATATTCCATGGACTCACCATGCCTCTCAGCAAACAGCTTGGGGTGTCTACTTTCCAAAATGGGGTCATTTGGGGGGGTTTTGTGGTATCTTGACATTTCAGGGCCTCCTAAACCGTTATAGGTAGTTTGAAAATGCAATGAAAAATGTACGCCCTTTGAAATTCTGATGGTGGTGATTTGTTTTCGGCCTCCCGTACACAGCTAGGCTCCCAAAAAGTCTCACATATGTGGTATCCCTGTACTCAGGAGAAGCAGCAGAATATATTTTGGGGTGTAATTACACATATACCCATGGCATGTGTGATCAATATATCATTTCAATGACAACTTTGTGTAAAAAAAAAATAAATACATTTTTTTTTAGTCATTTTTCAAACACCTGTGACAAAAAAATGAAATATTCAATGAGCTCAACATGCCTGTCAGGACATTCCTTAGGATGTCTACTTTCCAAAAAGTGGTAGTTTGGGGGGGTTTTGTACTGCCCTGCCATTTTAGCACTTCATGAAATGAGATAGGCAGTCAGAAATTAAAGCTGCGTAAATTTCACTATTTACACCATAGTTTGTAGACGCTATAACTTTTGCGCAAACCAATAAAAATACGCTCATTGATTTTTTTTTGTCAAAGACATGTAGCTAAATATATTTTGGCCAAAAAAATTACATAAATTGAGTATATTGGATATTTTTTAAAAGACAAAGTTGAAAATGTCATTTCTTTGCAAAATTTTTCCTCTTTTTTTATTAATATCGCAAAAAATAAATAGCGCAGAGGCGATCAAATACCACCAAAAGAAAGCTCTGTTTGTGGGAAAAAAGGACGTAAATTTCGTTTAGGTACAGCATTGCATGACTGCGCAATTATCAGTTAAAGTCACGAAGTGCCAAGTTGAAAAAAGGGGTCTGGTCTTTAAGCTGCAAAATCCTCCGGTGGTAAAGTGGTTAATGTTCTGAGCCTTGAGATGTACGTCCAAGAGTCTGTTGAAAGTAGCCATACTTCCCGCAGAAACTACCTCTTGTGGTAGAGAATTCCACAATCTTGTAGCCCCAACAGTGAAGAACCCCCTACATTGCTTGAGGTTAAAACGCTTCTCCTCTAATCGCATTGTGTGTCCTCATGCAATCATTGCAACTGAAT
The DNA here is from genome assembly GCF_965119305.1 of Pelophylax lessonae. NCBI lineage: Eukaryota > Metazoa > Chordata > Amphibia > Anura > Ranidae > Pelophylax > Pelophylax lessonae. Next base: position 359,208,064 of record NC_138771.1, on the reverse strand, counting down.
AGCTTTTTTTCTCTGCTGACATCACCATTGAGGTATTTGTAAATTGCCATGTCCCCTCTCAGGCGTCTCTTCTCCAGGGAGAATAAATCAAGCGATTGTAAACTATCCTCATAATTAAGATCCTCCAATCCCCTAATCATTTTAGTTGCCCTTCTCTGGACTCTCTCCAGCTCCAACACATCCCTTCTGAGGAATGGCGACCAGAACTGGACAGAATACTCCAGATGTGGTCGGACCAGAGTTTTATAAAGTGGAAGGATTATAGTTTTATCTGGGGAATACATCCCCTTCCTTATGCATGCTAATATTCTGACAGCCTTGGCAGCTGCAGCTTGACATTGCATGCTATTGCCAAGTCTATCCTCTACTAAGACTCCCAGATCTTTCTCCATTTTTTATTCCCCCAAGGTTCCCCCCCTAAAGTGTATTGTGCTTTTATGCTTTTTGCCCCCAAGTGCAAAACCTTACACTTCTCCATGTAGTTGCCCACTCTGTTATTTGGTTCAGGTCATTCTGTAAGATATCTGCCTCATGTTGTGAAGTTATTGCCCTGTCCAATTTTTTGTCATCCGCAAAAACTGATATTGAGCTACTGATCCCGTCCTCAATGCTATTTATGAATAAATTGAACAAGATTTGTCCCAAGACTGATCCCTGGGGGACCCACTTACCACCCCAGACCAGTCTGTGTATGCGTTATTGATTACCACCCTTTGGACACGTAATTTTAATAAAGTTCCGTACCAAGAGCACACGTTGTGATCGATGCCTGCAGACCTTATTTTATATATTAAGAGTTTGTAGGGAACTGTATCAAACGCCTTAGCGAAATCCAAGTACACCACATCCACTGGTCTCCCCTATCTAGCTCACAGCTCACCTCCTCGTAGAATGTTAAGAGATTGGTTTCACAAGAACGCCCGTTTGTAAACCCGTGCTGATTACTGCTGATGATGTTGTTATCTTTAGCAAACTCTACGATATAGTCCCTTATCATCCCCTCCAGAAGTTTACATACTATCGATGTCAGGCTGACCGGCCTATAATTTCCCGGGACGTTCCTCTGCCCTTTTTTGAATATCAGTATCACGTTAGCTTTCCTCCAATCCCCTGGTACATTTCCTGTCATAATACTGTCAGCAAAGAACAGGAACAGTGGTCTAGATATAGTTTTACTAAGTTCTTTGAGTACTCTCGGATGTACGCCATCCGGGCCTGGTAATTTATTTGTGTTCATTTTATCTAGCCTTTCCCTGATTTCACCCTCTGTTAGCCATACCGGCAAGTCCTGTGTATTACTACTAACCATATAGTCATGGTCAGTGTACCCCTCCTTTTCCTGTGTAAAGACTAAGGAGAGAAAAAAGCATTCAGCACGGTTGCCTTTTCAGTGTCCTCTGTAACCATCCTCCCATCACCGTTAATTATGTGTGCAACATGTTCTGACCTAGTTTTTTTGCTGTTGATATATTTAAACAATTTCTTTGGGTTCTTTTTACTATCCTCCGCTATGTGTCTCTCAAAGTTAATTTTAGCCATTTTGATTTTGCACTTACATTTTTTATTTGATTCTTTGTATTGCTGGAAAGCCGATAATGTGCCCTCCGATTTATAATTCTTGAAGGCCATTTTTTTTTCCCTGATATGTTTTTTTAACCACTTTACCACCGGAGGATTTTGCTGTCTTCCGTCCAGGCCACTTTTTGCGATTCGGCGCTGTGCAACTTTAACTGACAATTGCGCGGTTGTGCGACGCCGTACCCAAACGAAATTTACGTCCTTTTTTTCCCCACAAACAGAGCTTTCTTTTGGTGGTATTTGATCACCTATGCGATTTTTACTTTTTGCGCTATAAACAAAAAAAGAGCGTTTATTTTGAAAAAATAACAATATTTTTCACATTTTTTTTATATGAAATTCCCCCCCCAAAAAAATGTAAAAATCAAATTTTTTTTTAATTTTTGGCCAATTTGTTTTCTGCTACCTATGTTTGGTAAAAAAAATCGCAATAAGCGTATTTTGATTGGTTTGCGCAAAAGTTATTGCGTTTACTAACTAAGGGAAAGATTTCTGTCATTTTTGGTGGGGTTTTTTTTAACGCGTAATGGCGGTGATCTGCGATTTTTTTATGCGGGACTGCGACATTGCGGCGGACAGATCGGACCCTTGACTGACATTTTTGACACTTTTGGGGGTACCAGTGACATTACTGCAGTAATCAGTGCTATATATATGCACTGTTACTGTAAATATGACACTGGCAGGGAAGGGGTTAATTTTATTGGAGAGGGAGGGGTTAATGTATGCCTGGTGCTTACTGACGTGTGGGGGGGGGGAGGTGACTGAGTGACAGAAGGACAGATCGGATGTCCAGCTATGCTTAACACTCCGATCTGTCAGTCCCTGTCACTATGGAGATCCGCCCGCTCTGTTTACACAGGCGGGCGGATCTCCTCACTCGATTCCCCGACGATCGGGGCAGAGCAGCGGCAATCGCCGCTGCTCCTCCCCTGGCCCGACTCCCGCTGTGACTGAACACAGTGGGAGCGAGCCTCCGGCGGCGCGCGAGCGCCGCCCACAAGGGGCGGAGTCCAGCGACGTAGGTCTACGTCGCTGGACGGGATCGTGCCACATTGCCGCAGTAGCAGCAATGTGAGCAGGGTTTAAGTGGTTAACATTACTGTTTAGCCAGCCAGCTTTGGCTTTGTCCCTTTTAAATTTATTTCCCTTAGGAATGCACTGCGAGATGCATTTGTTTAAAATATTACTAAAGCATTCCCATTTTTCCACCGTGGTCAGTGTTCCCAGGGTTTGGTCCCAGTTTCCCTTCTCCATCATTGAGCACAATTTGGGAAAGTTTGCCCTTCTGAAGTTTAGGGTTCTTGTGTTCCCCTCTTCCCTTGCTATATTGGCATTTATGCTAAATGTGATCATCGTGTGATCGCTAGAACCCAGGTTGTCCCGGACTCCTACATCTGAGATTCGGTCTGGGTAATTAGTGATTAATATTAACATTTCCTCTAGGTGAAGAATCCACCAACTGAGACATGTAGTTGTCCTGTAAGGTTTCCATGAAGAGACGGGCCTTCTGTGAGTGTGTAGTCCCCTCATCCCAGTCAATGTCGGGATAATTAAAGTCCCCTATACGATGACTGATCCCAACTTAGCCACTTTACCCAACAGTGATATAAATTCCAGCTCTACCTCCTCCCTTTGGTTAGGTGGTCTATAACAAACCCCCACAATTACTTTTCCCTTTACATCTTTCCTATGGAGTTTTACCCACATGGATTCTAACTCCGTACTCATCCCTTCCATAATATCACTCCTTTCCATCACCCTTACATTATTCCTGACATAGAGACATACCCCTCTTTTTCCTACCCTGTTCTTCCGATACACAGAATACCCTTGGATATTGGCCAGCCAGTCATGAGAGTGGTTGAACCAAGTTTCTGTTATTCCCACAAGGTCTATGTCCTCCTCATGTACTAACATTTCCAACTCATCCAATTTATTAGCACAGTCCCCTCGCTATTAGACATTATGGACCTGCTGTCGCTGCTGTCCTTAGTAACGCCTTCTGTCCTTAGATCCCTCCTATCTGACTCTACCACTGAGCCCTCCCCCCTTCTCCTAGTTTAAAAGCCCCTCCAACTTGGTGGCCATCTTTCTCCCCAAAAGAGCTGTACCGTCCCCATTAAGGTGCAGCCCATCCTTACTAAAGAGCCGGTAGCCAACTGAAAAGTCAGCCCAGTTCTCCAGGAATCCGAACCCCTCCTTCCTACACCAGTTCCTCATCCACTTGTTAAGTTCCCTAAGCTCCTTCTGCCTCTCTGGTGTGGCTCGAGGTACAGGCAGTATTTCAGAGAAAACCACCTTGGAGGTCCTATTCCTCAATCTTTTCCCTAAGTCCCTGAAATCGTTCTTTAGGACCCTCCACCTTCCTCCCACATGCACCATGACCGCTGGGTCATCCCCAGTCCCGCCCAATAATCTGTCTACCCGATCCGCGATTGTGCCAAACTCGAGTGCCCGGTAAACAACATACTTTTCTTTTCGACAGATTGCCCTCTCTGTCCTCTTGATAATTGAGTCTCCCACTACCACAACCTGTCTAACCTTTCCTGAGTCTAAGCCCCCCTCCTTACTGGATCCGCCACTCCCCTGGCAGCTGGGGGAGGGCGCCTGCTCCAGCACTGCCACCCCTGAGCTGATATCCCCATCAACATGCAACTTGGCAAAATTGTTAGGGTGTATCAACTCAGGACTGGCCTCCCTAGCGCTCTTCCCCCTACCCTTCCTAACGGCCACCCAACTACCTACCTCTGATGCCTGCGTCTCCTCTACTCCTCCCTCCTCAATGCCGGCCCCTGCCAGTGCCTGATGGGTAATGTGCAAGCTCCTTTCCAGGTTGGCGATGCTATGCAGTATTGCTCCCTTGTTCTCTAGATCCAGGATCTGAGCTTCCAGGGAAACAAGTCGCTCACATCTTGCACAGCAGTATTTGCCCTCGATTGGTTCATCAAGGAACGCATACATGCAGCAAGAAGTGCATTGAGTGGCATCCCCAATCCTGTCAGACAATATTAACCTCTACTCTATGGGGATAATTAGTAAAGACCTGCTATTCCTTACCTACTCTACCTCTATCTCCCCTGGTACTAAACCTGGGGTACTCACCAGTCGCTAAGGTACTCACAAGTCCCCCCAAGATTTAAGAATGTTGCACGCTACTCAGATGTAGATAAAAATCCTTGCATCAAAAATAGAAGTTAAATCCAGCTAGCATATCATTGTGCAACTTATGGCAACATTAGTACACTGTGTTGTTCCACTTAGCAAGCTTGTAAAGGGGTCCTAGGTTATGCTGTCTCCCTTTTACTTTAGACTTCTTTGCATACATCTTTGTTGTAGTGGGACATTAACCTGTCTATAGAATTTTGAACATGACCTATGTTGTGAGGGATAAATGGGAGTACATTTACATTGTAAATAAGTGTGCACTCTAGAGGAAAGTAAGAGACTCCCTGTAATGTCCTAAGGCCTACTGACACTTAGTCAGGTCATAGGCTATTTAACTATGGTCAAAACTAACGTTTTCATTTTGGGTAAGTACTGGAGACTTAAATCCTCTCCAGCTTACTAAATATCTATATTACTATGTTAAATTGATTAAATTGATGTAGCTTCCTGAGTCCCCCCATTTTATCAATCCTTTGGTGGATATTATAAGGAGTTCAGATTCAGATTCAAAACACTTTATTAATCCTAAAGGGAAATTACCAAAATACAGTTACATTCAACAAAGACAACACAAAAATCACAATAATAAGGTACAACAATACAATTGCCAAGACCAGCAAATAATACCACATAAAAATAAATGAATACCCTAATGCAATCAAACATACCATCCTATTAAAATACTACATAGAAAAAAAATGAAAATCAAACTACTGTACAGGACACCGGGAATGTGTCCGTGATGGCAGGTACATTTCCCCGATATTTGAATTGTGGTACCTTTAACGGGGACAGTTGCAGAGCTCTTGTGGTGGGTATATGGGGTTCTCACCCATGAAGGGTTGAGGTATCCAGGGTTAAGTTTGGCTGGAGAGGACTGACTTCCAGAACTCTGGATTGCTAAGTTTATATCAGGGCCCGGGATTTCGAAGGTTCAAAGAGACTGGGGGGGGGGCAAGAGCCTTCAATTCCTGAGTACCAGGACTTTTGCCCCAAAGAGGTTAAGTCCCAGGTGAGGGAGGCTTGAAGGGCAGCAGAGGGAAATCAGCACCTGTGTCAAGTGAGTGGAAGAGAGAGAGAGACACACAAGCTGTGTAGCAAGTGGAAGCTCTCAGACAAGCTGAGACACAGGCTGCTACTCTCTGTGTGGCCTGCCTGGCATCATTACTTTGGAGGAACCTGACCCCTGTATGGGAAAAAAGACTAGCGGTGAGCCTGCTGCTTTATTATCAATACCAGGATTTGGACTGTTTATTTACTTTGGCTGAAGTAAGCTGTCTTTTGTTTTGCTGTGATTAAAATAAATATAGGGTCCTTTCACACGGCCGCTCCGTGTGAAAGGCCCGCTGCGGGACTTTTTTTTTTTTTTTTTTCCACGGAGCGGATGACATTTCTGTCATCCGCTCCGTGTGCCCGCATATCATCCCATCCGTTTGCGGATGATATGCGGACATAATATAAGTATATGGCACTGCGGATTTCAGCGGATGACACCGCTGACATCCGATTTTCCTTCCTTTCCGTTTTTTACACGGAAGAAAAAATGGGGTTCCGTTCCATTCGTAAAAACGGAACAGAACTGAAAGGAGGAAAATCGGATGTCAGCGGATGGTATTCCGCTGACATCCGCAGTGCCATTCACTTACATTATGTCCGCAAATCATCCGCAAACGGATGGGATGATTTGCGGACACACGGAGCGGCCGTGTGAAAGGACCCTAACTGTTTTGCTTTTACCAAACTGGCTGGCGGTCATTCCAGAGCTACCCCAGGTTACACTACCAATATGCAAATATTATACCACTTTCTCTAAAATTACCAAAAAATCATTACACATACTGTAGGTAACCAAACACCAACATAATCTAAATACTACATAAAAATCTGGATTGTAAACCAAAGTAAATCCTCACATTCAGCACACACAGAGAAGAATTATAGAATTTGATGGCCACAGGCAAAAATTATTTCTTGTGTCTCTCTGCGGTGCATCATATTTGTAACAATATATCACTGAAGATACTCTTCAGACTGACCAGTGTATTGTGGAGTGGTTGGGAGAAGTTGTCCAAAACTGAACGTACCTTGAATAACATTCTCCTCTTTAACACCGTTGTTAAAGGAGAAGAACAGCCAAAGCGTGTTTGGCTGTACTTCTACTGTGGATCACAAGAGTGCAATTTGTTCTGCACTCCTGTGATCCGTTTTCAGCAGACAGCGAGCTGAAGCCCGCTTCAAAGCCCAGCATGCTCAGACTTAGGCTTTCACAGGACAGATGCAGCATTGAAATAATACTGCATCCACCTAGGTAAGTATGAATCTGAAAAAACAAACAAACCCATACTTCTCTTTTAAAGACTCCGACTCCAATCCAACAACATCATTTAAGTTTGTTGGTGTCGGCTACCCTAAGTCTGCTTCCCCAGCATGCAACCTCATAAAGGAGAGCACTGGCCACAACAGACTCATAAAACAACTTTAGCATCGCCTGGCAGATGTTAAAAGACCTCAGTCTTGTTTGCTGCTGGATTTTTCACTACATTGGTGTAGGAAGTATGCAGCAGTGTTACTCAATCATTTTGATTTTCAGTCAATCTGAGGCATAGCCAGATATGTTGGCAGAAAGATTTTGCTATAGTCGTTGAGCAATATAAGGTGAGAGGGTTTCTGCTTACTCACATTAACACATGTTAATGTTGATGGGGACAAGGGCCTCTTCCCCACAACCTTGGACTGTGCTTGTGGGGGTTTGCGGGCAGGGGGCTTATTGGAATCTAGAACAAGGGGTCCCCCAGATTCTCGCACTCTCAAACACAAAGCATAGACCACACTCCAATATAAATGAAATTAGTAGAATTTATTCACCACTGTAAATCCAGCAACAGACTTGAAAACATCACGGACAGGGAGCAAAGGATGACGCGTTTCACAAGATTACACTTGCTTACTCATAACCACCAGATTCTGCCCCCATTTGAATGAGTAGGGGTAGCCCGACTCCTTCACCAAAAAAGGTGTCAAAAATAAATAAAAACACACACAGTTTTTGACAATTCCTTTATTAAAAAAAAAGTAGAAGTAGATTCATTGTCAATCATGATGCCCTACCACGTGTATGGGGGAGGAGTAGAGCTCTGTTACATTTACCAGAGTCATGCAGATTGAGGTGGTGAGCCAGATTGCACATGAAAAACGTGTTTTATTTTATTCTTTTTAAGAGGGGTATAATAAGATTTATTACGGTAGTACACTATTGCCTCGTTTCCACTGAGCGGATCGGTTCGGGTCAGTTCGGTACGGTACGCTAATTTGAGTTTTTCCATTATGAAAGTGGCCCATACAACCAAACCAAACCGCACCATTCCTGGTCCTGCTTCAGATGTAGGGCCATAGGAAATGGTATGGTACGGTTAGGACGGAGCTACTGGCGTCGCACGATAGATTCCACTGATTGGCGGACAGGAAAACTTCAATGCTCACGTCAAATGAAAGAGCAAAACAAACACCTCATTAGTTGTAAACCCCACATGGTCCCTGGTGGCCCGACTTGCAGTGGAAACGCTCACCTGAATAGACCGGACCATTCTAACCCTTCCAAACTGTACCGACCCGAACCGTTCCACTCAGTGGAAACGAGGCATATGTCTGTCCTTTCTGCCTTAATACATATATACTGAACAAAATTATAAACACAGCACTTTTGTTTTTGCCCCCATTTTTCATGAGCTAAACTCCAAGATCTAAGACTTTGTTTCTATGTACACAAAGGCCTATTTCTCTCAAATATTATTCACAAATCTGTATAAATTTGTGTTAGTGAGTGTAACGAGACCCTTGCTCGCTCACTTCCGCTCTCCCGACACTCCTCTGTTTCTAGTGAGTCAGCTTGCAGATCGCACCGTCTGATGGTTCGGTCAACCAAGGCTCCGAGATCCGAACTACAGCTATGTGCCGTTCGGAATCCATTAGAACAAACACCAAGCAGGCTGTATGTAAGTTCAAACAGGAAGACGATTTATTGGAAGAACACAGCACACTTTTTTACAGAATTTGGAACATCCTGCCCCCAACAACCGCTTTCCCATTGGTCAATTGCACAGTATATGCCGTTCTCCTTCAGGTCCTCCTTAGCCATGCAAATGAGGACTTGAAAATGAGTCAGCAGGGATTGGTCCAAATGGCTTGATTAGAAGGACTGTTATGTGTAATGAGACAGAATCCCCCAGGGAACAATCAATGTACACAATAGCCAGACACAGAACAATGGTTCCATAACGATCCCCCAATACACATTACTCTGAGTGTCAATACATCCCTTAGCAGACAACAGGTTTGTTCATTAGCACACCCGACAATAGGTGAATGGAAAGCCACCTCAGACAAAAGCAACATTGTTAGACAGTCAGTCTCCTCATTGAACTTCCTGGAATGACCATATTATGAGTTGTACTTCCTGGTCAGAGACCTCATGGCAAATGGGAACAAATCTCAATATTTCTACATGGAGACCTTGCCGACAAATATGAAGCAATCCAAACCATCTCCCATCTGTCCTTAAATTTCAGTGACGGTGAACACCGTCACAGTGAGCACTTCTACTTTGCTGAGATAATCCAACCACCTCACAGGTGTAGCATATCAGAAAGCTGATTAGACAGCATGATTATTGCACAGGTGTGCCTCAGGCTGGCCACAATAAAAGGACACTCTAAAATGTGCAGTTTTACTGTATTTGGGGGGGGTGTGTGTCCGAAAACCAGTCAGTATCTGGTGTGACCGCCATTTGCCTCACGCAGTGTAATACATCTCCTTCGCATAGAGTTGATCCGGTTGTTGATTGTGGCCTGTGTACACTCCTCTTCAATGGTTGTGCGAAGTTGCTGTATATTGGCAGGGCCTTGAACATGCTGTTTTATACACCGATCCAGAGCATCCCAAACATGCTCAATGGGTGACATGTCCTTTGAGTATGCTGGCCATGCAAGAACTGGGACGTTTTCAGCTTCCAGGAACTGGTGCAGCAGCCAGCTTCTCGGCCCGCTTCTTAGCAGCAAGCTCAATGCGATAAATTACTGCATGAAAATATGCTATAATTACCGCATTATCTAAACTTTACTGCAGTAGTTCTTTACTGCACACTTCTTCGTGAATTGCACTATTAAAATTATTACAAGCTTTTCATAAGCTATTTTACAGCATTTTATTTGCCGTTATTTAACTCTTAGGGAATTGACCCCATTGTGTCCACACAGACCCACTTTTTTATAACAGTTACAAAAAAATAATGAGATGACCCCTGAAATGGTTTTACAGGTGGAGGCCACAGAAAATCTTTTCTGACTGTTTTTTTCACTAGTTTTGCATTTGGCTAGGGTCAGTGTCACTACTGATGGCATGAAGTGATACCTTGACCACATAAAGGTTGCACTGGCATTCCAACTCCTCCAGGATGACACATCAATACATGTCAGTGCCAGAAGGTTTGTTATGTCTCCCACCACAGTCTCAAGAGCATGGAGGAGATTCCAGGAGAGAGGCAGTTACTCTAAAAGAGCTGGACAGGGCTGTAGGTGGTCCATAACACATCAGCAGGACTGGTATCTGCTTCTTTGTGCAAGGAGGAACAGGATGAGCACTGCCAGAGCCCTACAAAATGACCTCCAGCAGGCCACTGGTGTGAATGTCTCTGACCAAACAATCAGAATAAGACTTCATGCGGGTGGCCTGAAGCCCCAATGTCCTCTAGTGGGCCCTGTGCTCACTTCCTGGCACTGTGGAGCCTGATTGGCATTTGACATCTAACATCAGAATTGGCATGTCCACCACTGGCGCCCTGTACTTTTCACAGATGAGAGCAGGTTCACCGTGAACGCATGTGAAAGGGTCTGGAGAAGCCAAGGACAGAGTTATGCTGCCTGTAACCTTGTTTAGCGTGACCAGTTTAGTGGTGGGTAAGTGATCGTATTTGGAGGCATATCCATGGAGGGACACACAGACCTCTACAAGCTAGACAATAGCACCCTGACTGCAAATAGGTATTGGGATGAAATCTTTGGACTTATTGTCAGACCCTACGCTGGTGCAGTGGGTCCTTGGTTCTTCCTGGTGCATGACAATGCCCCAGCCTCATGTGGCGAGAGTATGCAGCCAGTTTCTGGACGATGAAGGAAGTGATACCATTGAAGGGCCCCCCCCCCCCCCCCCCGCTTGCCTGACCTAAATCCAATAGAACACCTCTGGGACATGTTTTGATCCATCTGACGCCACCAGGTTGCACCTCAGTCTGTTCAGGAGCTCAGTGATGCCCTGGTCCCGATCTGGTAGGAAATACCCCAGGACACCATCCGTAATCTCAAAAGGAGCATTCCCCGATGTTGTCAGACATGCATACAAGCACGTGGGGGCCATACAAACTACTAAGTACCATTTTGAGTGGCTGCAATGAAATGTCAGAAAAATGGACTAACCTGTTTGCTGCATCATTTTTTCACTTTGATTTTGGGGGTGCCTTTGAACTCCGCCCTCTGTAGGTTGATCTTTTCATTTCCATTAAAATGATGTGGCATCCTTTATGTTCCTAACGCGTTACCAAGTACATATCAGTATAGATATCCAGCATGAGATTTTTCGCCATTGAGATCTGATGTGTTTTCGAAGTGTTCCTTTCATTTTTTTTGGGCAGTATATATGGTTTGATAAGAGTGTTGGAACCAGCAACAAGAAGCCCTAGACTTTTTGAAAAATGGGACTTCAACAATTTTGTAAAATGCTGAGTCTAATAAGGAAGTTGTATTATATGATTGCTGTCTAAGTTAGTGCTTGACCATAACTGGTAGGCTCCCTCTGGTGGTTCTCCACACCTCAGGGTCAGCCTTTCTTCCAATGCCCCCCCTTTGGTTTATCTGATGAATTATCTCACAATTTTTTAATGTTTTCCCACTTATCTCCCCCCCCCCCCTTCTTTCTCTTTTGGCCCATTCTGTGTATATCTCTTATCTAACGTGTCATTCTATTGAATATTTATTTGTATGTCACTATCCTCCATGGATAACAAACTGACACTCTTTTCTTTGATATAATAAAATTAAAAATATTTATATACCATTGATGGAAGATATACTTTTGTATATAATAAGTATATGTGGGATGAATTAACATGCTAAGCATGAAGATGTTATACTCGTGTGTCACATAAATTACTTTATTGCTTTGTATAATTGTTTTTCATGCTTCTAATTATTGTATTGTTTACCTATAGATCTTTTGTATATACTCATTATGAATGTGTTCAAATAAATTGCTGGACCCTGATGAAGCATCTATAGCGAAACGCGTAGTTCCAGCAACTAATATATCTATATAATGCCCTTTTGGGATTATCAGAATGCAATGTTACTTTGGTCTTGTTCTTGATATGTTCACTAGCGAGATTTTGTATATCTTATGATGTGATGTATTTTTTATGACATATATTTAATAAACTTTGTTACTATTTTTATTTCTTGCATTCATAAATATTTGTTGAAGAGGCACATTTAAATCCCCTCTTTCCAGCTCTGCCGGTCTGGTAGGTCTGGAACCTCTGTCTTCCAATTTTTTCCTAGATGGGGGAAGGTGCCATTATATTTATAGTTTTTTTTTGAGGCAATGATCTCCCCCTCCACAACAAACTTGACCATAACTGCATTGTACAGTAAATACAGTAATAACGTGCAACTCCAAACTGAACTTGTTTAGATTTCTCTAAGCTTCCTGTCTGTTCACAGAGATGGTAAATTCAGTAAAATTTCCCCAGAAGGAACACAGACGGTATTAAAATAACTTTTATTCAGTTGGGGTTTTACATTTGTTGTGTCCTCAGTGGGGAGAGCTTACTGGTGGGATGTAATTGGAAATCTCAAATGCAAAAAAGTCATTATTCTGCATATGGCAAATGTTCTAATGCTTCTTAACCCTATCCAAAACAAATTTCATGTTACATATCCCACTAAAAAGTGCTGCTAACAGATTTCCTTTATGCTTGTAGTTTTGCCAAAGTTTTCTAACATGAACATACAGTTTGCTGAAAACTAAATGTAATTTTCATTTACTCATGTAAGCTGTGAAATTAACATTTCATTTTTTTATTGTAGGATAATGCTTTCTTCAGCTTGCATTTTAGTACTGAAATCTATACTTTGGAAGCCTATAGTACTGCATCTAAATATGCCTTCCTCCGCTGTCTACGTGAGATGAGTACACAGTATCTTCAAAGAGAACTTCAGTGGATTCATTTTGATAACGATTTTGTTGGAAAAACATCTATATTTGTTCCCGATGATGCAGTGCTATACGTGACACTGTGCATTAAGGTCTTTAGCTGCGCTTGTCTATGCAGCTGCATTTAAAAGACTATTCAGGTATTTCTTCTCATAAACTGTGCAAGATCACTGCCATTCAAAAAAAATGAATGCATAATTTGTGAGATACTCAAATAATACAAATGATTTTTGCGTGCACAATAAATTAACTTAATTTAAAAGAAAAGTGTTGTCCTATTAATGCTCATTTATAAGTACAGGTTAAAGAAATCAGCTTGATGTAAACAATTTTATTATGTGTAATAAAATGTTTTTTATGCATAATTTGTAATTCTGTATGTATATGGAGTCAACCATATTCCGTCATTACATCTACAGGCTTTGCTTCTTGCCTGCAGTGCTACACAGTAGTAATGCTTCCCTGCTCCAACTGTGCAAGTCTAGGAGTTGTCTGACACACTGAAAACTCTGTGTGGTTGATATCTTATCTATACAGTTGTTTAGCAGTTAGACAAACTCATTGTAGTAGTGAAGTTATGCCCCTATGGCTTACCACAAATCTAAATGTAATAACAAACAAATGAAAGAAGAATTTAAACAGTGAAACCTACACAAAAAATACTTAACCACTTCAATACAGGACACTTTCACCCCCTTCCTGCCCAGGCTAATTTTCAACTTTCAGTGCTGTCACATTTTGAATGATAATTGCGTGGTCATGCAAGGCTGTACCCGAACAAAATTTTTATCATTTCTTTCCTACAAATAGAGCTTTCTTTTGGTGGTATTTGATCACCTCTGGATTTTTTATTTTTTGCTAAACAAATAAAGGCAGAAAATTTTGAAAAACAAAAAACGTTTTTCTGTATGTTAAAAAATTTGTAAATAAGTTTCCTCCTGCACTGATGAGGCGGCACTGATAGTCACTGATGAGGTGGCACTGATGATGAGGCACTAATATGTGGCACTGATAGGTGGCACCGATATGCAACATTGATGGGCACTCATAGGCAGCACTAATGGTCACTGTTGGTGGCACTGATGGGCACTAATAGGCGGCACTGATAGGCAGCACTAATAGGCGGCACTGATAGATGGCACTAATAGGCAGCACTGATGAGGCACTGACAGGCATAACTAATGGCCACTGATTGGAATCCCTGATTGGCATCTGATTAGCATCCCTGGTGGCCACGGGTTGGCATCCTTAGTGGCATGGGTTGACATCCCTGGTGGGCTCTAATGGGCATCCCTGGTGGGCTGTAGTGGGCATCCCTGATGGGTCTGCACAGATAATCAATGCGCTGATTATCAGCGCAGACCCTTCCTGTCAGGAGAGTGCCCGATCGGCTCTCCTCTCCTTGCGAATGGTCAGCGCAAATGGAGGAAAGCCGATAAACGGCACTGGTCAGAGCGAATGGAGGAAAGCCGATAAATGGCACTTCCTGGTTATGATGTGACCAGCTGTGATTGGTCACAGTTGATCACATGGTAAAGAGTCTATGTCATAGGCTCTTTACAGGGATCGGAGATGCAGTTGCGGGTGGCAAGTTACACGCTGCATCTGGTGGCAGGCTGCGGGTGGCATGCAACGTGCCACTTGCCACTGTCCCCTGCCACCAAATGCAGTGTGCCACTTGCCACCTGCAGCCTTCCACCAGATGCAGTGTGTCACTTGCCACCTGCAGCCTGCCACCAGATGCAGCATGTCACTTGCCACCCGTAGCCTGACACCAGATGCAGCGTGTCACTTGCCACCCATAGCCTGCCACCAGATGCAGCGTGTAACTTGCCACCCATAGCCTGCCACCAGATGCAGCGTGTAACTTGCCACCCACAACTGCATCTCCGATCCCTGTAAAGAGCCTATGATTTAAATGCTCCACCTAGTCTCATTAGCCTCTCAACTCACACTTAGCCCCTGTGTCACCAGACGGGCTAGTAAGACATAAGCTTTCTCCAAGGATATCACCAATATAGATCAGATCAATATTCCTCTTCATCAGAAAATAAGGCTCACAGGTAACAGATCACAGGTCCATAAAGTGGGTCACAGGTCCATAGGAAAACAAAGGTCCGGACATAGTGCATTACTGCAATAAATTACTTTATTGAACATAGCATAAAATCATAAAATTACCTTGTAAAGCACTATACAAGTGCATGTGATGAGCAAATCGTATTACACACAGCGGTCCCGACCGCAATGGATGGCGGGTGATGTCACCGGCCCCTCCCCCTTCGCACGCGTAACGTCCCACTGGGCGGGACTTCATCAGCTGTTGGACAGGGCTACTTATAGTCACTCACAGCCTTTAGACCCGGAAGTGCAACTAAGAGAACAAAGAGAACACCCCACACAGGAAGTGAACATCTCACACAGGAAGTGAGCACCTCACACAGGAAGTGATACTCCATTGCCCCAGGGACAGCCAAATAAACAACAATAAAGATGCCAGAACTCTAAATGCAAGCTACAGGAATCAACTGGCGGTGATCACCTTCTATTAGGTATGATCGAACGGTTCGGGTCCACCATCGGTTCGGCCCGAACATTGGGTGTTCGAGGTTCGGCCGAATTTAGAACTTTTTGCCCAAAAAGTTCAGAATTCGGCAACCAGAACCGACCAAAATGCAATGCTTCGGGAAATGGGCTTTAAAAGCCCGTGATTGGACCAGAACCATTAGCAAAAGCCAATTGAGGGGGCAGGAGAATGCTAGGAATGTGATTGGAGTGACTAGGGGGTCCCTAGACCAATCATTAGTGAATACACCCCCAGTATATAAGATAGCCCCCGCCATATTCCTAGCATTGTTATACTGGACATGGAAGAGAGTGGAAGCAGTTCTGTTAATTTTACTTTAAAAGTGTCATTTAGCATTTATTAGTGTGAGGAAAGGGATATCTAGTGTAGTTAGAGTGCTCCTTTACACTTAAGTTAGCTTCAAAAATTTAGTTTCTGTAGGGAAAGTGTTAAGTGTAAGGGGACCGTAGTGTAGTGTAGGGTTAACTGACAGTGACTGCTATGGAAGGGAGACAAAACCCTTCCATAGCAGGGTGATCGCTATAGAGAAATGATAATTTCTCTGAGTTGCTTCGGGACAGGAATATGGCTTCTCACCAGCAAGCATTTTTCATGCTGCAGGGGTTGCCACTGCCAGTGCTTTTTTGAGGACATGTTTGATGTCAGACATGACATCTGAACATGTGTATAGGGGGTATATATACACATATATGTCTGTATATATACCCCTAGACATATATAGGTGTGATAGTAGCAGAAATATATGCTTGCGCTAATGAAATCATTTACAGTAATATATTTCTGCTACTATCACACCTATATATGGCTAGGTGTCTATATACATATAATTATGTGTGTATATATACCACTATACACAAGTTCAGATGTTTTGCCTGCCTCAAAAGAACCCCAAAAAATGCCAAAAAAAATGCTAGCGTCAAAAAAAAAAAATGCCCAGGTGTGTTTTTGCTGGCATTTTTGGGGGGTTTTTGGAGGCAGGCAAAACATCAGAACTTGTGCACAGTACCACTATACACAAGTTCAGATGTTTTTCCTGACTGCAAAGAACCCAAAAAAATGACTGCTATTAAACCGGCAAGGTGTGAAAACTCCTGTGCTGAAAGTGTTCTAATACAAACAATCTTTTTTTTATGGTTCTGGACATGCCACAGAGCTGAAACTTCACATGCACACTTTTTAGACCCCCCAGATACGAAATCCAAAGTAAAAATTAAAAAATCTCTCTTTTTTTTTTTTAATTTTTCAATAATTGGCTTTTTTATCAAAAATGACAATTTTTAAGAACTTTTTTTTGTGTGATTTTGTGTCTGGGGGTCTAAAGGGTGTACCTGTGAAGTTTCAGCTCTGTAGCATGTCCAGAACCAGAAAAAAAAGATCATATAGGTGTAAAAGGAGGGTCCCACATCCCTGTTCTACTGAAAAATTATCTTTTTTTTCCTCATGGTTCTGGACATGCTACAGAGCTGAAACTTCACAGGTACACTTATAGACCCCCCAGATACAAAATCCAAAGTCTACTAAATCAAAATCAAAAATCAAAAAATCTCTCTTTTTTTTTTTTTTTTCCAATAATTGGCTTTTTTTTATCAAAAATGACAATTTTTAAGAACTTTTTTTTGTGTGATTAATAGTTAATGGGGCATGACCCAGAACCCTGGGGACTTTTTAGGGGCATTTATTGGGTTTTAGGGCTTAAAAATTGTGTTTTTTGATTACCGAAGTTCGGGTCCCATTGATTTCAATGGGGTTCTGAAATCCGGGCCGAATTTTCGGGGAGTTCGGATGTTCTGGCCGAACCAAACTTTTCAAAAGTTCGATCATCCCTACCTTCTATAAGCACATATAAACATATAATAAATATGGCTAATTGCATATGCATAACTGATCAGACCTGCTGATTCAGATATAATATTTTAAAAGCGAATTACTTTTTTAAAATAGGATTTCATGGGCTGATCTCAACTGAATAGTTGTAGAAACACAACCCAGAGTCTGCGGGAAAAAGGGGCCAGGACCTCAAAACCAGCCATCCATATAACACAAATAATACACCACATACAAATCGGTAATGATGAAAAAAATGTAAATAAAAATAAATAATAAAAGTAAAAATAAAAATAAATATATATAAAAATAAAAATGCAAATACAAATAATACTAACGGTCAGAAAAAAACAGTTTGGATCGAACTTCACGTTAAGACCTCTGGGGGCAGACACCTTAGTTTCGTGAATCCAAAAAGATTCACGTTGGCTTAACTGGCGTATAAAATTCCCTCCTCGCCAGTGAGGTTTAACGTGTTCGATGCCCCAAAATTTAAGACTACGTGGATCACGGTTGTGGATATTCCGGAAATGTCTTGACACACTGTGTGTTTTTAAACCCTTTTTGATATTACCCACATGTTCTCGGAGCCTAACTTGTAGTTGTCTGGAAGTCCTCCCTATATACTGCTTGCCACAGCTGCATTTTAACATGTATACGACTCCTACACTAGCACATGTTATGTGCCTGCAAGCCACACATCTACCACATGCATAAAATCCTGATAAAAACAGAAAAGATCTGTTTTCAACAGGAATCGGAGGATCCACCACACCAGGGGCTATACGGTTCCTTAAGGTGGGTGCCTTCCTATAAACAAATTTGGGTATCTCAGGGAGGGTAGGACCCAGTATTCTATCTTGCTTTAAAATGGACCAGCAACTGATCGAAACGCGTATATTCCGCTCGACAGTTGCCATCATCGTTCATGGCTCTGCAATATACCAAAAGGCCAGTTTGTCAGATTACGGCGTAACTGTACCACTGAAGGTGACTATTTGTCACAAGCAGAAGTGCTAGTAGAACGCTTTGCGCAAAAAGGTTATGATAGAGACATATTGGCCAACGAGGTAGCCAGAGTAAAGGAGCTTGATAGAAATACACTGGTGGCTCCTAAACCTAGTGCTGACCATCTTCCTGAAAGTAATCAATACAGACTCATATTTGATTATAATACACAACATAAGAAGTTAGAAAAAATAGTCAAAAAGAACTGGTCCATTTTAAATTTAAATTTATTATGATTTAAATGCTACCATCAGCAGAATTCCCTGTCAACCTTAAGACTACATTCCCCCCCCCCCCCCCCCCCGGAATCCTTGCAAAATTTTTCTTCCACCAAACTGGTCCCCAATGCTCTAAAGTGACATCACTTCCTCCTAGCACTCTACAGTATGATATCGATAGCCACGCAGGAGGGAAAGGGGTGACGGATTCCATTGTCGGCAAGGGTTTTGAAATCCTTTTTTGGGAAAGGGGGCGGGGTGTGTGTTCCTGAATGGCAGTTTGAAAATGTGATCACCTTAAGCTGATGGGCACGAGTGGGGCCTCGTGTCTAGGTTTTTTGCTGTAGACATGAGCAGGGCAAAGAGAGTGGAGTCGGGGGCGGAGCTAGAGAGCGGCAAAATGAGGTTTCACCCAGGGTGTCAAAAATCCCAGCACCAGCCCTGATGACAAATGCCAGTCGAACTCCATTGTGCCTGGAAGTAAGCACAGGACCCACTACAGGACGTCGGGCCCTCAGGCCACCCTCACGAAGTCTGTCTCTGATTGTTTGTTCAGAGACATTCACACTAGTGGCCTGCTGTAGGTCATTTTGTAGGGCTCTAGCAGTGCTCATCCTGTTCCTCTTTGCACAAAGGAGCAGACACCGGTCCTGCTGATGGGTTAAGGACCTTCTACGGCCCTGTCAAGCTCTCCTAGAGTAACTGTCTATCTCCTGGAATCTCCTCCATGCTCTTGAGACAATGCTGGGAGACACAGCAAACCTTCTGGCAATGGCACGTATTGATGTGCCATCCTGGAGGAGTTGGACTGCCTGTGTAACCTCTATAGGGTCCAGGTATGCTACCTCATGCTACCAGTAGTGACACTGACCCTAGCCAAATGCAAAACTAGTGAAAAACAGTCAGAAAAAGAAACAGTCAGATGAGTAGGGAAAAAAATGTCAGTTGCATCCACCTTTGAAACTGTTCCTGTTTTGGAGGTCAACTCTTTGTTAATGAATTTTATTGTTAATTTCATTAACACCAAGACAGCTGAAACTGATTAACAACCCTCTCTGCTAGTTAACTGACCAGATCAATATCCCAGGAGTTTAATTGACTTGATGCTATACTCTGATTAAAAAGTCTTCCTTAATTTTTTTGTTGAGCAGTGTATATTATTACTGAATAAAACAAAATTATGTTAGGGTGAATCTTGTGTTTATAAGCAGGAAAGCCCTATGAACCCACCATAAAACTAGTGCTCCAGGAGATCAGCATCACAAATAGAATACAGCCATTAGGATAAAAATTTCTGCCACAGTAGTTTAGCACTGCTACGCATAGGAAGAGCTGGCAATATATGAGGGTCGGTAGAGACACTCAGCTACCGTCCTTTAACAAAGGCATCTCAATTTGGGAAGCACTATCATAGCAATCCCTACAGTGGAACAAGTCACATAAGAGGCATATTACTACTTCAGTAATATTGTGGGAATGTCTTTATTTTGAGTTAAATTTGTGATTTTGAGCAAAAGTTCCGAAGAATCAACGCATCCTAGTCAGCTGCTACCGTATGTGCCTGTTTTAGAAGTTGGAACATGTTTTGTTTTTCAATGCATAAAAGTATTCGTGGTACCCACATTCTTAAAGAAAAATTGATCATTTACACACCAGGGTGCTGCAGAAAACAGATCGCCATTAGTTATGTGCTCGGAGAGATCGCCAGGACCCCCCTAGAGTGATCGAAGCGCAGCTGTTTTTTACTTCTAACTTTAAAAGGAACATGTAGTCTTTTCAATTTTTTTAATTTAAAAGAGATGCAATCGAAACATTCACTAGATCCTCCCTGCAAGGGGCGTGGCGCCGTGAGACAGCGTGCAGCGAGGCTCCGGGACCGCGGGTGACTCACCGCTCTGAGCAAGACTGCGTTCTCTGCTAAGGGGCCGTGGTGACTGATCGAACGGAGCAGAAGGCATTGCGCCGCACAGCGGGGAAAGGCAGACCCAGAGATAACATCATACTAACCTGACATACGAGAGAGTGCTGGGAGCCATACCCCGAGGCGGAAGAGGTGGAAGAGAGAGCGCTGGCTGGTCCTGTGAGTAACGGTGGGGAGTGCCGACGATCAGGGTGCCTGATTTGGTGGAGTGGAGGAGGAGCGATTGTGCCCTGCTGAATAGAGGAGTACGAAAGCAAACCCAGAGGTAATGCTGTTTCCAGTTGATGTATATGGGAGAGCTGGGAGCCCTGTATCGAGGCAATAAGAGGAAGCAATATCTCGGCTCAAATAAGACAGAAGTCCTTACCTGGTCTATGAGTGGTGGAGGGGAGTGTGCGGCTGCTACAACGCCGGTAAGACATTCAGATATTTCAGAGTATTTCATCCGAAGCCTCCCCACACAGGAAAAAAGTGTTGTCTATCCCAAAATGGCACAAACACGCTCAGGGGCGGCTAATGCAAACACTTCCAAAAAAACTGGCAGTAACCAGCGGGACCCCACTGAGGCCATATTAGCGAGTCAGCATCAGCAGGGTGCAGATAGAACTGTATTAATACCCGGTACAGACTCCCCCACTCCCCAGGATTCAGGAATTCAGGATTGGCAGGAGTTGCTGGCAATAATCCCTACAAAACAGGACATGTCAGAAATGGCATCTTCAATTGTAATTGCGCTGACACAAGAAATTAATTCCCTTAAAGGACAAATGGATGTAATGTCAAAAAAAATAGAAATGGTGGAAGTGGGATCAAGTGCTCTGAGTGCCAGAGTGGATGATATAGAAGACACCCATAAAGCATTTATAAAGGAACTAGTGACATTAAAACTCCAACAAGATGATGGGGAGAATCGAAGTAGAAGGAACAATATACGCCTCAGGGGGCTTTCAGACAAAGTCCAAGGCCCTGACTTAAAACCCAAAGTGGTGTCTATATTAAACATACTTTTGGAAACCCCTCAAACTGAAGCCATAGAAATAGACCGGGTGCACTGGGTACGGGCACCTAGGAGTATGGGATCAGATTTTCCTCAGGATGTTCTGATAAGGATTCACTTCTATTCAATCAAGGAGAAAATAATGAAAAACGCATGGAACAAGGGTCCATTTGACTTTGAAGGTTCAACCATACGGCTATTGCCAGATCTCTCAAGACAGACACTCAGGATGAGAGCTACTTTAAAGCCTTTGTTAGAAGTTATTCAAAACGCTGGGGCTAATTACCACTGGGGCCACCCCTTTCATTTAATTGTTGTTAAAAATGACGGTTCATATATCCTAAGGTGGCCGGATCAGCTGCCAGGACTATTTGCATTTTTAAAGGTCCCTACGGTGGCAGTCCCCGACTGGCTGGGGCTACAGGGATATAAAAACTCCCTGGGGTCCCTGGTAGCCGGGAAATAATCATCAAAGGGCAACCCCTAGATGGGGGGGGTCCTCTTCGGGTCGTGGAAGAGGAGTACACACCTGGGGGGCATCGTCCCCTAAACGGGGGGGGTTATGACTCCCCGAGGGGACATCACATTACAAGTATATTTAGCAGAGAGTATTTACAGAAATGTGGAGGTGCGAGGGCTGCATGAGGAGGCCATAAGGTAAAGAAGCAACATTAAAAAAAAAATAAGGGAAGAATGGAATCTGAATGTTTATAGCAAAACTTAAATTGGACGCATAGACAAAATGCCTCAGAAGAGGCTGGAGTATACGATAGGGTTAAAAATAATTTCCCTTAAAATAATCTTGGCCTATCATGCGGCCCCGCTCCTCTTTGAAAAAAACTAACAGAGCGGTCTCACCGGGTCCATTGGAGCCGCGCTCGCAAATTAAGCGAGGAAGTTATTGTTTTTGTGTTGTGGGTGCTTTTTTTTTTTTTTTTTCTTCCTTTCTTTCGGGAATACAATATGTCTCATGGAGCAACCCTCCCACATGCCCCTGAAATAGATAAGCGCTTAGTCGCGTTTAGGTCAAGGTTTGACAAGTAGGGAAGCACGGGAAAGCAGGTAGAGAGGATCGGTGCTGTGCTATATCCCCTCCAAGGGAGAATTATTAGGGGGGGGGGAATTTTTTTTCCCCTCACCCCTTTTTTTTTTCCTTCTCTCTTTCTCCTCATCTCCCTCTTTGGCTCCCCTCCCCCCTAGCTGTGCAGGGATTGGGCCTAGCAATATAGGTAGAGGGGAGATGGCTGGGATGGCCAGGGCTGTTAGAGCGGGCTTGAAATGGTCCTCTCTAACTGTGAGGGGATTGTCCACCCCAGAAAAACGTATGCGGGTACTTAATGACATGAGAAAAGGTCATACACAGGTGGCTTTCTTTCAGGAAACATATTTTTAATGCGTAAGTGTACCTAAATTGTGTAATAGAAATTACCCATGGGCGTACCATGCCCCCTCTCCAATCCCGAAGTCGAAGGGGGTCAGTGTTGTTATAGCAAAGGAAGTAGATTGGACATACCAGGATTCAAAGGCAGACCCACAAGGAAGATATCTTATGATAAAGGGCACAATAGGACAAAAGACAGTGACAATGATTAACGTTTATTTTCCAAATGTTAATCATTTAACATTTCTACAGCAGTTGTTGCCTTTGATTTTGGATTT
Source organism: Pelophylax lessonae (assembly GCF_965119305.1). NCBI lineage: Eukaryota > Metazoa > Chordata > Amphibia > Anura > Ranidae > Pelophylax > Pelophylax lessonae. Next base: position 359,184,845 of record NC_138771.1, on the reverse strand, counting down.
CCGGGAAGGCCTTTTAATAATGGGCGGAGACTGGAATTACGTGGCAGAACCCTTGTTGGATACGTCACGTGGTTCCTCCCATTTGTCATATGCAAAACTTAATGGGCTTAGGAAGGAACTCTCGCTCCTCGACTTAATTGACCCATGGAGGATCATGCACGCAGGGGAGAAAGACTACTCATACTTCTCTGCATCTCACAACACATACTCAAGGTTAGACAGATTCCTGATCCCTCAGGGGGACCTGGGTAGGGTTAGGACTGCCACTATCGGGACGCCTATTATGTCAGACCATGCGCCTGTACATATTGTGATTGATCTGGACTCTGTACCACCGAAACCACCCACATGGAGACTAAACAAAGCCCTATTGCAATCCCCGGAGACGAGACTAGAAATAGAATTAGCCTTGGTTAATTATTTTAAAGAAAACACTGAATTGCAGGCATCCCCGTCTATAGTTTGGGAAGCACACAAATGCGTGATCAGGGGGATATTAATGCAGCTGGGATCTCGTCGTAAAAGGGAATTCGAAAAAAGCGTAATGGAATTGACGACACGTGTGGGAGAGCTGAGTGCGGCACATAAGGAATCGTTGGCGCAGGAACACCTACAATCCCTTATTAAAACAAGGGAAGAGTTGAATAATCTTCTATACCAAAGAACAGTAAAATGTCTGACGCTTACGAGGAGACAATTCTTTGAATTTTCCAACAAACCGGGTGCCATGTTGGCCAGGGCACTTCGAGGACCCCAAAAAAAGACAGTAATTGCACAGATACAATCAAATAAGGATGGAAAAATTACAGAGACAGGAAAGATTGTAGAAGAGTTTGGGAAGTTTTACCAATCCCTCTACAATATAAATACAGGGGGAGAGGTGGACGAGAAGTCCAGACCTTTGCTCCCAAAAGTGCGGGAGTATATCGGAACATCTGGGATGCCCATATTAAAGAAAGATCAGGCGGAGGCTTTGGAAGGAGACATCTTAGAAGAAGAACTAGAATATGCCCTAAACCAAAATAAACCACATAAGGCTCCGGGTCCGGATGGCCTAACTCTACCGTACTATAAACAATTCTGGACACAGTTAAAATCTCCACTATTAGCTCATTTCAATAGTATTGGAAAGGGGGGATCTTTGCCCTTAGATAGTCTGCGGGCATATATTTCACTCATACATAAGGAGGGAAAAGATCCCTCATCATGTGGTAATTACCGCCCTATAGCCCTATTGAATCTGGATCTGAAACTATTCTCCAAGATCATTGCAAATAGAATTATAACATTCATCCCTCAACTGATCCATTATGATCAAGTGAGATTCGTCCCCTCGAGAGAAGCAAGGGACAATACGACAAGAGTAATTGACCTCATATTCCATGCCCAGAGACTACAAAAACCATTGATGCTTCTATCTGTTGATGCTGAGAAGGCATTTGATAGGGTGGCCTGGGATTTTATCGAGGCCACCCTGTCGCATGTTGGACTGGGGGAGTGGATGAGAACTTGCATCATGGCTCTGTATTCAGGACCGACGGCAGCAGTAAAAATGAATGGCTGGAGGTCAAATTTTTTTGAAATTAAAAATGGTACACGCCAAGGATGTCCGTTATCCCCATTAATTTTTATTTTGACGTTGGAGCCCCTATTATGTAAAATCCGGAAAGATCTAGAGATTAAGGGCCTACAGGTGGAAGGGACGCACCATAAATTAGCAGCTTATGCTGATGATTTAATTTTATTTATAACAAATCCGGTGCAAATGCTACCACTAATTCTAGGGGCAATACAGGAATATGGGAATCTCTCCTACTTTAAAATAAATTTTGAGGCTAATTTCCCCCCTTTGATAAAGACCCTTAAGAGGGACACTTTGAGATGGCAGACCCTTGCTTTAACGTGGTTTGGAAGAAGTAGTGCCTGGAAGATGAATGTACTCCCACGAGTGCTATATCTCTTACAAGCACTACCAATAGAAATACCAGAATGCTTTTTTATACAAATGAAGACTCTATTGAGAACATTTGTGTGGGCTAACAAATCCCCAAGGATAGGAATAAATATTCTCTCTCGCCCTAAATGTGAAGGGGGGATAGGGTTACCAGACTTAAAGCGCTACCATAAGGCAATACACCTTACGCGGGTGCTTGATTGGCATTGCAATACGACAACTAAACAGTGGGTAAACCTAGAAAACGAGTTGACAGATAGACCAGTCCCTCTGGCCCCATGGGTCCCAGTTTCAATGGATGATCCTATACACTCCCATCCGACGATAGGAACTACAATTAAGGTATGCAGGAACATACAAAAAAATGTAGAGATCGCTCCCTCAATTTCCCCAATGTTGCCGCTAACGGGAAATGCGGACTTCCCTCCGGGATACTCTAAGGGGAAGATAAGAAATCTTGCCAGGAGTGGTAAAATTCGCTTAATAGACATATGGAGCCAGGAGAATCCCCCCAATCTGAGTGAGATTGTGTCCTGGTCGGAAGAGACGTTGGATGTGTTTTCTGCGTTTCAAATTAGACATTATCTTTAAAAAATAGGAACAAGGAGGGGCAGGGGGACTTTTAAAGGGGATACCGTCATTAGACCAATAATCAAAGTACATATGGGGTAAAAAACAATCTTTATTGGAAGAAACCATCATCATATATAGAAGAGATTGCTGTATTAAAAAACATAGATACTGTATTGCAAATATTGTAGGTAGCATGCACAGAAACCCAAGGGGTAACATAGGTTTGATGTAGTGATGAACGTTGATGCCCATACACTGGCCCAACATGTTTCGCGGGTGACCGCTTCTTCAGGGGCATATACACAGATAAGGGACATCACAGATGCTACCAGAACAAGAATGAAAAAGAACATGATGAGTGGAACAAAATATCACACAAAACATAATACATGCAGTACACGAGTATTCATTTGAGATGTAGGGGTCAAAAGGAGAGGCTCACATGAGGCCATAACACCCACCTGCAACCAGACCAATCCCAAAACCTAGAGGACAGACCAGGGATCGCAATTAGGGTAGATGTCCCCTCAGGCGGACATGGGAGCGGTCCAAACCTAAACGAGGCTAGGTAGTAAGGGTCACGATGGTGGCGTGATTGTTCACTATAAAACAAGGTAGGATAAGGAAGAAATTGAATATGTAGAATATCCATATTGATCCTCAAAGTATATGGAAGATTATAAGTATGGGTAAAGAAAAAGGGGGTATATATGGGAAACAATCTTACCGAAATGTATGTATGTATACATCCCATAATCCATCCAGATGAGAGGGCTACGGGGTGGCTAATGGAAGAGCCTATGCTGGTAAGTAGGAGGGGGGGGGATCAAAAATATATAATCCAATAATATATTTTTTTTTGTGTGTGCTTTTACGGTGGTATTTTGGGTGCACAGATAGTAATGAAAATAATTTTTTGGATCCAATACACAGGTGGATCGATAGCACCAGTTCAACTGGTAGTATTGGGAGGTTTTTTCCCCCTTTTTTTTCTTTTTTTTTATTGTGTGGTCATGGGTGGGGGTGGAGGGAAGGATGAGATACACAAGAGTTTGATTGGAGGATCTGGTGTTTTGAGTTTGGTATACCTTAAGTATGTTTTATCACATTTATACCGTCTATAAGATTATAGACCTTTACCAAGGAAAGAGGAAAGTGTTTTTTGTTTTTTTTTTTATTGTGTGGTCATGGGTGGGGGTGGAGGGAAGGATGAGATACACAAGAGTTTGATTGGAGGATCTGGTGTTTTGAGTTTGGTATACCTTAAGTATGTTATATCACATTTATACAGTCTATAAGATTATAGACCTTTACCAAGGAAAGAGGAAAGTGTTTTTTTTTTTTTTGTGTGGTCATGGGTGGGGGTGGAGGGAAGGGTGAGATACACAAGAGATTGATTGGAGGATCTGGTGTTTTGAGTTTGGTATACCCTAAGGATGTTTTATCACATTTATATAGTCTATAAGATTACAGACCTGTACCAAAGAAAGAGAAAAGGTGTGTTTTTTTTTTTTTTTTTTATATACAGGGGGGATTTGTGGATACTTGGCTGAATCTCCGGAAGGGAATTTTATGTTAAATGGATATGTAGATAATAAGTATTGATATTTTGCTGGCTGGATTGTATCTTATGTTTATATCTTGTATTATGTGAAAAAAACAATAAAAATTGGAATTAAAAAAAAAAAAAAGAGATGCAATCATATTATGGGGTGCTAACATTTTTAAAAAGCTGTTTCTATATATAGATGAAAGTTATATATGTGTAGATGATGGCGGTCATTTACAGCATGCTTATAGCACACAGAATGCAAGTTCTGATTCCACATTTTCAGTGTTACACAATGTTAAAGTGATTGTAAAGTCTATTGGTTTTTTTCTAATAAAATAACAAACATGTTATACTTAACTCCTCTGTGCAGTTGTTTTGCAAAGAGCAGCCCGGATCCTCCTCTTCTCGGGTCCCTAGCTGGAGCTCCTGGCCCTTCCCTCCTGTTGAGTGCCCCCACAGCAAGCAGCTTGCTATGGGGTCACCCGAGCCGAGCTGCAGCTCCGTGTGTCCATTCAGACAAGGAGCTGCCATTTGGCCCGCCCCCTCTCTCTCTAGATTGGCTAACTGACTTTGATTGACAGCAGCGTGAGCCAATGACACCGCTGCTGTGTCTCAGTCAATCAGGAGAGAGAGTCCCAGACATCTGAGGGACTCGTGGACATCGCTGGATAGAGAAGGGGGTCAGGTAATTATTAGGGAGTGGGGGGCTGCTGCACACAGAAGGCTTTTTATCTTAATGCACAGAATGCATTAAGATAAAAAAACCTTCTGACTTTACAACCACTTTAAGTCTTTTTCGCTCAGGTTTTACTGACTCGACAATGGTCGATAAAAGCTGGCCAAACACTTAGTGAATATTGCCCGGTTCCTGATGAACTGGATGGAATTCTCTTCATGGGTTGCCCTGTCAGTACTCTCCCGCTCGACCTCTTTCGATTGAAAAATCGAGCTGGGTGGAAAATTGTCTGCCGAACAGCAGCTGAATCCAATTAAGATATTCTGACAGCTGCTAATATCGCTGCCAGAATACAATAACTGACACTGCAGATCTATTAGTGTATGTACAGCAGTGAAAGCTGCCTCTAGAAGCTAATCTACATATGTGACTTGCAAGCATCTCCTTTTTATCCATGTGCTTTTTTCTTTTTTTATCATTATGCAACATTTGGTCTGCTTTTAATCCCAACTACCAGCATTTAAAGTTATAAACGAAATACTTTAAATATTTTTCAACTCTAGTTCAGTCAAGTGGTACATTCAATAGAAGCTTTGTGTAAGCAATTAATAATGCAAAAATGTAAAAAAAATTTACATTAATCATGTGTAATACTGGTATTCTTTTTATTTACACTGCTCAGAAAAATTAAAGAAACGCTTTAAAAACACATCAGATCTCAATGGAGAAAAATATAATGCTGGATATCTACTGTATACTGATATGGACTGGGTAATGTGTTAGGAATGAAAGGATGCCACATCATTTGTTGGAAATTAACATTATCAACCTACAGAGGGCTGAATGCAAAGACACCCCGAAAATCAAAGTGAGAAAATGATGCAGCGGGCTAGTCCATTTTGCTCAAATTTCATTGCAGCAACTCAAAATAGTACTCAGTAGTTTGTATGGTCTCCATGTGCTTATATGCCTGAAAATGTCGGTGCATGCTTCTAATAAGCTAACAGTTGGTGTCCTGGGGTATTTCCTCCCAGATCTGGACCAGGGCATCACTGAGCTCCTAAACAGAGGTGCAACCTGGCGTCATCGTATGGATCAAAACATAATGTCCCAGAGGTCTTCTATTGGATTTAGGTCAGGCGAGTGTGAGGGCCATTCAATGGTATCAATTCCTTTTTACTCCAAACTGGCTGCATACTCTCGTCACATGAGGCCGGGCATTGTTGTTCACCAGGAGGAACGGAGGACCCACAGTACCAGCTTAGGGTCTGATAATGGGTCCAAGAATTTCATCCCGATATATAATGTCAGTCAGGGTGCCATTGTCTAGCCTGAAGAGGTCTGTGCGTCCCTCCATGAATATGCCTCCCCAAACCATTACTGACCCACCACCAAACCGGTCATGCTGAACCATGTTACAGGCAGCATAACATTCTCCATGGCTTCTCCAGACCCTTTCATGTCTGTCACATGTGCTCAGGGTGAACCTGCTCTCATCTGTAAAAAGTACAGGGCACCAGTGGTGGACCTGACGATTCTGGTGTTCAATGGCAAATGCCAATCGAGCTCCACAGTGGCTGGCAGTGAGCAGAGGGCCCACTAGAGGAGGTCCAGCCCTCAGGCCACCATAGAAGAAGTCTGTTTCTGATTGATTGGTCCTGCTGGAGGTAATTTTGTAGGGCACTTGCAGTGCTCATCCTGTTCCTCCTTGCACAAAGGAGCAGATACTGGCCCTGCTGATGGGTTAAGGACCTTTTTTATGGCCCTGTCCAGCTCCCCTAGAGTAACTGCTTGTCTCCTGGAATCTCCTCCATGCTCTTGAGACTGTGCTGGGAGACACATCAAACCTTCTGGCAATGGCACATATTGATGTGCCATCTTGCAGGAGTTGGGCTACCTGTGCAAACTCTATAGAGTAGGAAAACAATTGTTAGTGTCCTCCACCTGTAAAACCATTCCTGTTTTGGAGGTCGTCTCATTGTTGCCCATCTAGTGCACCTGTTTTAAATTTCAGTAACACCAAGGCAGCTGAAACTGATTAACAACCCCCTCTGCTACTTAACTGAGCAGATCAATATCCCCGGGGTTTAATTGATTTGATGCTATACTCTGATTAAAAAGTGTTCCTTTAATTTTTTTGAGCAGTGTACATGATCACATGGCATACTAAGAAGTCAGGCTGTTAAGGCTTGGTGTTCTAAAAATAAAAAAATAGAGATCATTTGAAAAGCCATACATTACTTTATCTTGCTGACATTCTTTCTTGATTTTTCAACTTCCTTCCTTGGTTACACCCTGATAAAAAAATAAAATAAAAATAATACAAAATGCAATGTTTCATTGAAAACAGTAAGGGCCAGTGCTTAAATTGTATGTTGTCACATGTTACAGGCGTCATTCCTCTTCCATTGGCCAAACCAAAGCATGAAATACCTAGGCATTCAGCTTACGATACACCCTAATTCTCGATGAAGAGGGAATTACCCTCTGAAGCTATCTCACTTAACCTAATTCTAACCTAACTTAATTCAGTTGTTATCCCTCCAAATCTCCTGGTTGGGTAAAATCTCTGCAGTCAAGATGACCCTAATACCAAAAATTATTTACTTGTTTCGAGTTTTACTGGTCCCTGTTGCCTCTCTTTTAATACATACAACGTAAAGTCTCCCATTTTATTTTGGGGACAACCTGACCCCGCTACCCAAAGTTGACGTTATGTGCTAAATTAGACAGTGGCCCAGGCATCCCCCATTTCATAAAATATTACCAAGCAGCCTACTTGACCCCCCTCCTCAAATACTATGGAACCCAAGGAGTACCCCCTTTGCGTGGGCTTGGAAGCTGTAGATGCCAATCCTCACACTATGGACAACTTGCTTTGGCTCCCTACTCAGGACTAGTGATGAGCCGAACACCCCCCAGTTAGGTTCGCACAAGAACACTGCAAACAGAGGAAAAGTTTGTTTGAATAAACAAACCCCATTAAAGCCTATGGGACTCAAACCTCGAAAATCAAACAGCCTAATTTTGAAGGCTTAAATGCAAGTTATTGCTCCAAAAAAGTGTATGGAGGTCCGAGTACTGACCTGGGGAACATGTTGCAATGAAAAAAAAGTTTTTAAAAAAGATCATTTTTAAAGGAGCAGTGCTTTACTGATTTTAATGAGGCTTAAAGTGAAACTATAAAAATGAAAAATTCCTTCAAGTATCGTGTCTGGGGGGGGGGGGGGGTCCCCTGAATGTGCCTGTAAAGTAGTGCATCTCTACGATGTATGTAGCCTGCTGACATTTCTAAAGCAAAAAATGTCATATACAAATATACATACAAATTTCAATTCAAATGTACTTGTCATACAGGTGCAGAAAAATTGGGCCTTGGTTGTTGGTGGTGCCTGAACACCGTAACCCCTCGCAGTTACTCTTGCTCGGTGCAGGAACGGGCCCTGCTGCTAAAAAATCCATAGAAATTTGAAATCGCATGTACTTGTCATACAGGTGCAGAAAAATTGGGCCTTGGTTGTTGGGGGTGCCTGAACACTGTAACCCCTTGCAGTTACTCTTGCTGGGCGCAGGAATGGGCCCTGTTGCTAAAAAATCCATACAAATTTAAAATTGGGCTTTTGCTGTTGGTGGTGCCTGAACACCGTAACCAAGCCCTCACAGATACTCTTGCTGGGTGCAGGAACGGGACCTGCTGGTAAGAATTACATACAAATTTGAAATTGCATGAGCTATACAGGTGCCAAAAATTGGGCCTATGCTGTTGGTGGTGCCTGAACACCGTAACCAAGCCCTCGCAGATACTATTGCTGGGTACAGGAACGGGACCTGCTGGTAAGAATTACACACAAATTTGAAATTGCATGTGCTATACAGGTGCCAAAAATTGGGCCTTTGCTGTTGGTGGTGCCTGAACACTGTAACCAAGCCCTCGCAGTTACTCTTGCTGGGTGCAGGAACAGGATCTGCTGGTAAGAATTACATACAAATTTGAAATTGCATATACAGGTGCTAAAAATTGGGCCTTTGCTGTTGGTGGTGCCTGAACACCATAAACAAATGCTCGCAGTTACTCTTGCGGGGTGCAGGAACGGGACCTGCTGGTAAGAATTACATACACATTTGAAATTGCATGTGCTATACAGGTGCAAAAATATTGCACCTCACAGTTAGCAGGGCACAGGGACAGGGCCTAATAAAACAAAGAATCCCGTGAGCAACCTCCCTAAATATACAAATAAATGCCGCAAGCACTTCACTTCTCATAAAGTGTGAAAAATCTAAATAAATAATTTAATAATGTTGCAGAGATAAAAGTAAGATTACCTAAAAACCTAGTGAGATCAACAAATAAATAAAAAATTATATATATGCGTGAATCGATAATAATAATCAGTAACTCTTCAAATTCATTAAATGATGCCACATATAAATATACAATTTGCACAATGTAAAAAAGCCAATCAATACTCAAGTGTTAGTGTAGATAAAACGTGTAAAAAAGTTACAAAGTGTATAAATAAAGTCCAATAAAAAAGTCCAATTAATGTTAATAGTGCAAAAGTATAACACAGTATATAAATCCAATCCAATAAAAAAGTCCAAATAGTGTTTGGTGATAAAACAAAATCTTCCAAAATAGTGCTCAGGCCACCTCAGAGTGGCTGGTGCTTCCCCATCCGTGAGTGACCGGAGTGTCACATCCCGACAACAACTGTGCACCCCCATAAAAGTGGGTGCTCCCCTTAATCAAGGTACAATGGAGCATATATGCAGAGGATCTCATGCAGGTCCGTCTGGATAGAAATGGCTCCACCCCAACTACACCAATCCAGCCAATGTAATTTACCTCACAATCCAACGTCATATGCAGATAAAAACAGACTGGCAATAGTGCTGAAATCCTTTTAAAAAACTTTTATTCACATAAAATATATTGCACTCACATGTATAGGTGCATCCATGCACCTTTAAGCAGCCATTTGTACAATCAATGTACCGAGGAAGATACCGTGGTGGTGTAGTGGGAGACTCCGCAGCTGTCTGCCTCCTCCTGTGCCCGGCAGCCCGACAGTCTCGCTAATAGATAGCGAAGCATTCCGTCCATCCTTGCCTCTCCCCTTGCCTGATGCGTGTACAGTGCATTATGGGAATCTCAAATTTCCCTGGAAGAAGCACATTTGTTAGTTATTCATCGAACGATCGATGTTCGAGTCAAAGTTAGCTTCGACTTGAACTCGTAACTCATACCTACTAAGGACTGAGGATCACACTGTACCTACCATTACTGCACCTGACCCAGTCCAGTCTCCAGCGATGGAAGCTCTGTGCAGGAGAGGACCGACAACGGCTGTGAACTAAATGGGCTAAATATAGCATTTTTCAAGTAATTTATCTCAATTGCATGTCATTTATAGAAGCAGCCTGATGAGACAAAAGAAAGATGTATATAACATAAAGCACATTGCATAATTCTACTTTAAATTCTGCATATGTGGAAAAAACTTACAATTCATTGTTGTTTCTAGACATGGTGACTTATCCTTGAAAAAGGCTAATACCTATACAGCCAAAACGCGTAAGATAATCTCCTGGACATTTTCCTCTGAACAAAGTTCCAAGCCTGAAATACACGCATGGAACAACAGAGACAAATGTTCCTCAAAAGTTACCATTTTTCACCTTGTCACCTACCTTTCTAACTTCTTCACTTCTCTAACTGATGGACCTTAAACCCATCCACGACAAACTTGTCTATTACCTTGTAAAACTTTTTGAAAATAAATAAAATAAACTGTTCACTTTTTATTCTATGATACTTTACTTTGTTTACTCTTGCCCTTAAAGTCCCAACAACCTTGGTTTGAGGCACCAAGCCCAAAACACAACGATTTCACAGGGACGGTGGCAAAAACCCTACTATAGGGCACCCTAGAGATCAAAACCCCTCCCCCACAACCTCACTACATTTATTTAAAAAGCAAACAAGTATTGCACTCACAATGTACTTGGTAAGTTTTGGCATTAAAACAGCAGATAGTGCTGCGGCATTCCTGCGGGCTTCGTTTTTCCTTAACACAGCTTCGGGGAGGGGTGTCAGTCAGCCTCCAACCAGAGCCGAGGAGCCTCATGTCGAGGGCGTAGTCTACGGTGGTGATGACATCACGCTCCTCGGCTCTGGTTGGAGGCTGACTGACACCCCTCCCAGAAGCCGTATTAAGGAAAAACAAAGCCTGCAGGAACGCCTCAGCATCAGCACTATCTGCTGTTTTAATGCTGAAACTTACCAAGTACATTGTGAGTGCAATACTTGTTTGCTTTTTAAATAAATGTTTACTCTTTTAATGCACTATCCGAGCTTCTCCCCTTTCTTATCTTATGATTGTGAGGATTGGTGATCGTTTTCATGTTACTGGTTGGAGGCTCCATGGATCATCTGATCTGACCATTTATTACTGATTTGATCTGGCTGACATTCTGGAGGATATGAGAACATTCCTATAAGGATAGATGTGACACCTGTTGTGACCACCTATAATTTAGTGCTTTGGTAAGGAGATTACTGTATCTCAGAGGGTGTGAAGTGTCTCTTCTGACTTTCCAGTCACCCTTTCTCCCTATCCTGTTTCTGGTTCTCTGGGATTAGTGGTGTCATTTAACCTGTATTTGTCCCGGATCATCTGTTATGGACTCTGCATGAATTTCATTTATTGTATTAAGACTATTTTTTACAATCATGTTGTAATAATATTTATACCGTCAGTAGCGCTGCACTATTTGTATAAAAGTACTTAAAACAAATCTCCACCAAAAAGGGGAAGCTCTGCTTGTTTGCAACCTATACCCCCCCCCACTACCACATTTGGCGTGGTTTGGAGGGGAGTGGGTACCTGGCGAACTGAGCCCCCCTCCTTTCCCCCACAGTCTCCTGGGACACATCACAGGTTCCAGAAGAAAAGGACTATTCACAAGGTGTAGCGAGACTTGTGCATAAGCAGTAGGAAACGGGCTGTGAAGCCGCAAGGCTTCACTTCCTGTTTCCCTTACTAGAGATGCCGGCGCCTGCACCCAAAGCTGATTGAAAAATCAGGGGAGGACATCAAGGTATCCCTGGACTGGTAAGTGTGACAGTATTTGTAGCTGCTGACTTTACATTTTTTATGACGCAGCCTGGAGCTCCCATTTAAATATTATGCATGGAGTTGCAACACTCTAGTGTTGATTTTTTGTTTATGAAAAGCTGACTGGTATTAGTATTCAAAATGCGGCAAATGCTTATGTAAATTCTTTATATGTAGTCACCAATGTTTTGGTGGCTTTTTTTCAGTAAAATTAGTACACTTTAATGTTGATTTGTTTTTTATTAGAAACTAACTATGCTGTCCTGTTCAACCTGTGACCAAGTACAAGTGCATAAATATTGTGCATGAAGTCACTACACTGTTTTTATTAGAAGCTAGGTCATCATGTATCTCAATCTAACCTTTAACTATGAAAAGGCTCTTGCTCTTAGTTCAAATTCCTTTTCTAAGTTTAAAAAGGCTTGGGAATGCTGGTCTACAATGTTACCCAACTGATTCCACCAGTTATGTACGGTGGTTGCCTCTATCATATTGCTAATTGTTCTACTGGTGACCTCCTCATGCTTATAAAGGTTCTCATGTATTTGAATGTACTGATTGTCAAATCACTATGGTTTTGGAAATGCGTCCTTTCTATTACTTGTTACTATTTGTTGTGTTTTCTACAAACTCAATAACAAAGCTTCAAGCTTTATCCAAGGTTTTCTGTCCATTTGCAAGCATCAGTTGACACCATTATCATGCCACTTTGGCTAGTCAAAAATGTCTAATTTTTCACATATGATCAATATTCATCTATTCATAGACCCCACAGTTAAAATAGCAAAGTCCTTTTTCTGGATGATCGCCTTATCCCCCACTCCATGCCCCTGTACCATTCTTGGGGTTACTGTACTTTTCTCAAGGCATCTCAGATCCTCAATTTCAAAAGCTGTTTAAGAGTCGGTTCACACTGGGGCGACACGACTCTGTTCTACTTCGGGGGCGACTTGTGCATTCCCATGCACCACGACTTCGGAGCGACTTGCATGGACTTCACATAATGGAAGTCTATGCAAGTCACTTTGAGGTCACCCCGAAGTAGTACAGGACCCTTTTTCTAAGTCGGAGCGACTTGTGTCGCTCCTATTAGAATGGGTCCTGTAGCGGTCAATGGACCGCGAGGGAGCGCGACTTGTCAGGCTGACAAGTCGCCTGACAAGTCGTGCTAGTGTGAATCCAGACTTAGAAGGAGTATATTTTGGTTTGTTCACTTATCTGTTTCAATATTTTTATTGAAGGCTTTCACAGAGTAGAGAAATAACAATGAATATATTTAAGTAATACACCGTTTACACAATCTGAAGTGCTCATATATCAACAAAAGAAAGGGTTTTGCATCATTAGTCAATGGAGTTCGGGATTCACCCTTCTCTTGAAGAAGGTACCCTCCTCACTGGGAAGGAGACCCCCAATTTTCTGTTACTAGAATTGTGTATTCAAAACCTTTTTTACATAGTTACATAGTTACATAGTAGGTGAGGTTGAATAAAGACAATAGTCCATCCAGTTCAACCTGTGTAGGTGTGTGTGGCTGTAATCATCTCACATAGCCCTTAATGTCCTGATCCTTGAGATGTAAGTCTACGAGTCTTTTGAAAGCCACCATACTTCCCGCAGAAACCACCTCTTGTGGTAGAGAATTCAACAATCTTGTAGCCCTAACAGTAAAGAACCCCCCTCGTTGCCTGAGGTTAAAACGCTTCTCCTCTAATTGCATTGCATGTCCTCGAGTCCTCATGCAATTCCTTCGAATGAACAGCTTTTTTTCTAAGCTGAGATCCCCATTAAGATATTTATAAATTGCTATCATGTCCCCCCTCAGACGTCTCTTCTCCAGGGAGAATAAATCGAGCGATTGCAGACGCTCTTCATAGTTAAGGTCCTCCAATCCCCTAATCAGTTTAGTTGCCCTTCTCTGGACTCTATCCAGCTCCAACACATCCCTCCTGAGGACTGGCGACCAGAACTGGACAGAATACTCCAGATGCGGTCGGACCAGAGTTTTATAAAGTGGAAGGATTATAGTCTTATCTCTGGAATACATCCCTTTTTTTATGCATGCTAATAATCTGCTGGCTTTGGCAGCTGCCGCTTGACATAGCATGCTGTTGCCTAATCTATCATCAACCAAGACTCCCATATCCTTCTCCATTTTTGATTCCCCCAAGGGTTCCCCTCCTAACGTGTATTGTGTTTTTATGTTTTTAGTGCCCAAGTGCAAAACCTTACACTTCTCCACGTTAAACCTCATTTGCCATGTCGTTGCCCACTCCGTTATTTTGTCCAGGTCATTCTGTAGGATATCTGCTTCATGCTGTGCAGTTATTGCATTGGCCAATTTTGTGTCATCTGCAAAAACTGATAACGAACTACTGATCCCGTCCTCAATGTTGTTTATGAATAAATTGAACAAGGTTGGTCCCAGGACTGGGCCCTGGGGCACCCCGCTTACTACCTCAGACCAGTCTGAGTATGCGCTGTTTATTACCACCCTTTGGACACGCCCTTTTAGCCAGTTTCGTATCCAAGAGCAAACCCTGCTGTCGATACCTGCAGACCTTATTTTATAAATTAAGCTCTTGTGGGGAACTGTATCAAACGCCTTAGCGAAATCCAAGTACACCACATCCACTGGTCTGCCCCTATCTAGCTCACAGCTCACCTCCTCGTAGAATGCTAAGAGATTGGTTTGACAAGAACGCCCTTTTGTAAACCCGTGCTGATTACCGCTGATGATGTTGTTGTCTTTAGCAAACTCTACGATATAGTCCCTTATCATCCCCTCCAGTAGTTTACATACTACTGATGTCAAACTGACAGGCCTATATTTTCCCGGGATATGCCTCTGGCCCTTTTTGAATATCGGAATCACGTTAGCTTTCTTCCAATCCCCTGGTACATCTCCTGTCCTAATACTGTCAGCAAAGATCAGGAACAGTGGTCTAGATATAACCTTACTGAGTTAATTGAGTACACTCGGATGTACGCCATCCGGGCCTGGTGATTTGTTTGTGTTAAGTTTATCAAGCCTTTCCCTGATTTCACCCTCTGTTAGCCATAGTGGTAAGTCCTGTGTATTACTACTAACCATACAGTCACGGTCAGTGTACCCCTCCTTTTCCTGTGTAAAGACTGACGAGAAAAAAGCATTCAGCACGGTTGCTTTTTCAGTGTCCTCTGTAACCATCCTCCCATCATGGTTAATTATGTGTGCAATATGCTCTGCCTTCGTTTTTGCTGTTGATATATTTAAAGAATTTCTTTGGTTTTTTTTTTTATTTATATTTCTTCCTTTAAAGCAAGCAATTCAGAAAAGTGAGGAGGAGAGAAAGAAAAGAGGGGGGGGGGGAGGAAGACCCCATGCCCCGTGCTCTGGCTTGTGTACCCAAAGGCATACTAGTCAGGTATAGTCTGGGGATAATTAGTCAAAGTATCTGATCCACAGGCCCCCCAGACTTTATCAAACACCTTCATCTTGTCATTTAAAACTGCCGAGAGCCTTGTATTGACCATGAGCCAGGAAAGCTTGTGCTTAAGCTGGTCAAATAGAATCATCATAGCTAGAAACTGGAAGTCAGCTGCCATTCAAACATCACAAAATAGCATGCAAAAAAGATCACGCTCTACCTATCGCTAGTAGTAGTAGTAGCGATAGGTAGAGCGAGTACCACGTGATCTCCGGCCGGAGGATCGTATGCTGCGGTAGCAGCACACCGCCGAGCCGTTCCTTTCACTTTTGCATGCTATTTTGTGATGTTTGTGAGTATAAACCCCCGTTGTACAAACGAACTTCACTTTTTTTTCAGCTTCTTTTTCTGAGGACACGGGGGATGAATCTTGATCTTCCAGCAACATTCCTTCCTGATTAATTGGAGAAGCTGAGTGTAAAGCCTATTTTTTTCATGCCTGCTTATATCTACTTGGTGGTAAGTAGACATCTTAAGGGGGAAACCCCGCTTACAGCACAGATCGGGCACTCAAGCACTTTATGAATATTGGGGAAGGATACAGTACCCCGGAAGGATGCACTAATGGACATTTATTTAAAGCACAACATGTTTGATCATTCGATTTTAGAAAGTCTATGATTTTATGATTTTTGTGTTTTTATGATTTCATGATTTTTTGAAGATTTATCACCCATATTTAAGAATATTTAAGATCATTTATATTTTCAAAGCAGCGCTGCATTCACATCTTACATTCCTAAAAGAGCACCAGCACTTTTCACTGCAGCTAGCAGCTTTAAATGAACACTTACTATATCTAACAGCACTTAGAAAGCACTTTTTTCACTTAAATCCATAAGCGCAGGGTCCCTCAGTCTCACAACAAGGAATACATGATTGCTATGATTCATACAAGTGATGAAATGCATTTATCAATGATACAGTTGGATCACACCACATGTTGTAATATTGAACAATGACAGCTGACTTGTTGTAAAGTAGATGGAACAATACATTGTTATTAAACAACTAGCAAAGATTATATCTATATCATAAAAAAAAAAAAATCAAACACATGATTGTTGAGGAAAGAATGCATCCTAGAAGCTCTAGGCATTTCCTGCAATATGTTCCTAAGGAGCAGGTGCATTATGTATAACTGACTGTAAAAAAGAAATAAATAATCAACATTGGAGTCTAGTGGTTAAATGAAATAGTAATTTAGGAAGGAGACAGAAGGGAAGATCAAACCATCCCAGTATAAATTTTCCCTTCCTGATATACTTACAACTCAGCGTCTAAGTATGACGCATGATATTATAGACAGCAGACTGCTGGGGAACGCCTATACTGGGAACTGTGGGAGTATAGTCCACAGTCACCAGGGCACAATAGGAGGACCTCATGAACAACGCATATCTCTATTATGTGGTAAGTGGTGACATACATAGCAATCTCATGAGAATTCTAAAAAAAAAGTGGATATTAAATGGCATAATTAATGCGAGTAAATGTATTGTAATGTGATCAAATTAACTCACTCTTACTTGGTGTGAGTAATGTAGCTGCTTGTGCCATGTGGCTATCATTTAGCTAGCAGACTGCAAATACAGGTGGAGTTATTATAATACATATAATACATATCATAGTGGCTGGATCCTTTGCTTTTTCTCTTCATTTTAAACTTTAGTAATGTAGCAGATTTTCCAGGCATTGGGCCTGATGTGGGTCTGCCATGGTTACCGGTGACACCTTCAGCCCATTTAAGCTAAATACCAAAGTGAGAGATTGGAGACAATGACCATTCTGGCATATTTGGTTTGTTTTTTCTATTTGATATTGGGGATGGGAGAAGGGAATGAGTGGGATACTCCTCTGGCTCAACTAAGTACAAATGGGACACTTTGTGGAAAAATGCCTTTCAGCGCTGTCTTGATGCTGGCTGGATGCCGACCAAGGCTTGCTGGCACTTGAAAAAAACACTGACCTGCTGAACTGTACTTGAACTTGACTTCTGACACTCTGATCAGCTCAAAAATCCTGGAATGTTCTTAGACTTGACTTCTGACGCTCTGTGTAGCTCAAAATTCCTGCATACATCTCCCTCCAGTCCTTCCTGACTGAGGTAGCTCCTGTAACTGCTTGTGCTGCTGCAACTCTCAACACTGTACACTGCAGACTGCACGCTGTACACTTTAACACTTCAGCGCCCAACCGCTGGCACCCCCTTTGCACTTCAGGGTCCTCTCACTAGGCACCCCCTCTACCTTCAGGGTCCTCTCACTAGGCACCCTCTCTGCACTTCAGGGTCCACACACTGGCACCCTCTCTGCTTCTCTTCAGGGTCAACACTGGCACCCCCTTTACTTTTACTCCTGCACCGGCTAGCTAGCTCCTGGATCCCCACGACCTTCACCAGAGTGGTCCCCTCTCTCTCTAGGCAGACTCCCAGGGGGCAGTTTGCAGTACTCATGAACTGGGAATGCTTTCCTGAAACTGGACCCCTCTCTCTCCGCTGGTCCTCCGCACCGGATCCTCTCTGCAGCTCAGCTCAGCCCTCTGTCACCTCAGGCAAGCCACCTGGGACAACCGATCCTGCTGACAGGAGGAGAGACAGCCGTACTCTTCCTCCTGGGACTCTGCTTTCCGCCAAAGACACTGCGTCATGCGCTCCCTCAAACTTATTCCCACTCCCACAATGCTGTGTGGCAGAATCTGCCTTTCTGGGGTAGATACAGGCCTGAGTGCACCATTAGCTGGGTTTCCTCCACTGCCCAATGAGAACCCTTTCATGGAGCACAGTGAGGAGACTCCCCAGTCTCAACAGCTACACCTGGGAGACATGACAGCCCAGCTGAAAATCATGGCCCTGCTGTTAGGCAGCCAGGGCCCACTCTCCTTAACCGAGCACCAACTTTGTAGGGTGATACAGTAATTTACATGGTGCATGTGTATGGTTACTAGTCTACCCTTTACACATTGTGTGGACATCCAGGATTATTGGGTTGCCATCTGGTGCCCAGAGCTGTGATGCACTCAGGGCCCCCCCTCCCCCCCGTTCGTTACGGGGGTCGGGCGGATCTTTCCCTTTGTGCATCGGTGCTACGCCTCCCGCGCCGTATATTTGACAGCATTTCCTTGACGCCATTGCGTCGACGCATGCGATTACCATCGGCGTTCCTATTTGGGGAAGCATTTGGTGCCACATGCCTGGGTGATCATGGCGCCCAGACTGTGATGCCTCTCCTCCCTGCAAACACTAGCATGACACTGGGAGTCATTCACAACCTAGCTAAGGTTACTTCAACCATCTTTTGAGGACACTTTTTTTTTCCCTTTGTCTTTCTTCCCCATCTCTCTGGGACACGTTCCATTTCAACCTGGCTACATCTATATTATCTACCAGGAAGTATCTCCTTGGTGATTTTTGTCTTTTGGCTTTCCTTTGGATCTAATTTCCTATTGAATTTATAATGCCCCACATGGGGCAATTGAACTTTGGTTTCTTATCTCTTTACATTTTTATACACTGTTACTCACATTCTCCATGTTTCCATTGATGGAAATATGGTCTAATTGACCTTTTGGTATCTCCATCATACTCTTTTTTATTTTTGTTACTCTGTGCACTTTCTTATATGGAGTCCCCTCCCCGTGTTTTCTCTCCTTGGTTTTGGCTTTCTATAGCAGCTACATTACTCACTCCAAGTAGGAGTGAGTTAATTTACTCACATTAACTATGCCATTTAATATCCCCCTTTTTTTATAGAATTCTCGTGAGATTTCTATGTATGTCACCACTTACCACATAATGGAGATATGTGCTCTTCATGAGGTCCTCCTGTTGTGCCCTGGTGACCGTGGACCATACTCCCACAGTTCCTGGTATAGGCATTCCCCAGCGGTCTGCTGTCTATAACGTCATGTGTTATACTTATAGCTAAGTTGTAAGAATATCAGGAAGGGACAATTTATACTGGGGTGGTTTTATCTTCCCCTCTGTCTCCTTCCTATATTTCCATTTAGTTTTACCACTAGACTCCAATGTTGTTTATATATTTCTTTTTTACAGTTATACATAATGCATCTGCTCCTGAGGAAGTGGAATATATTCCACAAAACGCTTAGAGCTTCTAGGATGCATTCTCTCCTCAAGAATCGTGTTTGATTTTTTATGATCTTTATCTTTATTATCTTTGCTAGTTGTTTTAATAACAATGTATTGTTCTAGATTTGGGGGTGTTCCCGCTGTGTTCCACAGAGTGAGTGCCACATCCCAAATTAACTAGAAAAAGTTGTGCAATCCCCTAGGGGTGGGACTTCAAAATTTAAAGTACAAAAAATCTTGATTAATAAATTTTGTTCATAAATACATGAAATAAACATACAAAAGATGTAATGGATACAAGATAAAATTGGCAAACTAGTAGGTAAAATATGCAAGTGAACTCAACCATCCACTCCAGATATTATCCAACGTTTCGAGGTAATGAACCTCTTCCTCAGGGATTATGCTGGAGGTTGTTAGTTCTGTTGATATTAAGAAGAGCATATATGTCACATAAGACATCACAAAATACAACTTTATATACATGTTCTTGTCATGCAGGTACAAAACATTTGTTGTATATAGAGGTAAAGTACACTTACATGGTTGATTAGCATATGAACATATACGATAGTTTTGCCGCTTTAAAAACAAGGAGTTTGTTGAACACCTACAGAGAGCTGTAAAATTTGCAAGTAGGATCTATGGAAATATAGATCATTCAGTAAGAGAGGGGATGGAGCAGGTGAATTGTGCGTCCCGGATACAACTGTCACAACTGGAGTCCAAGTGTGCTTAGCCGGTCGGGCAGAGACCAATCACATATGACTGTGAAAAAATATATAAAGTAAGTGTAATTAATACACTAGACTGGTCTGTTCAAATGTCCAAGTTGTATAACAGGACAAATGGGTGTCTAGGGAGCAGGATCCAGTGCGTGTGTTAAAATCACTTGTTAATTGAATTGGAAATGTTGCAAATAATTTAATAGAATCATTAAAAAAAGGGAGAAAAGAAAGGTATTCAAAAATTGTCAATAGCTAAATCCAGCAGGATATATTAGCTTTGTTGATAACTGAAAGGGTACTAACACGCATTGAATCCCACCTAATACCAAAATGCTTAGGAGATCGATGGTGACTTGCAGCATCCTCCCCCAAGAAAAATGTAGAAGATGAAAAAAGTTTGATCCAAAATGAAATCAAGTACAGACCTTAGAAGTGGTGTGTGGTCGACATCCCTCTCCCAGCGGTGGATATCACAAATAGCCATCGCTGGGAGTTGCATATAAAGGAGTAGCATAACAGGTGAGAGCAATCAATGTGATTGCTCTCCACCCGCCGCCAGCTGTGGGCTCCCTGGGCGGCGCTTGCCAGGCCCGCCCTCCGCATACCCCGACACGCATAGGAAATGTGTCATCGCGGAAAAGCGGGGGGCGTGGTCGGCAGGGCACTGCCCACCGACACGGGAATGCCGCTGCCGCTGAGTGATGACGCAAGCGACGGTGTCCACCGGAAGTGTGGTAGACACCATGATGGTGTCAGCAGGAAAATACCTACATCTCCGGGAAATATCGGGGCCGCAGATAGAGGTCCCGCTACCATGCCGGGTTGGACAAGTATATCGAGGCGCACAAAAGGACCTGACAGAATTGAAGAAGAATGTATTAAGGCTATAAATCCATAATAATCATAAAAAAAATAATAATACAGTGTATGAAAAAAACGATCGAGTAAATGTAATTGATTCTTTAAAAAGTATACATAAATGAGAAACTATCTCATAGAGCAGAAATTACATGTAAAGAAATGCAAGATTCTTTTTGGAAAGAAACAAATACTCTGTGGGTGGTACATATCCTTGCTTTTTTACATAGGTAAGCGAAACAGACAATTTAAACATAAAGGGCAGGAGAGGATGAATTGGCCTATAGGTAGATGATCAATACAAGACAAATGACCGAGTAAATATATGTAATGTCAAAAATTGACCACAGCATTATACAAGAGGCCCCCATGGACCATGGAGGATATTTTTATCTCTCCATACCTCCGGAGTCAAAACCCTCCAAAAAAGGTCTAAACGAAACTAATTCGTTGAGGCCTGGAGGTTCTGTTGCCCTTAAAGAGTGGATCCACCTCAGCTCCAGTTGTAGGAGGCGCTTGTTCCAGTCACCCCCCCTAGAGCTGGGGTGGACCTGATCAAGGGCAAGGAATTTGACTTTGGGAAATTTTCCAAAGTGTACCGAGGATACATGACATCCTAGGGGCAGCTCGGGGTCACATTTGCGCATGCTTCTTATATGTTGGTACATCCGTCTCCAAAATTCGAGTTTTGTCTTCCCAACATAGAAGCATTTGCAGTCGCACAACAGGAGGTAGACAATCCCATTTGTATGGCAATTTGCAAAATGTCTTGCCTTAAATTTAATGCCGTTTGGTAGAATGGGGTCCTGGTGAATGTACATATATTGGCAATAATGGCAGGATCCGCACATATAGGTGCCCTTATATTTGCATGGATTAAATTCAGACTGTACCTTAAATTCGCTCCGTACTAGTTTATCCTTAAGAGCTGGGGCTCGCCTATAGGTAATTTGAGGCATCTGAGGAAGATGTGGGCTCAGAGTAGGGTCTAGGGCCAGTATGTGCCAATATTTAGTGACAATTTTGCGCAGGTCTTGGTGTTGTTGAGAATAACCTGTAATTATTCTTAAAACATTGTCAGTTTTGTGTGTTTTGGGGGCTAGAAGTTCTTCTCTATTGCTTGTTAGAGCCTTTTTATAGGCTGACTTGAGAAGTTTGTGGGAATACCCCCTTATTAGCAACCTGTCTCTTAGGCCAGTGGCAGCTTTTTTAAAAGTGTCGAGGTCGGTGCAATTACGACGTAAGCGTAAATATTGGCCTGTAGGGATCGAGCGTATGAGAGGTTGGGGATGAAAACTAGTAGCATGGAGGATGGCGTTACCAGCAGTGGGTTTATGATATAAGCCACTGTGGAGAACGCCATTCCCGCCTCGAAACACCTCTAAATCTAAGAAAGTGATTTTTTCATAATCTGCGTGCATGGTAAATTTTAGATTGAAGTCGTTTCTATTCAATCTCTCCATGCACCTATCAAGAAGTTCCCGGGGGCCATCCCAGACCAAAAATATATCATCGATATATCTAATCCATGTACGGATGCAGTCTGTGTACATAATAAGGGTCTCATCTGCGAGAAACGCTTGCTCCCACTCCCCCAGGTACAAGTTGGCGTAGGATGGGGCACAACATGTCCCCATCGCTACGCCTTGCACCTGGAGGTAGTGGGAGTTTTGGAAAGAAAACACGTTGTGAGTTAAAACAAAATCTAGCAAGGATAGAATAAACTCACTGTACGGGTCAAGACCAGCATTGGTGGCGATCGTGTGGCGTACAGCTGCGATCCCCCTATGATGGGGGACCGAGCTGTACAATGCCTCTACGTCCATCGCCACCAGAAGACAATCAGGTGGAAAGGTGAGGTCACCTATTCTTTGCAAAAAATGTATTGTATCTCGTGTATGTGAGGGAAGTTGTGCGACAGTTGTATCCGGGACGCACAATTCACCTGCTCCATTCCCTCTCTTACTGAATGATCTATATTTCCATAAATCCTACTTGCAAATTTTACAGCTCTCTGTGGGTGTTCAACAAACTCCTTGTTTTTAAAGCGGCAAAACTATCGTATATGTTCATATGCTAATCAACCATGTAAATGTATTTTACCTCTATATACAACAAATGTTTTGTACCTGCATGACAAGAACATGTATATAAAGTTGTATTTTGTGATGTCTTATGTGACATATATGCTCTTCTTAATATCAACAGAACTAACAACCTCCAGCATAATCCCTGAGGAAGAGGTTCATTACCTCGAAACGTTGGATAATATCTGGAGTGGATGGTTGAGTTCACTTGCATATTTTACCTACTAGTTTGCCAATTTTATCTTGTATCCATTACATCTTTTGTATGTTTATTTCATGTATTTATGAATAAAATTTATTAATCAAGATTTTTTGTACTTTAAATTTTGAGTTGCCTATAATGTATTGTTCTATCTACTTTACAACAAGTCAGCTCTCATTGTTCATTACTACGATATGTAGTTCATTACTACAATATGTGGTGTGATCCAACTGTATCACTGATGAGAATGTATTTCGTCACTTGTATAAATCATCGCAATCATGTATTCCTTGTTATTTGTTTATACAACTTTTAATAAAGTCTGCTCTTAATACACTTCAAAGATTTTTTGTACTTTACCATGCTGCAAGTCTGCCTGTGTCTATTAGACAACAATTTTTATGTTCTACTATGGACCAGTGGTCCTCACACACCTCATTTAAAGTCCCAATCTCCCCCTCCTCCTCATCTTCCCTATCAATAGGGATAGAGGCATAGTGCCCTATTTGGCTTGTGCCTCATCTAAAGCCCCAAAACCTTTCTTTATTCTGTGCAATCAAATGCCACTCTTTAAGTTCAAGGTTTTTCCTTTTAAGTCTTGCTCCCACTGGACCATGCAGTCCTGTTTGGCTGAGGTATGCATTAGAATAGTATACAGTTCAGATATATGAGCAAGCAAAAAGTTGGGGGAGCAAACCCTGAACATGTATTTCTAAAGCTGGTGCAGCTATGAACCAAGCGACATGCATAATAAAAAAGAATAGCGCACACATACAAAAGAAATGACTATCAAATATGAAGACAATCCATAAATAAAAATGGTGATTTGGTCCCACCATATGGCCATATCATGCTCAAACCCACCACTACGTCAAAGTACCCCATTGTCAGTGGGTCCTACACTATCCATAAAAAAGGATGAATCCAGCCTCTCTAACCCTTGGAGACAACACTCCTTGCTGGGAGAGATGTGCTAATGCACTACAAGGGACTCCTCCTATATCTACTTGATAGTGGACACAGATAGAGTACAGGTGTGTGTGTGTGGGGGGGGGGGGGGTGCTCAACCTCAGAAGTCTGGTCAGACAGAATACATAATAAACAAGCAAAAAAAACAAGCAAAAGTTCAGATATATGACCCCAAACTTTATCATATTTAAGAAACAGATATTCCATGAGCGGCATAGTCGCGAGATCATATTTGCAAGAAAAAGTGTGTAAATAGTGCTTCAATTGAATGTACCAAAAGTGATGAAACTGGCAGCTGATACTTATCTGTTGGGGCCTGTTTGGTCAACATGCCCTTATGGTCGCAAAGATCTGCTATGCGCAGAAGGCCTTTTATTAGTTCACCATTCAAATGTGTGGGGGGGGAGGCCCGGGGTGAAGTCTCTGTTTTGCAGCAAAGGGGAAACTTATATGATTGTGATTTAGAAAGTCTAATCCAAATGCCGAATGAGAGAGAGAGAGAGAGGGGGCAGAAAATTAGAGGTCGATCCCGAGCAGGTAACCACATGGCGTGAGAAATCAGCTTGGATGGACAGGAATTTGATTCCATTTGTATCCACAGTGAGTGGCGCTGGTGTAAATGAAATCTTATGAGCTGGGCTAACTGTGCAGCACAAAAATATTTGAGGAGATCAGGGATTACCAGACCACCCTTTAATTTCGGAAGGTCTGTTCCCCCTAGGCCCCCCTCCCCCAAAATGAACAGGAAAAGCTTTCTTTGGAATGCTATCAAAACAGACCGAACCAGAGTGACTGGTAAGCCCCGTACACACGTACCGATTGTCGGCCGAAAAGATTCGGCCGACAAATGATCGGCCGATTGTAGGCTTGTTAGTATGATGCTTCCGACAGCCGACAGCGCACTTTCGGCCAAACAGAATCTGTCGTGCAAGCATTAAAATTTTTGTATGCCGACACCAGAACGGCCGATTGTTCGCCAGTCAGTACAGATTTCGGCCAACAGACAGCAGATTTGCAAGACTGGGCATGCTCAGAAAAGAAAAAACACAGGGAAAGTTAACCATCACATGACATCACTTCTGCAGTCGGCGGACAAAATTCGTGTGCAGTCTTTTGCACTTTTCAGCGGACACGACAGCCCGGGGACAAAAGACGGCCGATCGGTCGGCCGACGATCGGTACGTGTGTACGGGGCTTTAAAGTGCAAAAGAAGTACAGAATCCTTGGGAGTATATTCATTTTATAGAGTGCAGTCTACCAAACCATGATGGGGGATAAAATTGCCAGCTGGCCAAATCTGCTGTTAGACGTTTATAGTCAAGGAGGGTATAAAGTATGTAAAGAGTGTGTTGAGTGTATGCCTAAGTAAGGAAGAGCCTCAGGTTCCCAATCAAACTTATGTGAAAGTTTAAGGGCTTTCAACATGCTGTCCTGTAAGGAGATGTTTAGTGTTTGCAATTTTTTGTGTTTTATTGTAAGGCCAGAAATCTTTGAGAAGGGCTGAAGTATTGCATAAGAGTTAGGGAGGGTGGGTAATAGGCATGGAAACAACCATTTAAATATCGCCTGTGAATAGCACGCATATATGCGCTCTGTCTCTGCACTCTATCCCCTTTATGTCCAGGTAGTCACAAATTTGAATACCATGGCTAGTGGTTCTAAAGCCAACACAAACCGCAAAGGAGATAGAGGAAAAACCTGATGAGTCCCCTTTTGAATTGCAAAAGGGTGTGAAGAGTAGCCCTTGATCATTAGGGATGTCAGAGTGTCAGGATAGGGAGGCAGAATGAATAGCCCAAATAATATCAATAATTCTCCTGGTCTGAGCTGATGCCTGGTGGTTAGGGACAAATCCTGCTTGGTTAGGATGTTTGTAATGTGCAAGGAAGATCCGCATGTATCAGCGAAATTGGGCAGTAATTAGAGCAATCATCGCGGTCCATTCCTGGTTTTGTTAAGACATGTATATACGCCGTATTCTCATGATCTGGGATGCAGCTACCTCATCGGATATCATTAAAATAGGTGCATAAATGAGAGGTGAGAATTTCCTGATATTTCCTATACTGTAGTAGTGACCTGAGAAGCCGTCTAAGTCTGGGGCCTTGAACAAACGTAGAGACTTTATGGCCATTCTAATTTCTGGCTCAGGAAATTCCTTATCCTTAAGCTCAGTATGAGCTCGCTGAAGCTGTTGTAGAGAAATATATCAAAAAAAGCCATCCACTCTTTCCTTTGAAAATTGAGTATATAGGCAGTATAGCGCAGAGAAAAAATCGTGAAATTCTTGTATGATCAATTCTGTGTTGATTGCTCATTGTGCAATCTCGGTTTAGGCAGCGCATGCATATATACCCGGGGTACCAGTTTTTTGGCTAACAATATAGTAGGTCTGTCACCCATTGTGTAGTGTTTTTGTCTCCACCAGCGGATATGTTTTTCTGCTTGAGTGGTGAGGCTCAGATTTAAAGCCAGCCTAGCCGAATCTATTTTGTGTCTAATATCAACTAGAAGAACCGCTTACTGTTCATCTAAGAGGCTTTGTAATTCCACTTCATGCTTTCCCGGTTACCTTTAGTTCTTGCAGCCAGTTGGATGAGTTTACTCGAATGGCAGCCTTATGGGCAGCATAGTTTATAGTGGGAGATGTATCCGAAGATAGATTTTCTCAGAAAAACTTACGTAATCCTGTTTCTATTTCAGTGTACAAAACAGGATCATTTAGCATGGACGCGTTGAGGCGCCATGGGGAAGGATGCGGCTTCGTTCAGAGGTCAGAAAGTAACAAATTAAGCGGGGAATAATCCGACCAGGGCACAGATGGGATTCTTGTTGATGTTACAGAGGGTAGTAGCACTGTGTGTGTAAATATATGATCAATGCATGAATACGTATTTTACACGTGTGAAAAGTGAGTGTAATCTCAAGTGGAAGGGTTGTCCTCTCGCCATGCATCAATCAGACCATAGAAGTGTAGCAAACAAGCTATCTTGCTGCTGTTCTTAGGTACGTTTTTGATCATCAGGATCAGATTTGTCCAAAATCCGATCAAGTGGGGTGTTACAGTCCTCGCCTAAAACCACCTGTCCCTGAGCCTTAGGCAGCAATACCTTGAGCATGGTGCTAAAAAATTCCACTTGTCCTGAATTTGGGGCATAATAAGAAATGA